>NC_136519.1:8749709-9299709 GCF_053919585.1 Euprymna scolopes
GCTTCCGAGCCTTGATAAGTGGTGACCACCTTGTAAAAAAAAAATTTTTTTAAAAGAAAAAAAAAAAAAGAAATTATTTCTTTTTTTTTTGTTATTTTTTAATCTGAATTAATGTCTCAAATTTTTATTGGTGGACCATCAAAGATTTTGCATGGATCGATGAACCACCATTTTAAACTAATGTTTCCGTGATCTTTTTCATCTTCTTTTCTGGCTGTATCGTCGTCGCTCACATTGGCAGCTGCCGAGGCAGGGGCACATGGGTTTGCAAGTAAAATAAAACAAAACACAAATTCTGACACTGCAAATATCAATTACACTCCAGGTGTGTGTGTGTGACACCATCGTCTCTTACTGTCGAGGCAGTGCTTGTCAGTTGTTGTCAGCTTATCTTGATCTGTTCTAAGTCACAATTTGCGTTCGACTGTCTCAAACTTGAAAAATGTCCTCAGCAACCCCAAAAATCTAAATTCTCATAAAACTGTAAAAAAAATCTATTGTCACTCCTAAAACTGCCAATAAACTCTAAATATATTGATCTCCATTGTTCTCTCTCTTTGTTTCTATCATTAACTAAAAACAAATCTAAATGTTTCATCCAATTCTAGTAGGCGGAGGTGAAAAATGTGAACAAATGCCTCAGAATCTTTCACGTTTTTTTCTAATGACTGGAAATACTTGATGCTTTGCCAAGGCTATCAAGGATATTTTTTATCGTGACACCATCACTAGACGGGTTGCCTACCACGGCTTTAGAGAAGCCCATCTACCCTCGAGAGAAGGATAGACCACGCCAGTTTCCCAACCTGGTATTTTTACCTCCTAGTACATACAGCGCCTCGCCTTCCCAAATGGTCACCCATCTGATACTGGCCAGGCTTAACATTGCTTAACTTTGGTGATCTGGTGAGAACCGGTGTAATTGTGCCGTATACTGTCACTAACATACCTTATTAACAATTCTATTCAGCTTTCTTTTGTGTAACTTGGTGAACAAGTTCCTCTCCATTGCTTTGTTGATAAATGTATTTCGTCTTATTTTTTTACTTTTCAACATTTGGGTTGTTGTTGTACGGCATTCACCCGATTCAGGTTGAACTTCCTCCAAAGGAAAAAGTATCAAAGAATTTTTAAATTCACAGGCAGTTCCCGGCTGCCTATAATGTTTGGTGCAATTTTGGTCAGGAAGCCAGTATTTTCAGACAGCCTGATCTGGTAGCACCATACCATTCTGGGCCGAAGTGGACCTGGGAGCAGCGATAACTAAGGAGCAACTTCACATCCTCTGCAAATGGAGCCTCATCATTGGATATTTTTTAAAATCAGATCCAGGACCACTATTTGTGTTGAGGAACGTCGATAATATCACACTCAAATCACATGATGGTTGGAAAGTTGTGGATATGTTGTTAGCTTCATTCCAAGGAAGTCTGACATGTTTCGTTTTTTTTTTTTTTTCTTTTTCTTTTTTCTCCCCCCCCCCCCTCATGCAAATCCACCCCATAATTATTTTTTTTGTCTTTCCGACCTTTTGTGTATTTCAAGGCTAGTAATTACGCAATAGGACTGTTTTAGTTTTTGTTTATCCTCTTAGCAGGATGTGCGGAAATTTTCCTTGTCGACTTTTCTCTTATTTGACCACTTAGGCATAATAATAATCCGGAGAAAGGTGTGTCTTCAAAGATGGCCGAAAAATTAATCAAAATCATTTTTTTTTTTTTTTTTTTTTTTCTCTCACCAACCAATTAAATACTAATGTTTAAGTGATTTTGTTTTGTCAGGGCAGAGAGAAGAGGGTGGGTGCTACTTTTTGGGAGATTTTTTCTTCTATTTCATGATGAATGTTTAAGAAGCAGCAAGTGAAGAGTGTTTTATAAAAAATATCAACTCTGGATTGAATAAAATCTTAATATAGAAAACTTATTTCTGCCATTCAGAAGGGCAGAAAATGTTTTCACATTTTTTTTTTTTTTTTTTTTTTCTAGTTTAAAGAAAGAATAAAATCTAAATTTCCGGCTAAAATTTTCATTTGAAGAGTTGGATATCATTTCTCTCTTTCTCTCTCTCGTGTGTGTGTATAATATTATATATATATATGTGTGTGTGTGTGTGTGTGTGGAAATTGTTTTCTTTTCAATTATATTTTGCTTTTTATTTATACGAATCTTTTAACTTATAAAGCTCAATGTAATTACAGAGCACATAACAAATAAAAGACTAAAGCCTATATTCACAATTTAAAAAAAAAATAAAAGGTAATTGCAACTTCTTTCCCAATTTTCGAATTTTGTAATCATGTCCATATGCATTTTATTTTCTTTTAATGAATTGATAGGTGCTTTTTCTACTGATATGTTAAGGGCATAATAGATTCATTGATTGATATAATAATTAAATGAATGATTTTGTGATACAAAACAAGTGCTGTCAAGAATTGTGCATGTCAAACTTTAAGGAATAAATTGTAAGATGAACAACATCTTAAAATGTGGAATATATACTTTTGTCGCTTATTTGTTATATGTAAATATATGAGGGGGTCAAAGAAGTATTGAAGGATTCTTTAAATGGAAACTTATCAAAATAATAAAAAGCTCAACATGCAAGGTGGAGCTTAGATAGAAGAGAAAAAAAATATTGACAATACAAAAGTATATACTGTTGCATATAGATTTATTTATCAATTCAACAAGGAAGATATATCAATGGGAGTAGGGGTTATATTGTATCTCTAATAACTCCTTTCTGGTTTAAATGCAATCCCACTATTATCCCTAGAATTCCCCAGCTATCCCTCACCTACCCCCTCTACGCTATATCTTTTATGCAAGATAACCTAATATTTCATCCCTAATATTCCTATTGTTAGATGTCACATTCCTCTTGTTTACCTAGCATTTTACCACCTCTTCTGATGAGAAGCATTGGGCTTCGAAATGCTTTTGGCATAAAGAACTTTGACAACCACTACTCCCATTGATGTATTTTCCTTGTTGAATTGATAAATAAATCTATATGCACCAGTCTATACTTTTGTATTGTCAATATTCTTCTTGCGTGTGTGTGTGTGTGTATATATATATATATAATGTGTGTGTGGCATATTCACATTGACACACTGGTTTCCGACAGATCACCAAAGTTAAACAACATTTCAGCCTGGTCAGTACTAAAATGGGTGACCGTTTGGGAATTCCTGGTATTTAACAATGCCGATTCAGGAGAGGTATGGTTGGAGATTGCGCGACTCTTGCCACAAAAATTTTGCATGTAGGCAACCTTACAGTGGGTATCCATAGTTTGTCAAGGAGACTACCATATGTCCCAGAGTGGGTAAAATTAATTTTCGAAATAATATTGCGCCACTCTGTTTTCTATAAATATTAAAATCAGAATATAATTTTATTAAATCTTATCTCTATTATTTGGATTCTTTAAACTCCTTCAGTGTTATTTTCATGTTTCGGCCTATGTAACCTCTGACCTTCTTCACATTAAATTCAGGAATCAGCACAAAATTTTGACCAGAACTCTTTATTTGATCCACAAAAAGTGGCATGCTTTCATTTTTTAAAATTCTTTTTTTCTTTTTTTTTTTTAATTTTACTTAGTATTTAGACCCCTAAAAATGGTACTTTATTTCCCCTTGGTAAGTGCAATAAGTTCAGTGTTGTACATCATTGCGTGGAAGTACTTGTAAAAGAAGCAGAAGAGTGCAACACTGCAATGAGGTGGGGTATCCGATGGTGAGGCCTTAGTTTGCGAACTTTGGGGAGTGTGGAGCCACCCTTTAATTACCATTGTTTCCAGATCCACTCTGACCCGGAGTGGTAGTACCTGTTAGGAAACCAACTATGGGTTAAATAGAAACCGACTTGAAAGCACAAATATATTCTATTAAAAAATTGTTCTTCAAAATCACTGAATCTGGCATTAAATAACCTCAAAAGGGTTGATATGCCGTAAAACAAAAAACAACCAACAATGAAGCAACAAATTAGCGTGTGGCGATAGACAGTGTGGAACTTATTAGGACCTTTTCTTTTCTTAATTTTTTTTTTTTTTTTTTTTAGAATTATGTTTATGCCACTGTCTCTTATTCTGTCAGTTTTCTCATTTTCTCAGAATTGGTTTATATAGTTTTATGCAGAATTTTCTTTGAGTCTTACTAAACGAATCTGTGACCACAACTACTATTTTGGCTTCATTTAAAACTTCATAAACTTCATTTGAAACTTCATAAACTTCATTTGTGACATGCAGACTACTTTTCTCATTTTGAATGTTTTTCTTACAACTTTCCAGCTAACGTAACCTCTGACCTTTTTCAGATGCACTGTGTCGAACTCTAGAATCTGTACAGAATTTCGAATGAAACCCTTTAATCAATTCACAGTGATAGATTGTTCTTGCTCTGTCAGCTATTAATTAGTCCTAACTCTTTAACTAGTGGGACCTGTGGAAATTCTACATCAGACTCTTTCATCCTATATATAATAATTTGATTTTTTTTTTTTATTTTTTTTATTACATTTTCACCCCAAACAAGGCAAATTGCCACTTTGGTGTAGGGGGCTACTATCAGGGGCAACAACTACTGGGGTACTATGTAGGGATTTGGGCAGCAAGGTGTCGGTTCACGTTACACTTGAACTTCTGCACGTCAGTACTGTTGGGGAAGCAGGGACCTGGAATGGAATTCCAGAGTCTAGCGGTTCTGGGGAAGAAATTATTGGAGTAAAAAGATCTTTTACATCTAGGGATCTCTACAGTGTGGGAGTGGGATTTAGCAGCCTGTCGGGTTTGTCGAGGGTGCTCATGTCGTGGGGGCACAAGTGATTGCAGTTCGTCAGAGCATTCACCACTAAAATACTTGTAGAAAAGGCAGAGGGATGCAACATTTTGTCGATGGGACAGAGGCTGAAGCTTAGATGCCAGTTCAGGGCCTATCAGGTTTGCGACTCTCTTTTGAACCTTGTCAAGGAGCGCTCCAACAGATGCCACATACAAATTTATTATGTTTAAACTATCAGCAACTATATTATGTAACTTTTGAACGCCACCTTACTCAGATTTATTCGCGCTATTAAAATCCTAGATCACATCCTAGGAGAAGCATCACCACTGTCGCAGATACCTATAGTGGCAGCAGCTGCTATTTACCCCTTCAAATAAAAAGTACTCCTACGACTCTCACTTGACACTGGTACATATTCTGCATTAGGGTCATATGTACAATAGCACCATAATTTTCTGCCTCGTACACTTGCACAGACACCTCTCCTACTCCCGATTCCAAAATTAATGATCTCTCCCTCCTCAAATTCAACCAAATCTCATTGGTTGCAACCAAACTATTTGTCCATTCTAGAATATAAATCCTAATTAAAAAAAAAAAAAAAAAAAAAAAAAAAAAAAACGCTCCAGAGATTAAAACAAACATGGCTTCCTTGATTAGATTAGGCAATCATTATAAGCCACAAATGCTTTCATTTACACATTAAATATACCGTACATGTTTGCTTTATAATAGTGTGAGACATATTTTGTATTTAACTACAGCGTACATAATAATTTTCTGTATTTTTGAGATGAGATGTTTTCATTTATTTATGACTTCCTCATCTTCGTTGTTATTGTCACGTTTCGACCGTTTTGCCCTCCGGCCTTCATCAGGTGTTTTGTATCGAACTGGGGAACCGTTTGTTAGGAGTCTTGAACCCAACCCTTTATTATTATTACGGGGGTACCGTGTTCGGACTCCAGCTAGATTCTGGGACATAGTTGCTGATTCTCTGTTTTGAATGTTACTTTTTACTGCCTTTGTTCAGGATTGAACTCAGCACCTTTGGGTAACTGTAAACTTTGATACGTCTAGGACCACTCGGCCATATGTCACTAGGACAATTCTTAGTTGGTTTTTGTTAATGTTAAACCTGTGTTGTTATTCAAGGTTTTCTCTCTCTATCAGAGGTGTCCAAATTGCATTCAGCTCTACGCTTGGTTTGCTTAGTAGGTTGTTATGTCCGAGCATGTGAGCTGTTTCTTTAAGTTTTCTCACTTTTCAGTGGGTCTCTCTGTTTATTAATTTTACTTCATCCCATAGGGGGCGATGGTCCCCCCTCTCCATCCAGACATGGTTGGCTATACCCAATTTTTCCGTGTCCCCTTTAGTTACCGCTTACGTGTTCTTCCACCTTTACTTCGATCCTGACCTCTTCGGCTAATTTTTTTAATTTCATGTAACAGGTTACTGCTGCTATTTACATTGTTTTTAGGGTATGGATTAAGTTTTTTTTTTATATTTATGAGACCTGCAAATAGGTCAAAAACCCAAATAAATTGTTTTTTCCTATTTCACCATAATTTTATTTACACGAAAATAGCTCAATAAACATAAATTGTTTGGGCCTATTGTCCCCCCCCCCATATTAATTTCCTTTCATGTATAAAATCAATATTTCTTTCATAAATCATACAATAATTCTGTTTCTATTCTCTAACGCTTAACATTTAAAAAGGTTTACATTGTTTCAATCTCATAATTGTTCTATTTGTATTGTTTATAATAGAAACAAAATCCTGTATATATTGTTCAAAATAAAAAAGAATTATCTATTGTTTAAATGGTATATTTTTCTGTCAATTTCTGAAAAACTGTTTACATTTTTACATGCTAACGCCCATGTGACTACAGGAATTTAGTTCCCGTTAAGTGATAGAGGGTTTGAGAATTTTTTGCTACCTTAACTCCAGTCTTGTCAACAAAAAATCATGCCCTGAACCATAACCTGCCTACCAGCTTAGTCTGCACGAGCCAAACCCCACCCATCCCCACTCAAAATGGCGTATCAATTCTGGAAGCCGTTCTTAGGGGTGTCTATTCCTAAAGCCGTTCTTAACATGAGGAGGTTGGGGGTTGGCCAACAACAAAACCAAGAACAGCCAACAGCCATACTTTAAATTTTTACATGGGGGTGGGGGGGGGGTATGCTACCACTGGGCAACGCCCGTTAACGGGTTCTGCTAGTATGTAATATATTGATGTTAGCATTCTGTGGATGTTCAGCGTAAATGGATATGCCCTGATATTATTGCAGCTCTTTTGTTAAAACCGCAAAAGTATTTATCTAAGCTTGCAGGGATGCTCGGCATAGCCCGGTTGTAAAATACACTTAAATATGATATTTTAATTTATGCAGATTTCATATTTATTATTATAGAGTTAATGTTCTATCGATTCTTATATATTATAAAGTTGTGATTTACAAAAAAAGAAAATATATATATATCCATCTTACTTAAGGAGGTGGTACATCAGGAACGGACCGCCTCCTTAAGTAAGACACTTTATCAGATCTCCAAAACTAACGTACTGTACACACAATAACCCTTATCCCCGAGTGGCTTCCGGGCCTTGATAAGTGGTGACTACCTTGTAAAAAAAAAAAAAAAAAACTTGGATTCATGCTTGAATCGAAACTAAAACTTATGAAGAAAAAAAAAAATATATAACTTGAGTGCCTTCAGCTATAGTCGAAACTAAAACTTATGAGAAATTCTTGGTAAAATTATTTATTACAAGAAATGGAAGGACATAACAATAAAACAGTCACTCAGAAGAAAAAAGATGCAAGTGTGACACACAAAATAACACACATGTTATCATATTAATATATAGATTATATTCTTTTTATTATCAGCACTTTATCCATTGCGCCACGTATTCATATGATGGAATAAAAAAATAAATATAATTCATGGAGAGACATGGTCGGATGGAGACATGAGAAGGACACGATTTTCATTGGTAAAATAGGCAGTACGGTTGATCAAGACATTAAGTGGATCTATTAACAAATATATATACAGTGCATCAAAAATGACATCTCAAGATGGTCTGATATTTAAATTGATTCAAGATAGAAATAAATTCGATTCATCCCCCCCCCCCGCCTGCTTCCCATCACACTCTATCGATTGAATTCATGTTACTATGAAAATCGGTTAGAGATCAATAAGTACCGAAAACATCTTTCAACGTTTACCGGAAGTTACCAGAAGTTTTTGAACAAACAAAGAAATATGGATGTGCTATTTAATAAAGTCAGTGCTATATGACCGCCTTTTGTGTTTGTGCAAAAATGTCTTCTGTAACCTCCAACATTTTTGAGATGCATATTGTGGATTTCGGATCCTGGTGGCCGAGCTATTCTTCCTCTTTGGAATTTATTTTGGCTTGCTGGAAGATTGAAAAAGCCCAATCTGATCAATCGACTGGTCATGGCATGCCATATTATCGATAAGTTCATCCGCAACTGTTTTATTCAATCGGATTCCTAAAAAAAACTTATTTCTCCTATTTTTTTCCCAAATAAATATATGGCCCTGTCGGTGGGGCATTAGAATACACCGACTGCCCCCCTGCAGAGGGTAAAAGTCCCTCAATAGGGGTCCTGGATATGACCTTAAACTATATCCAGTGGTGAGGCCCCAGCTTGTGGGCTTTAAGGAGTGTGGAGCCACCCTTTAATTACCATTGCTCCCAGGTCCACTCTGACCCAGAGTGGTAGTACCTGTTAGGGTTCCAACTATGGGTTGAATAGAAACCGACTTGAAAACAACAAATATATTCTATTAAAAAATTTTTCTTCAAAATCTTTGGATTCGGCATTAAATAACCCGAAAAGAGTTGATATGCCGTAAAACAAAAATAACCAACAATCAACCCAAATAAATATAAGAACGTATGAGAATTGTGTTGAGAATGCCAAAAGAGTAATGCTTCCAAAAGAGTAATGCTTCTGTTATATTGTGACTTTTGGTACCAGTTATTATATTTGTGTTATAACAACAATCATAATAACAAATTTAGTGTATGGAATAAGTTAAATATTTATTGAATAACAAATGAATGAAAATGTCTTTTGTTGATTAGAAGTTTCCAAAAAGAATAAAATAACAAGGTCCTTGTTATTAAAGTTATTTTAAAGTATGAATAATTTGAAATGTCTCTTGTTATTAATTTTTGTTGTTGTCGTCAACGGTGAGCGAATGGCTTCTGCTACTATGAGAAAGAAAGGGCGAAGATATTCGACTTAGTTATTGCTGCGGCTGTTAGAGAAAGAGTAATCCATATGAGTTGTCATGTCCGCTACCACTGCTCCTAGACTGATGTTGTGAGTGTTTATATATCGCGCGGACGTAGTTGTAGGCATATTTTCAGGTGTAAACAATTGGGAACTTTTGCTGCTAGATGTGTCTTAAGGATACGGTTAGCCTTGCTGTAGGGAATATTGGTTTCCCTGATTCCACGTTTGTTTTATTTCTATTTTAACGTGGGGTGTCTGTGGATGAATTTAGATTAAGTTTATCACTTGAAGTCCTTTTATAGATATTTTATCACATATTTTCGTATCTCCTCTGTCAAAATTTTCTGGCCTACTTAGTGTAGCTATTTCCTTGGGCAATATGCTTTGCCCAATAATTCTCTGTTATAATAAACTACATATCTTAGTGGAAGGATGGGTACAAAAAGCATAGTTTCTGACAACTTGATGCGTCGTTAACAGTCGATCGAATATCGAAGTAAAGCACAGGTCAGCGCCATTGTCACTTATGTGTTGCCGTTGTCATATCGGTTGCTGCTCCTGGTGTTTGGGTGTTTTCACTCCTGCTGATGCAAATTCTGCTTTGTATACATCTTTTTATAGGCTCAATGGAAATCTTGTATTTCATAATATAACACTTCCGAAAGAGTGATGTTTCCAAAAGAGTAATGCTTCCAAAAGAGTGATGTTTCCAAAAGAGTAATGCTTCCAAAAGAGTGATGTTTCCAAAAGAGTAATGTTTCCAAAAGAGTAATGTTTCCAAAAGAGTAATGTTTCCAAAATTCTGCTTTGTATACATCTTTTTATAGGCTCAATGGAAATCTTGTATTTCATAATATAACACTTCCAAAAGAGTGATGCTTCCAAAAGAGTAATGCTTCCAAAAGAGTGATGTTTCCAAAAGAGTAATGTTTCCAAAAGAGTAATGTTTCCAAAATTCTGCTTTGTATACATCTTTTTATAGGCTCAATGGAAATCTTGTATTTCATAATATAACACTTCCGAAAGAGTGATGTTTCCAAAAGAGTAATGCTTCCAAAAGAGTGATGTTTCCAAAAGAGTAATGTTTCCAAAAGAGTAATGTTTCCAAAATTCTGCTTTGTATACATCTTTTTATAGGCTCAATGGAAATCTTGTATTTCATAATATAACACTTCCAAAAGAGTGATGTTTCCAAAAGAGTAATGCTTCCAAAAGAGTGATGTTTCCAAAAGAGTAATGCTTCCAAAAGAGTGATGTTTCCAAAAGAGTAATGTTTCCAAAAGAGTAATGTTTCCAAAATTCTGCTTTGTATACATCTTTTTATAGGCTCAATGGAAATCTTGTATTTCATAATATAACACTTCCAAAAGAGTGATGTTTCCAAAAGAGTAATGCTTCCAAAAGAGTGATGTTTCCAAAAGAGTAATGCTTCCAAAAGAGTGATGTTTCCAAAAGAGTAATGCTTCCAAAAGAGTAATGTTTCCAAAAGAGTAATGTTTCCAAAAGAGTAATGTTTCCAAAATTCTGCTTTGTATACATCTTTTTATAGGCTCAATGGAAATCTTGTATTTCATAATATAACACTTCCAAAAGAGTGATGTTTCCAAAAGAGTGATGTTTCCAAAAGAGTAATGCTTCCAAAAGAGTGATGTTTCCAAAAGAGTGATGTTTCCAAAAGAGTAATGTTTCCAAAAGAGTAATGTTTCCAAAATTCTGCTTTGTATACATCTTTTTATAGGCTCAATGGAAATCTTGTATTTCATAATATAACACTTCCAAAAGAGTGATGTTTCCAAAAGAGTAATGCTTCCAAAAGAGTGATGTTTCCAAAAGAGTAATGCTTCCAAAAGAGTGATGTTTCCAAAAGAGTAATGTTTCCAAAAGAGTAATGTTTCCAAAAGAGTAATGTTTCCAAAATTCTGCTTTGTATACATCTTTTTATAGGCTCAATGGAAATCTTGTATTTCATAATATAACACTTCCAAAAGAGTGATGTTTCCAAAAGAGTAATGCTTCCAAAAGAGTGATGTTTCCAAAAGAGTAATGCTTCCAAAAGAGTGATGTTTCCAAAAGAGTAATGCTTCCAAAAGAGTGATGTTTCCAAAAGAGTAATGCTTCCAAAAGAGTGATGTTTCCAAAAGAGTAATGCTTCCAAAAGAGTGATGTTTCCAAAGAGTGATGTTTCCAAAAGAGTGATGTTTCCAAAAGAGTGATGTTTCCAAAAGAGTAATGTTTCCAAAAGAGTAATGTTTCCAAAATTCTGCTTTGTATACATCTTTTTATAGGCTCAATGGAAATCTTGTATTTCATAATATAACACTTCCAAAAGAGTGATGTTTCCAAAAGAGTAATGCTTCCAAAAGAGTGATGTTTCCAAAAGAGTAATGCTTCCAAAAGAGTGATGTTTCCAAAAGAGTAATGTTTCCAAAAGAGTAATGTTTCCAAAAGAGTAATGTTTCCAAAATTCTGCTTTGTATACATCTTTTTATAGGCTCAATGGAAATCTTGTATTTCATAATATAACACTTCCAAAAGAGTGATGTTTCCAAAAGAGTGATGTTTCCAAAAGAGTAATGCTTCCAAAAGAGTGATGTTTCCAAAAGAGTAATGCTTCCAAAAGAGTGATGTTTCCAAAAGAGTAATGTTTCCAAAAGAGTGATGTTTCCAAAAGAGTGATGTTTCCAAAAGAGTGATGTTTCCAAAAGAGTAATGCTTCCAAAAGAGTGATGTTTCCAAAAGAGTGATGTTTCCAAAGAGTGATGTTTCCAAAAGAGTGATGTTTCCAAAAGAGTGATGTTTCCAAAAGAGTAATGTTTCCAAAAGAGTGATGTTTCCAAAAGAGTGATGTTTCCAAAAGAGTAATGCTTCCAAAAGAGTAATGTTTCCAAAATTCTGCTTTGTATACATCTTTTTATAGGCTCAATGGAAATCTTGTATTTCATAATATAACACTTCCAAAAGAGTGATGTTTCCAAAAGAGTAATGCTTCCAAAAGAGTGATGTTTCCAAAAGAGTAATGCTTCCAAAAGAGTGATGTTTCCAAAAGAGTAATGTTTCCAAAAGAGTAATGTTTCCAAAAGAGTAATGTTTCCAAAATTCTGCTTTGTATACATCTTTTTATAGGCTCAATGGAAATCTTGTATTTCATAATATAACACTTCCAAAAGAGTGATGTTTCCAAAAGAGTAATGCTTCCAAAAGAGTGATGTTTCCAAAAGAGTAATGCTTCCAAAAGAGTGATGTTTCCAAAAGAGTAATGCTTCCAAAAGAGTGATGTTTCCAAAAGAGTAATGCTTCCAAAAGAGTGATGTTTCCAAAAGAGTAATGCTTCCAAAAGAGTGATGTTTCCAAAGAGTGATGTTTCCAAAAGAGTGATGTTTCCAAAAGAGTGATGTTTCCAAAAGAGTAATGTTTCCAAAAGAGTAATGTTTCCAAAATTCTGCTTTGTATACATCTTTTTATAGGCTCAATGGAAATCTTGTATTTCATAATATAACACTTCCAAAAGAGTGATGTTTCCAAAAGAGTAATGCTTCCAAAAGAGTGATGTTTCCAAAAGAGTAATGCTTCCAAAAGAGTGATGTTTCCAAAAGAGTAATGTTTCCAAAAGAGTAATGTTTCCAAAAGAGTAATGTTTCCAAAATTCTGCTTTGTATACATCTTTTTATAGGCTCAATGGAAATCTTGTATTTCATAATATAACACTTCCAAAAGAGTGATGTTTCCAAAAGAGTGATGTTTCCAAAAGAGTAATGCTTCCAAAAGAGTGATGTTTCCAAAAGAGTAATGCTTCCAAAAGAGTGATGTTTCCAAAAGAGTAATGTTTCCAAAAGAGTGATGTTTCCAAAAGAGTGATGTTTCCAAAAGAGTGATGTTTCCAAAAGAGTAATGCTTCCAAAAGAGTGATGTTTCCAAAAGAGTGATGTTTCCAAAGAGTGATGTTTCCAAAAGAGTGATGTTTCCAAAAGAGTGATGTTTCCAAAAGAGTGATGTTTCCAAAAGAGTGATGTTTCCAAAAGAGTAATGCTTCCAAAAGAGTGATGTTTCCAAAAGAGTAATGCTTCCAAAAGAGTGATGTTTCCAAAAGAGTGATGTTTCCAAAAGAGTAATGCTTCCAAAAGAGTGATGTTTCCAAAGAGTGATGTTTCCAAAAGAGTGATGTTTCCAAAAGAGTGATGTTTCCAAAAGAGTAATGTTTCCAAAAGAGTAATGTTTCCAAAATTCTGCTTTGTATACATCTTTTTATAGGCTCAATGGAAATCTTGTATTTCATAATATAACACTTCCAAAAGAGTGATGTTTCCAAAAGAGTAATGCTTCCAAAAGAGTGATGTTTCCAAAAGAGTAATGCTTCCAAAAGAGTGATGTTTCCAAAAGAGTAATGCTTCCAAAAGAGTGATGTTTCCAAAAGAGTAATGCTTCCAAAAGAGTGATGTTTCCAAAAGAGTAATGCTTCCAAAAGAGTGATGTTTCCAAAAGAGTAATGCTTCCAAAAGAGTGATGTTTCCAAAGAGTGATGTTTCCAAAAGAGTGATGTTTCCAAAAGAGTGATGTTTCCAAAAGAGTAATGTTTCCAAAAGAGTAATGTTTCCAAAATTCTGCTTTGTATACATCTTTTTATAGGCTCAATGGAAATCTTGTATTTCATAATATAACACTTCCAAAAGAGTGATGTTTCCAAAAGAGTAATGCTTCCAAAAGAGTGATGTTTCCAAAAGAGTAATGCTTCCAAAAGAGTGATGTTTCCAAAAGAGTAATGCTTCCAAAAGAGTGATGTTTCCAAAAGAGTAATGCTTCCAAAAGAGTGATGTTTCCAAAAGAGTAATGCTTCCAAAAGAGTGATGTTTCCAAAGAGTGATGTTTCCAAAAGAGTGATGTTTCCAAAAGAGTGATGTTTCCAAAAGAGTGATGTTTCCAAAAGAGTAATGTTTCCAAAAGAGTAATGTTTCCAAAATTCTGCTTTGTATACATCTTTTTATAGGCTCAATGGAAATCTTGTATTTCATAATATAACACTTCCAAAAGAGTGATGTTTCCAAAAGAGTAATGCTTCCAAAAGAGTGATGTTTCCAAAAGAGTAATGCTTCCAAAAGAGTGATGTTTCCAAAAGAGTAATGCTTCCAAAAGAGTGATGTTTCCAAAAGAGTAATGCTTCCAAAAGAGTGATGTTTCCAAAGAGTGATGTTTCCAAAAGAGTGATGTTTCCAAAAGAGTGATGTTTCCAAAAGAGTAATGTTTCCAAAAGAGTAATGTTTCCAAAATTCTGCTTTGTATACATCTTTTTATAGGCTCAATGGAAATCTTGTATTTCATAATATAACACTTCCAAAAGAGTGATGTTTCCAAAAGAGTAATGCTTCCAAAAGAGTGATGTTTCCAAAAGAGTAATGCTTCCAAAAGAGTGATGTTTCCAAAAGAGTAATGTTTCCAAAAGAGTAATGTTTCCAAAAGAGTAATGTTTCCAAAATTCTGCTTTGTATACATCTTTTTATAGGCTCAATGGAAATCTTGTATTTCATAATATAACACTTCCAAAAGAGTGATGTTTCCAAAAGAGTGATGTTTCCAAAAGAGTAATGCTTCCAAAAGAGTGATGTTTCCAAAAGAGTAATGCTTCCAAAAGAGTGATGTTTCCAAAAGAGTAATGTTTCCAAAAGAGTGATGTTTCCAAAAGAGTGATGTTTCCAAAAGAGTGATGTTTCCAAAAGAGTAATGCTTCCAAAAGAGTGATGTTTCCAAAAGAGTAATGCTTCCAAAAGAGTGATGTTTCCAAAAGAGTAATGCTTCCAAAAGAGTGATGTTTCCAAAAGAGTAATGCTTCCAAAAGAGTGATGTTTCCAAAGAGTGATGTTTCCAAAAGAGTGATGTTTCCAAAAGAGTGATGTTTCCAAAAGAGTAATGTTTCCAAAAGAGTAATGTTTCCAAAATTCTGCTTTGTATACATCTTTTTATAGGCTCAATGGAAATCTTGTATTTCATAATATAACACTTCCAAAAGAGTGATGTTTCCAAAAGAGTAATGCTTCCAAAAGAGTGATGTTTCCAAAAGAGTAATGCTTCCAAAAGAGTGAT
The DNA here is from genome assembly GCF_053919585.1 of Euprymna scolopes. Taxonomy (NCBI): domain Eukaryota; kingdom Metazoa; phylum Mollusca; class Cephalopoda; order Sepiida; family Sepiolidae; genus Euprymna; species Euprymna scolopes. The sequence goes on from NC_136519.1 coordinate 8,764,874, forward strand.
GTTTCCAAAAGAGTAATGCTTCCAAAAGAGTGATGTTTCCAAAAGAGTAATGCTTCCAAAAGAGTGATGTTTCCAAAAGAGTAATGCTTCCAAAAGAGTGATGTTTCCAAAGAGTGATGTTTCCAAAAGAGTGATGTTTCCAAAAGAGTGATGTTTCCAAAAGAGTAATGTTTCCAAAAGAGTAATGTTTCCAAAATTCTGCTTTGTATACATCTTTTTATAGGCTCAATGGAAATCTTGTATTTCATAATATAACACTTCCAAAAGAGTGATGTTTCCAAAAGAGTAATGCTTCCAAAAGAGTGATGTTTCCAAAAGAGTAATGCTTCCAAAAGAGTGATGTTTCCAAAAGAGTAATGTTTCCAAAAGAGTAATGTTTCCAAAAGAGTAATGTTTCCAAAATTCTGCTTTGTATACATCTTTTTATAGGCTCAATGGAAATCTTGTATTTCATAATATAACACTTCCAAAAGAGTGATGTTTCCAAAAGAGTGATGTTTCCAAAAGAGTAATGCTTCCAAAAGAGTGATGTTTCCAAAAGAGTAATGCTTCCTAAAGAGTGATGTTTCCAAAAGAGTAATGTTTCCAAAAGAGTGATGTTTCCAAAAGAGTGATGTTTCCAAAAGAGTGATGTTTCCAAAAGAGTAATGCTTCCAAAAGAGTGATGTTTCCAAAAGAGTAATGCTTCCAAAAGAGTGATGTTTCCAAAAGAGTAATGCTTCCAAAAGAGTGATGTTTCCAAAAGAGTAATGCTTCCAAAAGAGTAATGCTTCCAAAAGAGTGATGTTTCCAAAAGAGTGATGTTTCCAAAAGAGTGATGTTTCCAAAAGAGTAATGTTTCCAAAAGAGTAATGTTTCCAAAATTCTGCTTTGTATACATCTTTTTATAGGCTCAATGGAAATCTTGTATTTCATAATATAACACTTCCAAAAGAGTGATGTTTCCAAAAGAGTAATGTTTCCAAAAGAGTAATGTTTCCAAAATTCTGCTTTGTATACATCTTTTTATAGGCTCAATGGAAATCTTGTATTTCATAATATAACACTTCCAAAAGAGTGATGTTTCCAAAAGAGTAATGCTTCCAAAAGAGTGATGTTTCCAAAAGAGTAATGCTTCCAAAAGAGTGATGTTTCCAAAAGAGTAATGTTTCCAAAAGAGTAATGTTTCCAAAATTCTGCTTTGTATACATCTTTTTATAGGCTCAATGGAAATCTTGTATTTCATAATATAACACTTCCAAAAGAGTGATGTTTCCAAAAGAGTAATGCTTCCAAAAGAGTGATGTTTCCAAAAGAGTAATGCTTCCAAAAGAGTGATGTTTCCAAAAGAGTAATGTTTCCAAAAGAGTAATGTTTCCAAAATTCTGCTTTGTATACATCTTTTTATAGGCTCAATGGAAATCTTGTATTTCATAATATAACACTTCCAAAAGAGTGATGTTTCCAAAAGAGTAATGCTTCCAAAAGAGTGATGTTTCCAAAAGAGTAATGCTTCCAAAAGAGTGATGTTTCCAAAAGAGTAATGTTTCCAAAAGAGTAATGTTTCCAAAATTCTGCTTTGTATACATCTTTTTATAGGCTCAATGGAAATCTTGTATTTCATAATATAACACTTCCAAAAGAGTGATGTTTCCAAAAGAGTAATGCTTCCAAAAGAGTGATGTTTCCAAAAGAGTAATGCTTCCAAAAGAGTGATGTTTCCAAAAGAGTAATGTTTCCAAAAGAGTAATGTTTCCAAAAGAGTGATGTTTCCAAAAGAGTAATGTTTCCAAAAGAGTAATGTTTCCAAAAGAGTAATGTTTCCAAAAGAGTAATGTTTCCAAAAGAGTGATGTTTCCAAAAGAGTAATGTTTCCAAAAGAGTAATGTTTCCAAAAGAGTAATGTTTCCAAAAGAGTAATGTTTCCAAAAGAGTAATGTTTCCAAAAGAGTAATGTTTCCAAAAGAGTAATGTTTCCAAAAGAGTGATGTTTCCAAAAGAGTAATGCTTCCAAAAGAGTGATGTTTCCAAAAGAGTGATGTTTCCAAAAGAGTGATGTTTCCAAAAGAGTAATGCTTCCAAAAGAGTGATGTTTCCAAAAGAGTAATGTTTCCAAAAGAGTAATGTTTCCAAAATTCTGCTTTGTATACATCTTTTTATAGGCTCAATGGAAATCTTGTATTTCATAATATAACACTTCCAAAAGAGTGATGTTTCCAAAAGAGTAATGCTTCCAAAAGAGTGATGTTTCCAAAAGAGTAATGCTTCCAAAAGAGTGATGTTTCCAAAAGAGTAATGTTTCCAAAAGAGTAATGTTTCCAAAATTCTGCTTTGTATACATCTTTTTATAGGCTCAATGGAAATCTTGTATTTCATAATATAACACTTCCAAAAGAGTGATGTTTCCAAAAGAGTAATGCTTCCAAAAGAGTGATGTTTCCAAAAGAGTAATGCTTCCAAAAGAGTGATGTTTCCAAAAGAGTAATGTTTCCAAAAGAGTAATGTTTCCAAAATTCTGCTTTGTATACATCTTTTTATAGGCTCAATGGAAATCTTGTATTTCATAATATAACACTTCCAAAAGAGTGATGTTTCCAAAAGAGTAATGCTTCCAAAAGAGTGATGTTTCCAAAAGAGTAATGCTTCCAAAAGAGTGATGTTTCCAAAAGAGTAATGTTTCCAAAAGAGTAATGTTTCCAAAATTCTGCTTTGTATACATCTTTTTATAGGCTCAATGGAAATCTTGTATTTCATAATATAACACTTCCAAAAGAGTGATGTTTCCAAAAGAGTAATGCTTCCAAAAGAGTGATGTTTCCAAAAGAGTAATGCTTCCAAAAGAGTGATGTTTCCAAAAGAGTAATGTTTCCAAAAGAGTAATGTTTCCAAAATTCTGCTTTGTATACATCTTTTTATAGGCTCAATGGAAATCTTGTATTTCATAATATAACACTTCCAAAAGAGTGATGTTTCCAAAAGAGTAATGCTTCCAAAAGAGTGATGTTTCCAAAAGAGTAATGCTTCCAAAAGAGTGATGTTTCCAAAAGAGTAATGTTTCCAAAAGAGTAATGTTTCCAAAATTCTGCTTTGTATACATCTTTTTATAGGCTCAATGGAAATCTTGTATTTCATAATATAACACTTCCAAAAGAGTGATGTTTCCAAAAGAGTAATGCTTCCAAAAGAGTGATGTTTCCAAAAGAGTAATGTTTCCAAAAGAGTAATGTTTCCAAAAGAGTAATGTTTCCAAAAGAGTAATGTTTCCAAAATTCTGCTTTGTATACATCTTTTTATAGGCTCAATGGAAATCTTGTATTTCATAATATAACACTTCCAAAAGAGTGATGTTTCCAAAAGAGTAATGCTCCCAAAAGAGTGATGTTTCCAAAAGAGTGATGTTTCCAAAAGAGTAATGTTTCCAAAATTCTGCTTTGTATACATCTTTTTATAGGCTCAATGGAAATCTTGTATTTCATAATATAACACTTCCAAAAGAGTGATGTTTCCAAAAGAGTAATGCTTCCAAAAGAGTGATGTTTCCAAAAGAGTAATGTTTCCAAAAGAGTAATGTTTCCAAAAGAGTAATGTTTCCAAAAGAGTAATGTTTCCAAAAGAGTAATGTTTCCAAAATTCTGCTTTGTATACATCTTTTTATAGGCTCAATGGAAATCTTGTATTTCATAATATAACACTTCCAAAAGAGTGATGTTTCCAAAAGAGTAATGCTTCCAAAAGAGTGATGTTTCCAAAAGAGTAATGCTTCCAAAAGAGTGATGTTTCCAAAAGAGTAATGCTTCCAAAAGAGTGATGTTTCCAAAAGAGTAATGTTTCCAAAAGAGTAATGTTTCCAAAATTCTGCTTTGTATACATCTTTTTATAGGCTCAATGGAAATCTTGTATTTCATAATATAACACTTCCAAAAGAGTGATGTTTCCAAAAGAGTAATGCTTCCAAAAGAGTGATGTTTCCAAAAGAGTAATGTTTCCAAAAGAGTAATGTTTCCAAAAGAGTAATGTTTCCAAAAGAGTAATGTTTCCAAAAGAGTAATGTTTCCAAAATTCTGCTTTGTATACATCTTTTTATAGGCTCAATGGAAATCTTGTATTTCATAATATAACACTTCCAAAAGAGTGATGTTTCCAAAAGAGTAATGCTTCCAAAAGAGTGATGCTTCCAAAAGAGTAATGCTTCCAAAAGAGTGATGTTTCCAAAAGAGTAATGTTTCCAAAAGAGTAATGTTTCCAAAAGAGTAATGTTTCCAAAATTCTGCTTTGTATACATCTTTTTATAGGCTCAATGGAAATCTTGTATTTCATAATATAACACTTCCAAAAGAGTGATGTTTCCAAAAGAGTAATGCTTCCAAAAGAGTGATGTTTCCAAAAGAGTAATGCTTCCAAAAGAGTGATGTTTCCAAAAGAGTAATGTTTCCAAAAGAGTAATGTTTCCAAAATTCTGCTTTGTATACATCTTTTTATAGGCTCAATGGAAATCTTGTATTTCATAATATAACACTTCCAAAAGAGTGATGTTTCCAAAAGAGTAATGCTTCCAAAAGAGTGATGTTTCCAAAAGAGTAATGCTTCCAAAAGAGTGATGTTTCCAAAAGAGTAATGTTTCCAAAAGAGTAATGTTTCCAAAATTCTGCTTTGTATACATCTTTTTATAGGCTCAATGGAAATCTTGTATTTCATAATATAACACTTCCAAAAGAGTGATGTTTCCAAAAGAGTAATGCTTCCAAAAGAGTGATGTTTCCAAAAGAGTAATGTTTCCAAAAGAGTAATGTTTCCAAAAGAGTAATGTTTCCAAAAGAGTAATGTTTCCAAAAGAGTAATGTTTCCAAAATTCTGCTTTGTATACATCTTTTTATAGGCTCAATGGAAATCTTGTATTTCATAATATAACACTTCCAAAAGAGTGATGTTTCCAAAAGAGTAATGCTTCCAAAAGAGTGATGTTTCCAAAAGAGTGATGTTTCCAAAAGAGTAATGTTTCCAAAATTCTGCTTTGTATACATCTTTTTATAGGCTCAATGGAAATCTTGTATTTCATAATATAACACTTCCAAAAGAGTGATGTTTCCAAAAGAGTAATGCTTCCAAAAGAGTGATGCTTCCAAAAGAGTAATGTTTCCAAAAGAGTAATGTTTCCAAAAGAGTAATGTTTCCAAAAGAGTAATGTTTCCAAAAGAGTAATGTTTCCAAAATTCTGCTTTGTATACATCTTTTTATAGGCTCAATGGAAATCTTGTATTTCATAATATAACACTTCCAAAAGAGTGATGTTTCCAAAAGAGTAATGCTTCCAAAAGAGTGATGTTTCCAAAAGAGTAATGCTTCCAAAAGAGTGATGTTTCCAAAAGAGTAATGCTTCCAAAAGAGTGATGTTTCCAAAAGAGTAATGTTTCCAAAAGAGTAATGTTTCCAAAATTCTGCTTTGTATACATCTTTTTATAGGCTCAATGGAAATCTTGTATTTCATAATATAACACTTCCAAAAGAGTGATGTTTCCAAAAGAGTAATGCTTCCAAAAGAGTGATGTTTCCAAAAGAGTAATGTTTCCAAAAGAGTAATGTTTCCAAAAGAGTAATGTTTCCAAAAGAGTAATGTTTCCAAAGGAGTAATGTTTCCAAAATTCTGCCTTGTATACATCTTTTTATAGGCTCAATGGAAATCTTGTATTTCATAATATAACACTTCCAAAAGAGTGATGTTTCCAAAAGAGTAATGCTTCCAAAAGAGTGATGTTTCCAAAAGAGTAATGCTTCCAAAAGAGTGATGTTTCCAAAAGAGTAATGCTTCCAAAAGAGTGATGTTTCCAAAAGAGTAATGTTTCCAAAAGAGTAATGTTTCCAAAATTCTGCTTTGTATACATCTTTTTATAGGCTCAATGGAAATCTTGTATTTCATAATATAACACTTCCAAAAGAGTGATGTTTCCAAAAGAGTAATGCTTCCAAAAGAGTGATGTTTCCAAAAGAGTAATGTTTCCAAAAGAGTAATGTTTCCAAAAGAGTAATGTTTCCAAAAGAGTAATGTTTCCAAAATTCTGCTTTGTATACATCTTTTTATAGGCTCAATGGAAATCTTGTATTTCATAATATAACACTTCCAAAAGAGTGATGTTTCCAAAAGAGTAATGCTTCCAAAAGAGTGATGTTTCCAAAAGAGTGATGTTTCCAAAAGAGTAATGTTTCCAAAATTCTGCTTTGTATACATCTTTTTATAGGCTCAATGGAAATCTTGTATTTCATAATATAACACTTCCAAAAGAGTGATGTTTCCAAAAGAGTAATGCTTCCAAAAGAGTGATGTTTCCAAAAGAGTAATGTTTCCAAAAGAGTAATGTTTCCAAAAGAGTAATGTTTCCAAAAGAGTAATGTTTCCAAAATTCTGCTTTGTATACATCTTTTTATAGGCTCAATGGAAATCTTGTATTTCATAATATAACACTTCCAAAAGAGTGATGTTTCCAAAAGAGTAATGCTTCCAAAAGAGTGATGTTTCCAAAAGAGTGATGTTTCCAAAAGAGTAATGTTTCCAAAATTCTGCTTTGTATACATCTTTTTATAGGCTCAATGGAAATCTTGTATTTCATAATATAACACTTCCAAAAGAGTGATGTTTCCAAAAGAGTAATGCTTCCAAAAGAGTGATGTTTCCAAAAGAGTAATGTTTCCAAAATTCTGCTTTGTATACATCTTTTTATAGGCTCAATGGAAATCTTGTATTTCATAATATAACACTTCCAAAAGAGTGATGTTTCCAAAAGAGTAATGTTTCCAAAAGAGTAATGTTTCCAAAAGAGTAATGTTTCCAAAATTCTGCTTTGTATACATCTTTTTATAGGCTCAATGGAAATCTTGTATTTCATAATATAACACTTCCAAAAGAGTGATGTTTCCAAAAGAGTAATGCTTCCAAAAGAGTGATGTTTCCAAAAGAGTAATGCTTCCAAAAGAGTGATGTTTCCAAAAGAGTAATGTTTCCAAAAGAGTGATGTTTCCAAAAGAGTAATGTTTCCAAAAGAGTAATGTTTCCAAAATTCTGCTTTGTATACATCTTTTTATAGGCTCAATGGAAATCTTGTATTTCATAATATAACACTTCCAAAAGAGTGATGTTTCCAAAAGAGTAATGCTTCCAAAAGAGTAATGCTTCCAAAAGAGTGATGTTTCCAAAAGAGTAATGTTTCCAAAAGAGTGATGTTTCCAAAAGAGTAATGTTTCCAAAAGAGTAATGTTTCCAAAATTCTGCTTTGTATACATCTTTTTATAGGCTCAATGGAAATCTTGTATTTCATAATATAACACTTCCAAAAGAGTGATGTTTCCAAAAGAGTGATGTTTCCAAAAGAGTGATGTTTCCAAAAGAGTAATGTTTCCAAAATTCTGCTTTGTATACATCTTTTTATAGGCTCAATGGAAATCTTGTATTTCATAATATAACACTTCCAAAAGAGTGATGTTTCCAAAAGAGTAATGCTTCCAAAAGAGTGATGTTTCCAAAAGAGTAATGTTTCCAAAAGAGTAATGTTTCCAAAAGAGTAATGTTTCCAAAAGAGTAATGTTTCCAAAATTCTGCTTTGTATACATCTTTTTATAGGCTCAATGGAAATCTTGTATTTCATAATATAACACTTCCAAAAGAGTGATGCTTCCAAAAGAGTGATGTTTCCAAAAGAGTGATGTTTCCAAAAGAGTAATGTTTCCAAAAGAGTAATGTTTCCAAAAGAGTAATGTTTCCAAAAGAGTAATGTTTCCAAAAGAGTAATGTTTCCAAAATTCTGCTTTGTATACATCTTTTTATAGGCTCAATGGAAATCTTGTATTTCATAATATAACACTTCCAAAAGAGTGATGTTTCCAAAAGAGTAATGCTTCCAAAAGAGTGATGTTTCCAAAAGAGTAATGTTTCCAAAAGAGTAATGTTTCCAAAATTCTGCTTTGTATACATCTTTTTATAGGCTCAATGGAAATCTTGTATTTCATAATATAACACTTCCAAAAGAGTGATGTTTCCAAAAGAGTAATGCTTCCAAAAGAGTGATGTTTCCAAAAGAGTAATGTTTCCAAAAGAGTAATGTTTCCAAAAGAGTAATGTTTCCAAAAGAGTAATGTTTCCAAAAGAGTAATGTTTCCAAAATTCTGCTTTGTATACATCTTTTTATAGGCTCAATGGAAATCTTGTATTTCATAATATAACACTTCCAAAAGAGTGATGTTTCCAAAAGAGTAATGCTTCCAAAAGAGTGATGTTTCCAAAAGAGTAATGTTTCCAAAAGAGTAATGTTTCCAAAAGAGTAATGTTTCCAAAAGAGTAATGTTTCCAAAAGAGTAATGTTTCCAAAATTCTGCTTTGTATACATCTTTTTATAGGCTCAATGGAAATCTTGTATTTCATAATATAACACTTCCAAAAGAGTGATGTTTCCAAAAGAGTAATGCTTCCAAAAGAGTGATGTTTCTAAAAGAGTAATGTTTCCAAAAGAGTAATGCTTCCAAAAGAGTGATGTTTCCAAAAGAGTAATGTTTCCAAAAGAGTAATGTTTCCAAAATTCTGCTTTGTATACATCTTTTTATAGGCTCAATGGAAATCTTGTATTTCATAATATAACACTTCCAAAAGAGTGATGTTTCCAAAAGAGTAATGTTTCCAAAAGAGTAATGTTTCCAAAAGAGTAATGTTTCCAAAAGAGTAATGTTTCCAAAATTCTGCTTTGTATACATCTTTTTATAGGCTCAATGGAAATCTTGTATTTCATAATATAACACTTCCAAAAGAGTGATGTTTCCAAAAGAGTAATGCTTCCAAAAGAGTGATGTTTCCAAAAGAGTAATGTTTCCAAAAGAGTAATGTTTCCAAAAGAGTAATGTTTCCAAAAGAGTAATGTTTCCAAAATTCTGCTTTGTATACATCTTTTTATAGGCTCAATGGAAATCTTGTATTTCATAATATAACACTTCCAAAAGAGTGATGTTTCCAAAAGAGTGATGTTTCCAAGTATACAACCTTCTCTGTAAAATTTCCTTCTGACAGCAATGTATTTCAGGAATTTAAAATACTTATAGAATTACATTTGACGATTTGGTTTTGCATTATATTCCACAGAGGTACGAAAAAGTTGTAAAAAAACAAAACAAATATATAACAAACAAATATTATTAAAGGGAAGATAAGTTACTCTTTTACCTAACTGGATAAGTTTTTAATGTTTTTATTTTATGTAAAATCCTTATTCAGTTTAAAAAAAAAACAAGTAATATTGAGCGCTACCAGAGAACAAGAAAAAATGGCTGCAATTTCTCTTTACATCTTTGAAGTCTCGATAATCAGTTCAAAATAAGAAATAAAACAAAATGGTGATAGAAACCCACCTAATAAATGTCACGGTAACATTTATTGGGTAGGTTTCTACCATCATTTTGCTTTATTTATTATTTTGAAGTCTTTATTGAGACTTCAAAGACATTGCGGCCATTTTTTCTTGTTCTCCAATAGTGCTCAATATTGTTTTTTGAACCGAATAAACATTTTACATTAAATAAAAACACTAAAAACTTAAAACTTATCCAATTAGGTAGTAACTTATCTTGCCTTTGATAACATTTACTTGTTATGTGTGTGTGTTGTTGTTGTTTTTTTTTTGTTTTTTTTTTGTTTTTTTTTACAACTTTTTCATACCTCTGTGGTTTGCAACCTAACCCCGACAATTTTATTCTATTATTAAATAATCCTAAGAGGATTGATATGTCGTAAACCAAATCAAACTGAATACACATCTTTCAACATTCATCAGAAGTTACTGAACTTGAATAAATACATATGGATACCTCGTCTAATATATATAATCATTTTTGTATTTGTGTCCATGTGCTGCAATGGATAAAGTGCTAGGTAATAATCATTTTCTGAAGCTAAAAGGTTCAATCCTTATTACAGACGATATTATGAATATAATATAAAATGTACTTAAAACTTTTACGTGGTCATGGCTAAGTGAACTACAACAAACTACCCTTCCCTGCAATTTCTTTCTCACAGAAAAAATGCTAGTAGCCTGTCTCTGCTCTATTGTTATTTTCATGGCAACTGCTCGTCTGAGCTCCAATCTATGGTCAAACTTTCACAAAAAAAACCCTCATCTAGCTACAAACACTGTCAACAATTTCTCCCGTCTCTATCTGTGCTGAAATCTAAATGCAAATTCTACGAACAAAGCTTCTTTCCTAGGATGGCCTGCCTGTGGAACTGTATGGCGAGCCTGCTTCCCAGCTAACAACATATTCATCTTCATATCTAATATAAACAAGCAAATAGCAAACAGAATCCTGAACAGAAGCGTGTGCTCTATCCAAACTATCATCAATGGACCTGAGGTAATCTCGTCAGCATCAGACAAAGCCAAACTCTTTGCCAAGAACTTTGCAGCTAATTCTAACTTTGCCGCCAACCCCCAATATTTCCTCCTGTATCAGAAAACACGCTATGTTGAAATGTCCCCTTAAATAATCAAATTCTCCTCAATTTCCACCACTAATAATTACTGTGCTGTTGTCTCAGTGACTACCTTGCATTCATTAACCCTTGTCCTCGAGTGGCCTTCTGGCCTTGATAAATGGTGACTCCTTCCCTTTGTAAAAAAAACAAACAAACTAAAAGGTTCAGGTTGAAATTCCATATAGTATCTAGCGTTTGATAAAAAGACGTTATTCTCACAGCATTCCATCCGATGTAACCAAACTTATTTTCGATGCGTATTATTGGTTTCTGGAAAGTGTTTGAAATTTTGAACGGAATCCTTTATTTAATCTACAAGTGTAGTTTTTTCTTGTTGCATCAACTATGACAGGGTAAACGTCTTAACTAATTTTTAACTGTATTCTTACTATCACACATAATTAGCCAAGAAGATTTTTATCTGTTATACCACGGATTTACAGGTGCAACAGATAAAAGTGCTAAGGAATAGTCCGTTTTAAGTGGAAATCTTATGAAAGTTGAAATTTCAATCCTAAGTGCGGATGATAATAAGAATGCAGTTAAGATTGGTACTATGGCTGACAGAACAACGTTCTTGGTTTAGGAGTAGATACGCTCTGTCTATTACCCGGCTTTCATACTCCTTCTTTGCCTATTAGTCAGGCACAGAAGTGCGATCACAGGGACTCTACAGAAACACCCAGTGGCCAACCTTGTTTCCTGACTAGAGCAATGAATGCCATTTTCTCCGCTCCTGCCACATCCCATTCCACAAAACTAGGCACTTTGAGGGTGCTTGAGTGCCATATATACCAGTGCAATTAGATGTGGTTGACTGAGGGTACTAAATTGACAGTTCCTGGCTACTGTTTCCAACTGATAGTACAGAAGCCCTAACTCTTTGGTAGTGCTTAGAGCAGCTGCTCCATCAATAGTTGTATAATATTGGGATGATTGTAGTGCCATGTCGGACCCTGCACGCATCTTCGGTGAGCTTTCCTGAGGCCACAATCCTGTAATGAAGAGTTGGCTTATAGTCTACTTGTGTTGCATATCTGGTATTCTGCACAACTACTTGTCCAGCAACTCTCGTCCTTACTGAAACTTTTACATAAAATAAAATGACAGCTCAATCAAAAAGAATTATGATTGTACCCTCAGGGATTAAATAAAGATTCCGTATAGAATATCCAAGATCGACAAGACGTTCCTGAAGAACATTGGAGGTTATAGTGGTTGAAACGTAGTGAGAATTACATCCAAGATGAGAACAGTAGTCCGTATAATCTAAATAATGCAAATTATCATCATCTAAAAATTCTTGAGACAATTTACGCTTTAATCGACCTTTTGCTTCCTAGAAGGGTTGAATGTTACACCAAGTTAGGCTCCAGCTGGAGTATTACAGTTAATGAATGCTACAAGAAATTTCAAAGCTATAGTAATTTGGGGGAGCGGGCGCTTTGACCTGTTATCAATGGATATGATTGTGATAGAACCATGTGCTACCCTGTTCAACAACAAATTTTGACCCCAATATTTCCGTGGTCTACATCTCTTTAATTTCTAGCCGTGTCATTGTCTCTTACATTGGCGACTGCCAAGGAGTTGGGACACGCATGAGTTCACAAGTATAAAAAAAAAGAAATACAAAAATCATACTGCAATCACTGTATTTATCGCAAAAAAAAAAAAAATTAAGAAATCTAAGTTTATAAACGATAAAATAAACAGTAAAATCATCAAGGAGTTCATGGCGTAACAGTTAAATGCGCCGGACTGTGATACACATGTTCCGGAGTTTGATTTCTAGACACAGTTAAGCTATGCTGAAGAGAGGTAGATACTTAGAAACATGCATGTATGTTTTAAAAATAATAAAAAATAAATAACAAATATTATTTACGTCCAAATAAAATATGGGCGATTTTTGAAGTAAAACAAGCTTTGAGGCTATTTAACCGTATTTATCGTTAAAAAAAAAAAACAATAGGAAATCCTATATATATATATATATATATATATATATATGCATGCATGCAGGGAGACCCGACATTCGCCGAGATTAATTGAGAGTCAACCAACTTTTATTGTCATCAAAATCTGTGGAATCGCCCATTTTTCAATCAAATCAATTGCTTGCACTAGTTGGAGATCGATCACGGTGTACCAGTAGGAAACTTCACATGCCTCCCTGCAATGACTTGGTCCACAATACAGTGTATTCTATATTGCACTGTAGAGAACCTACTGTTGATTTTATAAAACTATTTTTGTATATAATAGCTTGAATTAAAGTTTAAAATGTAAAAGTCTAGTATCATGGTTTAAATGTGCTCAAAACAAACATTTATTTTGAATGTACCCCTGTCATATCAAAGAACCTACTGTTGATTTTTATATGCTGGGTCCTTCTGCTTCTACAGTGATAAAACTTCTCAAATGCACTTGTGATGTTAGATTGTATAAGGGTTTTAATTTTATACCAAATCTGATTTTAATCAGATTTTTTCGATTATTGATTTTCAATACAAAACTTATCAAGAACACTCCCAATATATATGTGTGTGTGTGTGTGTGTGTGTGTGTGTGTGTGTGTGTGTGTGTGTGTGTGTGTGTCTTGGAAGTTTCTTTAAAACTTAAAACTATTTAGAAAAAAAAAATTGTCCTTCGTTGGAACATTACTAAGTCAATTAATCTCCCATATCGCTGAATAGTTTTACTTACATGAACAAGCAATAGTACCAGCGTTCTTAAGTTGTTTACCATGAAACACTGTTTCAATGATTTAAAAAAAAAATCAGTATATTAAATTATGGCTCCCCAGCAATGTTGATTAAACACCACCTCCCTATATATATATATATATATATATATATATGATGGAATGATAATGTTGTCGCCCTAAAGAAAACAACATACAGCTTTATTTTAAGACTTTTATTGAAAAAATCAATATGGGTATTGATTATAGAGTAGAGCTGACTTCAACCTCAATCACCACCTCGATATTGGTCCAGAACTGGGAGCATACCTTTTCAACAAGCGCTGGTGGGAGATCAGCAGATGCCTGCGATCAGGCTGGTTTTGGTGTGGTGGGAGGTCATGTTGATGTTCTCAATGTATGACCAACCGAAGTAGTCCAGAGCGGGTGCAAGTCAGTGGTGGACGGGGGTGGGGGAGGCAGTGAGAGAAGGGTACAAAGTCATAGCACTCCTTCTGAAACCAAGCCTAGGTTTCTTTGGACTTGTGGGTCTGCGCTGAGTCCTGCTGCCAAACCCTGGGTCTGCCAGCGGCCACCTGATTGCACCAGGGGATCACCACACTCTTCAGCACATCCAGGTACACTTTGGGGTTGACTTTCAAGGTGACTTTGAAGATTTGGTAAATTTATACAAATACTGTGACAGCGAATTAGTAGAAAAAAATGTACTTTCCTTGTAGAGTTCTGTGTGCTGAACACGAATCTGAAAACCGCATCCGTTGCAAATTAATAGTTTCGGAGATAATAACGTTTTAAGAAGTGGGGGATCAATTTTCTATAATAATTTAATGTAAAATGAGCACCCACTTTTTGGCCACTCTCAACAAATTTTTGAAATCACTAACCCCCCCCCCCTCGACAAATCCTGTGAAATCACTACGCGGCTTCCCTCCCCCCTCCCTACAAATCCGTTTAAATCACTACGCCCCCCCCCCTCCCCTCTTTTTAAAATTTATGTGACCCTTTTATTTTACTTTTTGGGGAAGGGGAGGGGTGAGGAGAGGGCGCAGTAATTTTATATGATTTCTCTTTCTATAATAATTTAATGTAAAATGAGCACCCACTTTTTGGCCACTCTCAACAAATCTTTGAAATCACTCACTACCCCCCCCCCTCTCGACAAATCCTGTGAAATCACTACGCGGCTTCCCTTCCCCCCCTCCCCACAAATCCGTTTAAATCACTACGCCCCCCCTCCCCTCTTTTTCAAATTTATGTGACCCTCTCCTCACCCCTCCCTTCCCCAAAAAGTAAAAAAAAAAAAGGGTCACATAAATTTGAAAAAGAGGGGAGGGGGGCGTAGTGATTTAAACGGATTTGTGGGGAGGGGGGGAGGGAAGCCGCGTAGTGATTTCACAGGATTTGTCGAGAGAAGGGGGGGTAGTGATTTCAAAAATTTGTCGAGTGGCCAAAAAGTGGGTGCTCATTTTACATTAAATTATTATAGAAAATTGATCCCCCACTTCTTAAAACGTTAATATCTCCGAAACTATTAATTTGCGACGGATGCGGTTTTCAGATTCGTGTTCAGCACACAGAACTCTACAAGGAAAGGACATTTTTTTCTACTAATTTGCTGTCACGACACACATTATATATATATATATATATATATATATATATATAGACAACACAAAAATCAAAAGAAAACCACAAAAGTAGACTTACATTAGTTAGCGTCATCGTGTTCTTCTTCGTCGCTGAATTCCTCATCAGCGAGAACTGGAGCAACAACACGTTGGTGCTCTCCTTGGGGGGGATAGAGACGTCCAGCCATAACAAAAAAATGGTGTAAAAGAGCCTCCTTCTCGTCATAATTTGTTATAAATAAATATCTTGCTAAATACTGGCGGAGATAAGTGGCTCTAATACCTGGTCGTTTAACCCACTCTTTGAGATCCCTCCAGAGACGTTCAATTGTTTGTGTGTGTATGTTAATATTGGTTGGATCAACAAAGTTCTGAGAATGATTTATCATATAGTGAGTGTACCCGTGGGTTTTCAGGGAGTGATATGCCCCCCACCGGTCACTCATTACTGACGTTTCTGGTTCCTCGTAAAAGACTTTAATAGTCTTGTAGTGATTATAAGAGCAGTGGTCACAGGCTGACATAATGTTGGAAAAGTGGAAAAGTTAATCAAAGTAGCGTTGAGTGGAAATTAAGTTAACGAAAGTCAAAGTAAAAGAGGTTTGCAAATAAAGGAGCGAAATTGAGTGAAATTGGGGGTAAAAATCCGAAATTGTATCCGAAATGGTAAATTTATACAAATAACGTGACAGCGAATTGGGTAAAAATCCGAAAGTGTATCCGAAATTGGGTAAAAATCGATTTTGTGCGCGTAAAATTGGGATACTGCGCATGAGCAAGTAAAATTGGGGTGGTGAAGTGGTGGGGAATTAATTAAAAAGAAAAGGAAATAATTAATTTATTTATTTTTTTATTATCGCTTATTTTCATTATGGATTATCTCCACTTGTTTTGATTTAAGAGTAGAGCCGATGTACGCCATTTTTGAAAGAAAATATTCCCTTTTAAAAATGTTAATATCTCCGAAACTATTAATTTGCGAGGGGTACGGTTTTCAGATTCGTGTTCAGCACACCGAAACGTAACAGAATACTACGTCTGTTTTTACTAATTCGCTGTCACGGTGTTTGTATAATAATACCGAAGATTTGAAGTGGCATTATGTAGCCCTCACTTGAAACAACACGAAAGACTATAAAAGTGGTCGGAAACTGTTTTCATCACTCTGTGCATGTCCTTGCTATTCATGGCAATCCAGCAATGCATTTTGAAGGTGCTGGCAATGGTCCTGTTATCATGGTTGTGATTAGTAGAGAACATGAGTTTTAGAGCGGTGCATCTCCAATCTCGCTCGTTGAACATTGTGTCACTTTTAGACATGATAGGAGGCTCCTATTGCTCTTGGGGTTTTTACTGGTTTTTGTTCAAACGGAAATGGAATCATGTCGTCTTTTCTAGGGCGACAATTTTATCGTTCCACCATATATAAATAAATTCAAATGTATTGAAGTAAAAAAAACAAAAAAAACAAGACAATGTTGTTCAAAATTGCTCAAAGTTTTGCTAATATTTATATAATTTTACTTTTATTAAGACATGTACACATATCTGATGCTGCGAGATCAGGCTGTCTGAAGATACTGGCTTCCTGACCAAAAATGCATCAAACATTAATGTTATTTCTGTTTTCGTTTTTCTTTTCTTTTCTTTTGTAAAACTCATTCATGTACTGCAAAGTCAAAATCAAAAACAATTTTCTATTACAAAACAACCAAACCAAAAACCATGAATAAATATTTGAAGCTACACAGAACTTTAAGCATAAAATCTTTTGGCAAAAATGATTAAACCAAAAAAAGGGGTTGATATGCCATAAAACAAAACAACCAAACCAAACACCATGAATAAATATTTGAAGATATAAAGAACTTGAAGTATAAAAACTTTTTTCAAAGTTATTGGATTCAACACAGCATGCATGCAGTAACAGTATCGGCGACCACAGCCCACAGCTCTCCAAATTGTTGAGCAATGGTAACCTCGGGAAGACAAGAAAAGACGGTAGTTTCCTGTTGCTTTTCATCTTAATTCGTGAGTGTATCCCCCCCCCCATCAGTTCAACATACCCCCAGATACCAACCTGGAAATTTCTACAACTCTGTGTAGCACATACAGCGCCTAGCCTCCCCAAATGGTCTTCCATCTGGTACTGGCCAGGCTCATCGTTGCTTAACCAGTGATCTGGTGCAACCTGGTGTGTCAACATTAAATAACCCAAAAAGTGTTAATATCCTGTAAAACAAAACAACCTCCATCTTTTTGTTAAAAAATGTGTTGAAAAAATCTAGTTTGTTTTGTCAGACATGTTTGATTTTTGTTTGGTTGTTTTTGTTTTATGGCATATCAACCCTTTTTAGGTTATTTAATGCCAACACCAGTAATTTTGAAGAAAAAACTTTTAATAGAGTATATTTGTTTTAAAGTCAGCTTTTATTTAACACATAGTTGGGACCCTAACAGGTACTACCGCTCCGGGTCAGAGTGGACCTAGGAGCAATGACAATTAAGGGGTAGCTCCACACTCCCCAAAGTCCGCAAGCTGGGGCCTCACCATCGGATATAGTTTAAGGTCATAACCAGGACCCAGACATGTTTAAAATAGGAATTTTATTTTGGTGTTTGTGTGTGTGTGTATATATATATATTTTATGTCAGGTCATGTCATATGCTACTGGTACCATGTAACCCAGTACTACCTGCCTCATTGTTGGGTCACCGGTGGCTAAATTGGTTCCCCCACCAGACTTGTTTAGTGAGGAGGGTGGCTAGTCTCTCTGAAGGATTAAAAGCAAGACCTTCCAAAGGGTGAATGAACCCTTTTTTGGGTCAACGGCCAACTAGCACTGTGTGTGTTTATGTGTATGTATGTGTGTTGGGGTGGAGAGGGCTCCCGTAAGCCATAGTGAAGGCAACCTTTCTAGGAGATTTAAAAAACCCATAAAGCGGGAGACCAGTACCCACATTAAGCTGGTCTGCGGTTTAACTTGTTGCTGGCTATCTTGCTCTTGCTTGTTGCTGGATCTCAACATTTTGAACCGAGAGAGAGGCTTAGCTGTTGTACAAAGCTAAGATTCTGTAACATCGTCTGTGTATAGATACTTCCTCAAGCATTTGTCTATAAAAGTGGTCCTTTGACGATGGGAAAGTTGTGACGCATGGAAGCTTGAAATGCTGATCTCAATGACCATCTTCAGTGTCATGCCTGCTTGAGCGTGTGAATTCACTGGTAGGACTAAAAAAAAAAAGTCATTTTTGGGCTCATGGATTTTAAGTGTCTGAGGGAGTGGCACTCGTCTGACAAGACGTTGCAATCATCATATATCTATAATATAAAGCTGAATGTCTGTGTGTGTGTCTGGTCACAAATAGGCTCCTATATGGTTGACTATTTTAAAAAACTGATTGCATATAATGATAGAAGATGTATCGAGACACAGGAATGGGTATGTTTGATCTGGCAGAACGGTGGTTCATTAAAATTGTGGGGTCTGCGTTCGCACCTGGTCCACAAAGTATAGAAATAAAAAATTTAAAAATGAAAAAAAAAACGTTTACAAGTGTTTTTGATATAGATGTACATAAGAATACTTTGATAAATATGTTTTAACTTAAATAGGGATGGTATAATAAAATTGTGGGGTCTGCATTCGCACCTGGCCTCCATAGAATGGAAATAGGCACACACTTTAATAAAGACTTTTCATATCTATCTGCATAAGTATACTTGGATAATTATGTTTCAGTTTGAAGAAATATGGTATAATAAAATTATGGGGTGTTCGTTCGCACCTGACCTCCATAGAATGGAAATATGTCACAACGTTTAACAAGATTTTTTAATATAGATCCACAGAATATTGTGCTAAGTGTTTCATTATGAACAGGTATGGTATAATAAATTATGGGGTTTATCTATTTTATCTATTTTATTTTTACTTTCATCATATTTTGCTTTGGTTTTGATACCCCCAAATTCAACCCAAATTTACAAACCTTCCTTTTCATAACCTATCATAGTTTCATAAATCAGATTCCATTTTCCGTAGGCTGTTTTTGAACCCAGTCAACGACAGGTACTTCTGCTAGTATATATATATATATATATATATATATATATATTTCTACTTGGGAGACACCATTTATCAAGGCTCAAAGGCCACTTATAGATTATGATTAATGAATGTAAGGTGGTAGTGTAGTAATCGTTAATGGTGTAAATTGGGTAGAATTTGATTATTTATGGGGACGGCTTAACAAGTACTTGTTTACATTGGATTTGAAAGCTATTGTATTCAACCGGGGAGCAGGCCAATGGAACAATGTTCCATATGCGGGTAGTTATATTTTATGAAAGGATATCATGTAAATTCCTAAAATACTTTTCTCGATTCAAATGATACAATAGCTTCGATTGCAGAATTGAGAGCAACAGATACTTGATCGTCGCAATCTGTTGTGTAATTCTGGTGTATTTGTAGGTAGTTTATCTTCGTGGTTTCGACGAGAACAAAAACAGCTGTCAGTGACTTTGATCCCCACATATGCTGACAATATAATCGGGAATAGAAATAAACCTTGGCCTTCCACTCGGTTCTCCTTTTATGATTGTTATCTCTGCTGAAACGGATATGTATACACGTATGGTTATATAACAATGGCATTAAATAAAATTAACAACTGCTTTATATTTTGAAATATCCATTGTCCCTCTATTTGAGGTAACATTCGGTGAATGTGCTGTAGTGTGAGGGAAGGGCATTACTGAATGGAGTTGGTCAGCAAGATGTCTATTCACATTACTGAAATGCAGAAATTAAAGTTTAAAGTCAGGAAACCAGGGGCTCAGGGGGGAATTCCAAAGTGCAGCAGTCTGAGGGGGGGGGGAAGCTATTTTAGTAGAAGGCTTTATTTACAGCATCTAGGGATGTCTACAGCGTAGGGGTGGGATTTTGCTGCTTGTCGGGTTTGTCGAGGGTATTGTGAAGGAAGCTCATGACTGAATATCATTGTGCAAATAAGTAATGATGACAGCTGACATATCTTTCTGCTTCTATTCATATACTAGCAGACCACCCAGCATTGCCCGTCATAAATATGCATAAATATTATATTTTAATTCATATAGAAGCTGAGATCTGTGCATGCAAGTATTATGTTTTTTCTAAACACTTCTTGTAAAAAAAAAAAAAAAAAAAATACTCGACCAAAACCTAAAGGCAGTGAGTCAAGTACGATAAGCATTAGGCCAGCTTAATACGTTCTTTACAAAGTGTTTTCAAACTTACTTATTCTTAACATAATGAATCTGTCATGTAAACCGTTCACATGCATCCATGCAAACAGATAAAAATCCAACAATCCGCCACATACGAATTTTTCAATTTTGACCTGTTAGCAGCCCGTATTTTCAGATGAAAACTGATTTAAAAGTTTTCCACATATCTGAATACCCTATATACCAAATTTCAAGACTAGATACAAAATTCGTTGAGTATAAAGGTTAAGTGTCCTCACACATACACATATTCTCACTTTTGTAGATATTGATTTATTTTTTCTACATAGGAGTCACTTATCAAGGTCCAAAGCCACTCAAGGATAAGGGTTGATAAGTGTATGGTAGCCACCGGGATAGCATCATATTAATAGTTAGTGGTGGAAATGGAGTAAATGGATTATTTAGGAGCGAGGGGGCTCAACAAGAACTTGTTTACATTGGACTTGAAGATGACCATATTGTAGTTTACAGCAAAGAAGCACACACAACATAGTTTCATAGAAATAATAAGACTTTTATTAGTTGTATTCGTATCCATACAAAAGAAAGATATTTTGTATACATTATTGATGCCGCTTTGACTTGATTTTGGCGGCATTCATCAAGATGTATTGAGCCGGCTCCTTTCATAGAACGCACAGCATCCTGGATAAACACAGATTATGCACGATAGCCTGTAATGGTCAAAATAGTTATGGGTAGCCAGGACCAGGAACAATGGCTGTGCTAAACAACCAATGAAAACGTTGCAAAATTATTATAAAAATTGTTGAATTTTGGATTCAATCAGTTCGCCGTCTGCTACGTCACGGACCGCATTTAATTCTTCGCCACCATCTTGGTTACTGATCTGAACTACGCTGCCATCTTTGTTCAAACACAATGTCTCAAAACTTAACACACTGTAACCTGTGAACCGAAAGTAGGTTCGATGTCAACCTTGGTGTGTAACTACGTCTTCAGTTGGCTTATCTGGTGTCTTTACCAATTTTGGAGTGGTTCTGAAGCTATTGTCTCGATTCCAAATCTAATATGTGATATCCAGCATCTGGAGGGAGTTGAAAAAAATTGGCTACTTGAATGATGCAGGGTCTATCAAATCTGCTCCATGAAAACTGGCTCAAGAAACTTGATTTTTTTCTCTTTTGAACACTGACGATTACGCAGTGATCTCATTTTGGCCTACAATTACATCAATGGGTATTATGATATTCTTTAGGATCTATTATTCTCTCCTGCATCAGAAAGAGGTTTATGAAGACACTACAAAAAAAAAAACTGTTCCATCGTCAATTTTGATTGAACCAAAGAAGGGTTGCTTTGTTGATCAAGATCCCTGGACCTTTGAATAGACTTCCAAATTCATCTTGAATTGTTGCATTGTTGAAAAAGTGTTGGGCTACTGTATTTTTTTTTTTTTTACATAGAGGTCGCCACTTATCAAGGCCCAGAAACCACTCGGGGATAAGGGTTATCCTCTTCTGTGTAAATTTTAACCACTTTTTCCCTATATGGCAATTGAAGCATGATTGTTTTACAAACTTACTCCTGAAATATGTCTTCCTCGTCCTATCACTGTCAGAGTATAGTGTCCAGGCCACTTTACTAAACCACAATCATCCAGAATGGCTTGAACCGGCTCTTTCCACAGAACACACAGTATTCTGGATAGGTGCAGACTACACATAATGGTCTGCAACAGCCCAGATCAGCGACAAAACCTGTGAATCGAAGCTAGGATCAATGTCAGCCTTGGTGGTGTGTAAACATGTCTTCAGCTGGATTACATGTCCTTGTGAATCTTGGAGTGATTCTAGAGTTATTACTTTGGAGATGAACTTTCTTGGGTTGCGGCGTGCAGTGTGGCTGAACTAACAAAGTCTCTCTTTTTTTTTTTTTTTTTTTTTTAAAGAGATTGGTTGGGGGGGGGGGTGATACTGCATTGTATCCAAACTTGGGTATTGGAGACAAAATGGTGTCAGCGGATCCACAGAATTTGGCAGAGGCAATATTGGTTGAGCACTTGTAGCCTTTTCAAATACTGAAAGTTAATAAAATATTCTATTGTGCGAATATTGATTATTAATATTCATTTTGAAATACTTTATTTCTGATCTGTCATGGCTCACTAACTCAGTCTTTCTGCGCATGCACCAGAATGATAGGGTTATTAAGTTGGTTTTTTTTTTTTTAGAGTTATCAGTTATTAAGGCCCAAAAGCCACTTGAGTATTAGAGTTGATGCATGTCAGGTGGCCAGTAAGACAATATTGATGATAGGTAATGAGTAAGAATTAGGCAGAATTGGATTATTTAAGAGGGCGGCTCAACATGTATTTGTTTATATTGGACTTGAAATCAATCATGTTATATTCAGCCGGAAAGCAATCCTACAGTATTGCGTTCCACAGATGTGCAGTTCTTGGAAAGAAGCTTTTCTCATGGAAGTTTTGTTTAGTTTTAGGCACAGAGAGAGAATGTAAAATTATTTACAGTGTTTGTAGAAAGACGAGTTTTTGTTGCAGATGTTTTACAGGGGTGGGTGGACCATAGATTGAAGCTCAGTCGAGTACTTGCCATGCAAGTAATGATAACTCAGGAAAGATTAGCAAAGTCTCTTCCATGAGAAAAACGTAATTCAGAGGAGAAAAAGACAAGTATTCATCACCACTTATCTGTTGATTTATCTCGTTAACTCTAATCTTCAAATCGGTTTTTAGACTTGATAAGTGTTCGCTTTTATTTTGAAACTACCATAACTACAATGAGGATCTTTGTTATCTTCGTCTTTCATCTTTCGTCTTCGTCTTTTTAAGATTTCACTTTATTTTGCTACAACCATATGATGAGGAGCTCTGTTATTTCCGTTAAAATTGGAGATATTTTCGAATTTTTATCAGCTATGAGAAAATTACTGCACAGGCTAAGGAAGTAAACCCTAACAAAAAAAATCCAGTTTAGGGTCCTGCTAGACAGATGGTGAAGTACTGCAACATTTTTCTGGCAACTGCTTCAGCTGTGCTGGCTCCAATCGTATTGGCTCACCTTTCCGTAAGACTTTGCATTGCCGAGAAGGGAACCCTGGTAACTGGACAAACCTAGGTCTCCTTATCTGCCCAGGCCTGCATCCAGAGAGGCAAGTCCAGTTCCGAACTATATAGCCACAGCAGATGCTACAGCGCACCAGACTAGATACAAATTGCCATTGTCTTATTAGACAGAAGGTTCCATAATAGAAATAATTAAAAAGAAAAAAAGATCCTTGTGAAATCAGTTGATGCAGTCCCCAGGCGTCTTAAAAAGCTAGTGTTGAATGCTGGCACCCATATTGAATTCTAAACAAAACCTTATTTCTTATCATATTCATTTCTTGTAAGAATTTTATTTCAGTAATAAATTACAAGCATGTAATAATAGGGAGTCACTTCACAATCAACCTGTGTATAATACATATATAATATATATATAGAGAGAGAAAGGTAGTTTGCTTGAAGCATTGTTGGTAAATAGATATGGAGGGGTATAAGAAGGCTATAACAATGCATGGAATCGGCTGTAGTATTGGTGTGACGTATGAAGGAAAATGGACAAACAAAAATGGAAAAATGGTCAGATCCTTCTATCGATCCAGTAGATATCTCACTGCTGATGCAATTCTCTATCTATATAAGAGCCAGATACGTCCAAGGATGGAATACTGTTGCCACATATGGGCAGGAGCTGCTAGAAAAGACTTGTCCTGCCTTGATAGGGTTCAAAATAGACTTCGTGGCCTGGTGGGAGATGTCCTTTTCTCTTCGCTGCAACCTCTATCTCACAGAAGAGATGTTGCGAATTTGTCTCTGCTTTATCGTTATTTTCATGGAAAGTGTTCAACTGAGCTTCAATCTATGGTCCCCCCCTCGCCAAACTTTCACAAGAAACACTAGACTAGCTGAAAACATTATCAATAATTTTCCCCACTCTTCATCTGTACCTAAACCTAAACATAGATTCCATGATCAAAGCTTCTTTCTTAGAACTGCACGCTTGTGGAATTGTCTTCCGTTTTCCTGCTTTCCGGCTGTCTATAATATGGTTGTCTTCAATTCCAACGTGAACAAGTTTCTGATGAGCCGTTCCACTTAAGTTAACAAATTTACCGAACTTCCATTACTATCGATTACTATATTGTCCTTTTGACTACTCTACACTCTTTAACCCTTATCCTTGAGTGGCCTATCGGCCTTGATAAGTGATGACATCTATGTAAAAAAAAAAAAAAAAAAAAAGGTCTTATTTGTTTTGTTATTTTATTTAACTTTGTATATCCATTTATTTTTCAAACTAATCAAAATTAAAATCAATAAAATGAACTTCCTGTTTGATATAACCGGGATGGTGGAGGTCTTAATATTTCGAGAATATCATCTATTTTCTCTTTTTACTGATTCGTATTGTGATTAGCTTAAAAAAATAAATGGATATACAAAGTTAAATAAAATAACAAAACAAATAAGAGCTTTTTTTAGTTCGTCCATTTTTCTTAATACGTCACGCCAATACAACAGCTGGTTCCTTGCATTGCTATAGTCTTCTTAGACTCCTCCATATATATATATATGGGAAAAATATTTTTCTTCAATTATATTTCCCCTTTTATTTATACCAATCCTTTAATTTATGATGCTCGATGTAAATACAGAAACATAAAAAATAACTGACAAAAAGTCTATATTCCAAATTCCAAGATATTGTCTATCTTACCGTTTATTTTTTTCAGCATATTAAAATGTTCAATTCTTGACAACACCTGCGTTGTAGCGCAGAATCATTCATGTGATTATTATGTCAAATTTTTTAATTTATTCCAGCCTTACTCATCAGAAGAATAGGAACTCATCAACTTTAAAAGAAAATAAAACAATATGGCCATGATTACAAAATCGGAAAATTGGAAGAAAACTTACAATTGTTTTCTTTTAGTTACACCATCTTTGAATTTTTATGTCAAATTTTGTAATCATGCCCATATTCCTTTATTTTCTTTAAAGTTGAAGAGTTTCTATTCCTTTGAATGGTAGTACCTGTTAGGGTCCCAACTATGGGTTAAATAGAAACCGACTTAAAAAAAAAAAAAACAACTATATTCTATTAAAAAAAATTTTCTTCAGAATCACTGGATTCGACATTAAATAACCTGAAAAGGGTTGATATGCCATAAAAAAAACAAAAACAAAAAAAACAACTATATTCTATTAAAAAAAATTTTCTTCAAAATCATTGGATTCGGCATTAAATAACTTTTTTATTACATTTTCACCCCAAACAAGGCAAATTGCCACTTTGGTGTAGGGGGCTACTATCAGGGGCAACAACTACTGGGGTACTATGTAGGGATTTTGGCAGCAAGATGTCGGTTCACGTTACACTTGAACTTCTGCACGTCAGTACTGTTGGGGAAGCAGGGACCTGGAATGGAATTCCAGAGTCTAGCGGTTCTGGGGAAGAAACTATTGGAGTAAAAAGATCTTTTATATCTAGGGATCTCTACAGTGTGGGGGTGGGATTTAGCAGCCTGTCGGGTTTGAAAAGGGTTGATATGCCATAAAACAACCAACCAACCTTAACTTTTGATGAGTAAGAGTGAAATAAAGTAAAAAATGGACACAATCACATGAATGATTCTGCGCTATAAAACGGGTGCTGTCAAGAATTGAACATTTTAACATGCTGAAAGAAATAAGCGGTAAGATAGACTTTTGTCATATATATATATATTTCCCCAAAACCTGTGGCAAAATTGGCAGAGGAGTTTGGTAGAGTTCTCAAAGGTCAAATCGTTGAACTTTGACCTCTTAACAGCCAAATTTCTGTCCGAAAACTGATTACAAAGATTTTCTCAAATCTCACTACCCTGTATATCAAATTTAGAATTTGTAGACTGAAAATTGAGTTATTGTATAGGAAAATGTAGACAGACAGACAGACACTTTCACTTTTATAGATATATATATATCCCCAAAACCTTGATGGAGAAGAGACTAAAACTTGCTGCCATGATTTTAAATGGTCTGAAATAACAGCAAGGGGAGACTTGATTCCAAATATTTCCCATGTTATATTTCCTCTCTTTTGGTATGAATATCTCCAGTATCAAATAATCCTTATACACAGTGAAATTTACTTTATGCATTAAAACCAAAGAAAGAAGATATAACATGAAAAATATTTCGAATCAAGTCTTCCCTTGCTGTTATTTCAGATCATTTGAAACCATAGCAGCAAGTTGTATTCTCCTCTTCATCAAGGCTAGACGTTTTGGGGGAAATATCAGATATTTTGTAATTCATATGCAAAACTAGGAAAACAAATGATTGATTGAAGCATTTTATCACTGTAAAAAAGTGCCAAAAAATAGGCTCTGAATGAGGAATTGATCCCCCTAATGTGCGACCTTAAGGACAAATGTCACATAGCCCAATACACAATTAAGATCATTACCTTTCCAACGAGCCTTCATTTGTTAAATTCTGATCAATAGTCGCTGAGATTTGGAATTTATAAAATTGCCAAAAACATGGTATGTATAATGTTTGTGTATGTATATATGAGGTCAATGCGAGAGAATCCTAGCAGAGTGCTCGATTATTAAGAAAATTTCAAAAATAAAAGATTAATATTTTTTTCTGTATACATTACAAAATATCAAAACAATATTGGTTCTGTCAGTTTCAAATCTTAACAAAGGGAGCCTATATCTGGTAGCCTATGTTAAACTCCTCAGCCTCTGTTTATGTCTGTCAGATATAAGCAGGGATTGAAACGAATCTTGTAAAAAAAAAATTCCTATTCAACAGTTTAATTGATGTTTAACCGTTGTTTTAAATTTTATTCTCACAGCTTGTTCAAATTTGAAAAAACAAACTGTTATATCCAAATAAAACTATAAATGCATTCTTTGACTTATTGTTTTTTTTTTCCCTACAGGTGAAAAAAGCAAAAAGAAAATCAGCTTTTTTGAAAAATTTTGATGGATTCTAACTTCCTGTAAGTAACTTTTTTTCTTTTTTTTTTCTTTTCTTTCTTTTTTTTCTTTTTTTTCTTTTTTTTTCTTTTCTTTCTTTTTTCTTTCTTTTTTTTTCTTTCTTTTTTTTTCTTTTTCTTTTTTTCTTTTCTTTTCTTTTTTTTTTTTTTCTTTTGTGTAAAATTTGATCCCTGTATACTTAATTTTATTATTTTTTTGTTTCTTTTTTTTCTTAATTTGTTTTTGTTTATTTATGAAAAGGAATCAGCACTTATCAAGGCCAAAAAGTGGACTTAAGAGAAAGATGGATAAATAAAGACATGGCCAGAGATCACTTAGTTTGTGCAAACGTTTTGCATGGTCAAATATGACTTTTATTTTCAATCTTTTTTTGTCTCTCCATATTGGTTCTTTACCTGGATGATATGAACTGTTCGCATGTGATTCGACTTTTTTTTTTTTTTAAACTAATGAGTCATTATGTAAAACCTAATGCTTGATCCATCGAAATCTGACAAATCAGTCATGCATCTTTTGAGCCGGATTTCCATGATGTTGGCTCGGGCTCAACCAGCAGCTGACGAAAACCACCAGAAAAAGCAATGCTGATTAAATATTAAAACAGAAAAAAAAAAAAAAATAATCAGGTGTTTTTTTTGTTTTTGTTTTTTATATATATAAAAAAAGTATTTAAATAATTGTGGGTGGGATGAAGGATGGGAAGATTTTTTTAATTTTCAAATCATTTGACTGAGCATTTGATAAGTCAATGAAAATTGGAATATTGAAATGGAAGCAGACGACTTTTTAAATAAATTGGAAAAACTGATCCAGAGACTTGAGCAATCGTTAATTTATTGCCAAGAAAGGAATCAAATAGTCTCTGAATTGATGTGCAAGACATAATTGCAGGAGTGTTTTATCAAGCAAAGAGTGTTTGTGAGCTTGTTCCGGCAGTTTTTGTCAGCTGCTGGTTGAGCCCAAGTCAATGTCACGGAAATCTGGGTTAAAAAATGTGCCACACAATGCATATGAGTACGGGGGGGGGGGAGTATAAGCAGCAGCGAAGGATGGCTGGCTTGCAAAGAGATTAGCAGTATTTGAAAAGACACCTATGCAAATTAGGAAGTGTGTGTGAGAAGAAAAAG
Source organism: Euprymna scolopes (assembly GCF_053919585.1). Taxonomy (NCBI): domain Eukaryota; kingdom Metazoa; phylum Mollusca; class Cephalopoda; order Sepiida; family Sepiolidae; genus Euprymna; species Euprymna scolopes. The sequence goes on from NC_136519.1 coordinate 8,793,123, forward strand.
CAAAAAAAAAGAGGGAAAAATGCAGCACATGCTTGGGGCAGAGGGAAAGTACTTGTCGAAGAAAATGGACGGTTAAAGTTGAAAATGAGAATGGGTCAGCATGCAGTCGGAGGAAAAAGAAACATGAGTAAGGCTAGCTGGACATGTGGCAGCAAGAAACTTTTTCAAGTGATGTCAAGACAAGAGTTTGATAAAAATTTGTTAAAAAAAAAAAAAAACTGCCGACCTGGATTTTTATTCATTTATTTCTCTTGTTTGTATATAACAGTAACAAATGTACGTCGAAGAAAATGGATGTGTAAAGCAACGTTACAGATGCACGAGTATCAGTATAATTGTGATCAAATGTAGTTAATTTTCTGTTGCATGATTGACAAGATATTATTAAGGCTTGTAGATTTGAGATCTAAATATCTCGTCTCGCTATAAAATCTTGGTCCATCGAGAATTGACAAATGTGAAGCTTTATCGAAAACACTCAACACAATTAACAAGAGTTAATCTCTTGTGTGTCAACGTTTGAGATTTTGTTGCCTGCATAATTAGGACAGATTATTGCGACTCGAATTACATCTCATTTGTCGATTTTATATTTTATCAACAACAGTGTTATCATCTTCTATTGCATTTTGTCATAAACTAGCAGACATACCCAGCATTATGTAGGTGTTTAATCTACAGAGTTTTGCAGCAAAATCCGACAAAAGAAAGAAACAAAATGGGCAATAAGAACAAAAATTGTATATGCAGAGACCCAACAGTTTATTTATCAATAGAGCGCCATACATTATTTTTCTATTCTTCAGGCAGAAAGACCATCTCAAGGCAGGTACAAGACAAATCACACGCTTATGTGATCACATCTTTGTTTATCGTGGCAAACGCCTTCACAATGGCAGCGTCCAAAGAATTTACAATTTACGGTGTATTCAAAATGAATGTCTTTTTTTTTTTTTAGAACACAACTGAACCATAATACTTGACATTTGTACGTTTAACCTTAATTCAAGTGATTATGTAAAAATAATTAGAGATGGTTCTTTGATAAGATAGGGGGACGTTTGAAATTAATAATTCTGTTTTGAGCACAATTGGACCATGACTTTTGTATTTTAAACTTCAGATGAAGCTATTCTTTACAAATAATCTGGCGCTTCTACACTATTGGGACGAACTTTGAGAAATCCTTACACTGAATTTTCACATGAAAACAATGGTATCTACATATTCCTCGTATTTTTAAGATGATTATATCCAAAAATTACGAAAACCAATAAGGTAGAAAATTATTTATTAAAAAAAATAAAAAATAGAATTTGATAAAAATGATTGTAAAGCACAAAATTGAAAAGGGAGGTAATTTTTCAGTTTCGATTTAAACAAGATGGCAGAAAATTTTCACCTGCTAACACAATTAAAGTTGTTTTTTTTAATAATTGAGTAATATTCGGGTAATTTCGACTGCATAATTTAGAAGCTACCATTGTGACTTATTATTAGAATTGACAAAAAAATCAGTTGAAACCATTGTTCTTTATCTGAAAACTTCATTATCAACTACAAAATTTTGTCCCAATTCTGTGGAAGCGCTAATTAAAAAAAAACAAAAAAAAAAACAATAGATTCTCTACAGTGCAATGTAGAGAACAAGGTATTGTGGTCTAAGTTACTGCCGAGAGGCATGTTAAGCTTCCTCCCAGTACACTGCGGAAGAGGGTAGGAAGGTCACTAACTAGAACAGGCAATAAATCAATTTGATTTAAAAAATTGGCGATTTCACTGATTTCGATGACAATAAAAGTATGGAAAGGTGGAAAATTTGTTGATTCTCATTTAATCCCAGACAACGTTGAGTGTCCCTGCTAGTATATATATCTTGTAATATAAAGCTGAATGTCTGTGTGTGTGTCTGGTCACGAATAGGCTCCTATATGGTTGACTATTTTAAAAAACTGATTGCATATAATGATAGAAGATGTATCGAGACACAGGAATGGGTATGTTTGATCTGGCAGAACGGTGGTTCATTAAAATTGTGGGGTCTGCGTTCATGCCTGATCCACAAAGTATGGAAATAAAAAATTTAAAAATAAAAAAGTTTACAAGTGTTTTTGATATAGATGTACATAATAATACTTTTATAAGTATGTTTTAACTTAAATAGGGATGGTATGATAAAATTGTGGGGTCTGTGTTCACGCCTGGCCTCCATAGAATGGAAATAGGCACAAACTTTAATAAAGACTTTTCATATCTATCTGCATAAGTATACTTGGATAATTATGTTTCAGTTTGAAGAAATATGGTATAATAAAATTATGGGGTGTTCATTCGCACCTGACCTCCATAGAATGGAAATATGTCACAAAGTTTAACAATATAGATCCACAGAATATTGTGCTAAGTGTTTCATTGTGAACAGGTATGGTATGATAAATTATGGGGTTTATCTCTTTTATTTTTACTTTCATCATATTTTGCTTTGGTTTTGATACCCCCACATTCGAAGCTATCTATTTACAACCCTTCCTTTTCATAACCTATCATACTTTCATAAATCAGATTCCATTTTCCGTAGGCTGTTTTTGAACCCAGTTAACGACAGGTACTTTTGCTAGTATATATATATATATATATATATATATATATATATATATATATATATATATTAGTGTTGGGATGATTAATCAGGATCAGAAAAATTGGAACTTTTTGAAGTAACGCAATCGGAAAAATGTCAAAAATGATTCTTTTAATCGCCTTTACTTTTTTTTTTTTTAATTCTGTTTAAAAGAAAATCTTCACTGTTGGTAGTAATTTTAAAATAATAAATATTTGTTGATTTTTAACTACCAGTAAAACTAAAATCTATAGACTAACTCCCCCCCCCCCAAGTGTATTTTTATGTTTGAGAAAATATCTTCATATTTAGAATGTGTCCTTTTATGGTAATCAAAAAAAAATAACTTTATTGTTAAATATTTACAGATTTATAAAGAATTGGAATCTGTAATTGTTTTGGAATTGGCAATTGTATCTAAATCAGGAAACATATTGGACTCGTCCCATAACTAGCAATACCTGTGGAAATTCATATGTAATATATTGATGTTGGCATTTTGTAAATGTTCAGTGTAAATGGAGACGCTCTGATATTATTGTAGCTATTTTTGTTAACACTCCAAAAAATATTTATCTAAGCTAACACAAACGCCCAGCAAAGCCCGGTCGTAAAGTCCGCTTAAATATGATATTTTGATTCTTGCAGATTTTGTATATATTATTATAGAGTTAATGTTCTATCGATTTTTATATATTATAAAGTTGTGATTTCAAAAAAAAAAAAAAAATATACCAATATAACTTGGGTACATTAGCTTGAACCGAGATAAAAACTTATGAAATATATATATATATAACTTGAGTTCCTTCAGCCATAACTAAAACCAAAACTTATGAAGAATTTTTGATAAAATCATTTATAAAAATAATAGATGACTTAATTGCCATTAGCTATAATCGAAACCAAAATTTATGAAGAATTCTTGGTAAAATTAATTATGACAAGATGGAAGTACATAACAATTCAATAACTTGGATGTAAGTGTGACACAGAAAATAACACACGCTATAGCACAAAGAGAGAGAGAGAGAGAGAGAGAGAGAATTTCAGCCCGGCGTTGCCCAGGTATTTGGAGGTGAACGTTGAAAAAAAAAAAAAACGGTCAATTTTTTAAACTTTCACCCCTATTATGACCCCTTAAAATTTATGGTTTTGGACTCAAAGTTATTAAGTTAGATCCATGTCCAAGGAACCTATATCTAAAATTTCAAGTGTTTAGACCCAAAATTGTCGGAGGAGTTTGGTAGAGTTCTCAAAAGTCAAATCATTGAACTTTGACCCCTTAATTGTCAAATTTCTGTCCGAAAACCGATCACATAGATTTTCCCAAATCTCAGTATCCTGTATATCAAATTTCGAGTCTGTAGACTTAAAATTGACAGTTATTGCGTAGGGAAATGTACACACACAGATATACACACAGACAGACACTTTCACTTTTATAGATATATAGATTTGTGCATATGCATTTTAAGAAAATTTACCAAAACTATTCAATGTAAAAGCTTGATGACTGTTAATATTTAACAATAGAGCCTATAATAAGAAAACAATAATATTTTAAATTCTAATTTTTTATTTTTTACTTGCCGAATTGCAAAATAATTCAACATAGCAATTGTTTTGTGCAAACGGGAATAAACATATAATTGTGATCTTTCCTTCATACAGCTCATCAAAAGACCAAAAAGTTGTCCCCAGAAGAGATCCTCACACACAAAAAAAAACTTATATCCATCTCCCACAGAAAATATTTCGTTAAAGGAATCAATGACTCGATTCATAAAAGCCTATTTTTTTTTCTATTTTCCCCTGTTGAGTCAAGTATGATTGTATCTCCTGTGTAAGTTATAAGAGATCCACCCTTCCAGGCCATTGCTTGCCCTGGTTGGGGAAGAGTAAGTTTATTGCTTGCTGCCTGAAGTGCTCATACCAGGGAATGCCAACCGGGTTATCCAGGCAAATTATACTACGCCAAATTGCTTCTCCTTTAGGGGTGCTGGTTTGATTCTCTCTCACCTTCATGACCTTGTTTCACATCTTCCTGCGGTGGAAAGGAAGTAAATAAAAATTTATCTTCCTTGGTCTTTTGGCTAGGAGCAAAGTGTAGTATCTGTTTTAATGCTATACTCAATCTTTTCTGTCTTTGGTCAGTGAAGAAGAAATCCGTCTAGACAGGCAAATTAAATTTCTTTTTTTAATCCAGTGTCCCTTTTTGAGGAGCTTAATTTTCACCTGCGTTAAAAACTGACGTTGTTTAACGCTGCCCTCGTGAGGGGAAACAAGTACTCGTAAATAGTGCTTCACCTAAGAAAAAAGTTTAATTTAATCGTCAACTGAAGAATGTTGTCTCCTTTCTTGATCTCCTAAAAAGTTATCATATCGAGATTGAAGCACTATCTGTCTCTCTCTCTCTCTCTCTCTCTCTCTCTCTCTCTCTCTCTCTCTCTCTCTCTCTCTCTCTCTAGTGTCCACTCAAATTTCAAGTGCAGAAAGATAAGTCATAAAGTCTGACACAATAACATTAAAATATCTGCAACTGATAAGAAAATCGTTCAACCTTTTAAACTCTACTCCTTGCAAATTACCTTCGAAATCAATTGGGGGTATGATACAACTGTGTGTCTATTATAAGTACGGGCATATTATCATATGCTCCTCCTCCTCCTATTGCATATTTTTGCTTGTATATATGACTCACGAAGATATACTATAGTGCCTCTTCCCTAAGAAGGAGGAAATGCCTGGGAGAATGATCTCATGATAATAGTACAAATACTGCACTACCCTTACGCAACAAATGATGAGTCTGTTGCCATTAGATTCAAAAATTATCATCATCATCATCATCATCATATGCCTCTGAAGATTCTATTGTTAGCATTGGTTTCCCTGATATTTTTCTAGTCAGAAAAAGATTGCCAATAGTGATAGGATGATTCAAATATTTTTTTCTTGATTTCGTACTGAATTCCTGATTCCGATACAATTACCGATTTCGATTCTGTATAAATCTTTAAATATTTAACTATGATGGTCATTTTGTTCCGATTACTTTAAAACCATATCTTAAATGTGCAAATATTTTTTTTTCAAACGTAAAAACACACTTGTGTGGTGGTGGTGGTGGTGGTGGGGATGATCTGTAGATTTTAGTTTTACTGGATATTTCAATCAATAAATATTTATTTTATTATTACTACCAATAGTGGAAGATTTTGTTTTGAACGAAAGCAAAAAAAGAAAAAAAATTGAAGGAATCGTTTTTGGGATTAGAAAATACTCACAAATTTTTCTGATACCAATACCGTAAAAGTTTCGATTTTTCAGATTCTGATTAATCTTCCGAACATTAGTTGCCAATATCATAAGTAAAAGTTATGTTTGTGGAATGAACTGGATTTTAACTTGGGGGCACCCAGGTCATCTGTCCGTGTCGTTAACCACTAGGCCATCGTCACCTTCCGACCATGTTGTATTCGCCAAGGAAGCAGACCCATGGAAATGTATTCCAGAAGTGGGAAGCCCTTGCAAAAAAGCTCTGTTTGTTGGAAATTCTGCTTGGTAATAGAAACATGGAGGAAGAAAAAAAAATTCTTTTCTACCGCAATAACAAAAAAAAAAATTATTTTCTACTGCAATAACAAAAAAAAAATTATTTTCTACTGCAATAACAAAAAAAAAATTATTTTCTACTGCAATAACAAAAAAAAAATTATTTTCTACTGCAATAACAAAAAAAAAATTATTTTCTACTGCAATAACAAAAAAAAAATTATTTTCTACTGCAATAACAAAAAAAAAATTATTTTCTACTGCAATAAAAAAAAGAAACATTATTTTCTACTGCAATAAAAAAAAGAAACATTATTTTCTACCGCAATAACAAAAAAAAAACAAAAAAAAAACAGAGTTCTTGCTGCCAATGTTTTACAAGCAGGAACAAAAGATTTGAATTCAGTCGAGCAGGAAAGGAAAAACTGCTCAAGTATAAAAGTTAATCAGATCAATAGATTGTCAGTTGAATAATGATGAATACTATGAAACGATTGAAAATAATCTGGATGACTTGTAAGGATTATTTATGGCAAGTATTTGTTTACATTGGATTTGAAGATGATTATTTTGTAGCCTATATAGAAGTGATTCCATGGTAACGTGTTCCACTGATGAGAGGTTTTGGAAAGAAACTCTGTTCATGGAAATTCCATTTGATGTTAGGCACACGGAAGAATAAATACAATAATTTTTTGCAGTTAAGATACAGAGAGATGAGTTCTTATTATGAATGTCTTGAAACAGGGAATCAGAAATTGGAGCAGAGTGAAACATTTTCTTTGGAAATAACTAGAGAAAGACTAGCAATGTCTGTTCTGTAAGAATTTGGGATAAAGAGAAAAAAGATACTTTTCCCACTAGATTGCAAAGTTGATTTTGAGGTTTGTCAAGAAAGAATGTATAGTATGATGTGAACAGTAAAAACCCTTATTATAACTCTTTCTCTACTTCGCTTTCCCCCTCTCTCCTTTGCTTTCCCCCTCTCTCCTTTGCTTTCCCCCTCTCTCCTTTGCTTTCCCCCTCTCTCCTTTGCTTTCCCCCTCTCTCCTTCGCTTTCCCCCTCTCTCCTTCGCTTTTCCCCTTCTCTCCTCTTCCCTTTTCCCCTTCTCTCCTCTTCCCTTTTTCCCCTCTCTCCTCTTCCCTTTTTCCCCTCTCTCCTCTTCCCTTTTTTCCCCTCTCTCCTCTTCCCTTTTTTCCCCTCTCTCCTCTTCCCTTTTTCCCCTCTCTCCTCTTCCCTTTTCCTTTTTTCTTTCTTCCCATTCCCTCCTCTTTTTGTTTGTTTTCTCTCCCGCTTTCCATTTATGTTTTCTTTTCCTTTTCTTTCTTCCTTCTCTCTTCCTCACTCTCCCTCCTTCCCACTCCCCTTCTTATCCCTCTCTCACTACTCTTTTCTTTCTCCTGTCCCTCTTTAGCCCTCAAAATTTTACAATTTATGTTAACTGCGTAATAGCAAAATTTTTATTTTTTATTACACAGGAATCACCACTTATCAAGGCCCGGAGGCCACTCGAGGATAAGGGTTAATGGGTATACATTAGTCAATGTGATTATAGCATAGTAGACATAAGTGGTGGAAATTTTGTAAATTGGATTACTTAGGGGGACGCTTCATCAAGAACTTGTTTACGTTGGACTTGAAGACAATCAGATTGTAGTCAACTGGAAAGCAGGAAAATGGAAGACAATTCCACAGGCATGCAGTTCTAAGAAAGAAGCTTTGTTCATGGAATCTACATTTAGGTTTAGGCACAGATAAAGAGTGGGGGGAATTATTGATAGTGGTTTGAGCTAGACGAGTGTTTTTCGTGAAAGTTTGACGAGAGGGCTGTCAAAAGTAGATCCAAACTATGTTTTCTAAACGTTGTATTCACCGTTTTTATACTAACAGGTCACCACTTATCAAGGCTAAAATACTCGAGGATAAAATCATAGAGATTATGAAGAATATGGAATTTTGTAATGGAATCTACATTAAGGTTTAGGCACAGATAAAGAGTGTGGGAAATTATTGATAGTGGTTTTGGCTAGACGAATGTTTTTTGTAAAAGTTTGGCACGGGTAGGGGGTATAGATTGAAGCTGAGCTGAGCATTTGCTATGAAAATAACGATAAAGCAGAGGCAGCCTCGCAAGGTTTCTTATGATACTTTACACCTGTCACAGAATATCTCTCCCTTCACCAATGTCTCCAAAGGAACCTGAAATAGAAGGAACATTTTTGACAGCAATAATAATTTTTCAAACAGATGATTCTTCAAGAACTGCCAAACCTAATTAACAAAACAAAACGTCATTTTTTGTTGGATTTTAGGAATGCACCGTCACGCTGTGTCGGTCGTTAGGTTTACTATGCTAGACGTCATCTCTTGAAATATTAGCTGAATATGATTGCTTCTCTCTAAAAACTAAGTCTAATAAGACCTAGGTATTATATTGGCTTACATATCCAGCATAATCATGCTGACACACCAGTTCTCGTTAGACCACAACAGTTTTTTTTTTTTTTTTTTTACATGGAGTTCACCACTTATCAAGGCCCAATGGCCTCTCGGGGATAAGGGTTATTGTGTGTACAGTACTCAATGGGATAGTGTAGCAATAGTATTGGAGAGAAGTTAAGCATAGTTTAGTCTGGTCAGTACTAAGATGGGTGACCATTTAGGAATACCAGGTGCTGTATGTGCTCTCTTATCTTGTTCCAGTCGTCCTGGACTTCTCTTTGCTACTGAAATCAGGCAGTGATTACTTAAGGAAAGTGTGGTTGGAGATTGTGCAATCCTTGCTTCACAATTACATACTAAGGCACTTTTACAGAGGGTATCCATTGTCTCTTGACAGAACGGAGGCCTGTTGTTTTTATTATTTCATTGACTGATATAATCCAATTATCATGCCTATATTAATTGGATTTAGATTACAATTAAATTCTTTCATTTTTTTTTTTTTTTTTTTTTTTTTTATTAAAATATTTCTAGAATTACTAGCGGGACCTGTGGAAATTTCACAGCCGCATCTTTTATTTGCTTTTATATGCTATTGACGTTCAGCGTGAACTGGAAACCCCGTGATATTATTATAGTCCTTTTGTTTAAACTGAAAAGTATTTATCTAAGTAATCTGGTTAACGTAGTATCAGAATATATCTGGTTATTATAGTTTATCTCCAATATCCTTATAGAAGTCTGTCACATATTTTCATTGCATCGATGCCCAGCGCAAACGAAAACCCCACGATATCATTATACCATCTTTAGATAGAACAAATACTACCCTTGGATTCTAGCCAGCAGCTCAAGAAGATATATTTTAGTTTAACGTATGTCCCAAAAGCGACATCTTTTTTATTGTATTTAAAATTTAGTTTACATTGCGACTTCAGTGATCGGGAGATCCTATTTATTAAAAAGGAGGATAAAAAGTGATAACATACTGTGAACATTAAATTAGCGTATCTATGTCCTAATTTAATATTCGTAGTGTGTTATCACCTTCCGTCTTCCTTTGTAATAAATAGGATCTCTGGAAACCGTGATACACGTACGTAGTACGTTAAGGGTACTATGATTATTAACATATAGATTATGCATGCCTTGTGTCCAAAATTTTACTTACAATAAAAAAGATTGTGTGTCTAAATCAGCCCCTGTGGAGAAGCCATTAATTTGATAGACTCTCTCGAACGTTTTAGTGCATCTATTTTATCCAAAGGATTTTTTAAAACAATGGAAAAAATTTTTATCATCGTAAAAAAAAAAATCAAGTTAATAAAAAGTCAGCAAAAAAATCTATTATTATATAAAAGTCACTTTGTATTCATGTGTGTGAGTGAGAGTTCTTCATAGATTCCGAAACAGTTGAGTCTATCTTTTTGCAAATTTCCCACAAAGGTAATTTATGTTTGGTAGTGTTCTTAGATATGTTTTGTACAGAAATTCATAGGATAAGTATCGAAAATTGAAAAGTCCAATCTTTAAAATAGTCTATCTTTCTTATAAATAAAAAAGAATAATTTTTACAGGGGAATATTTTACATTGCACCGGTCAAGGGAAATAATAAAGTCTCAGCTAATCATTTTAAAAAAAAAAACAGATTTATTGTCATCTCGAGATATAGCTTGGTGGTAGAGCATTTGACTACAGATCGAATGATCCCCTATTCAAGCCTGGGCGTATCTCACCATTTTATTTTTTTCTCATTAATGAGTTCAATTTACGATAAGAGAAGAGGTATCATTTAAAATTGCTGCAAACTATTTCTTCATTTGTATATTTTAAAACTAAACATTAATCAGAAGTGACTTTTCCAGGGCATTCATCATCACGTATAAATATCAGCTAACAAACACTATAAACGGACGGGCGGACGGAACTTGTTTTTAACCGCTAAATCTATTATTTATTTATATGTATTTTGTTGTTAAATCTTAAATATCTAGTGTCTGTTTTAAAAAGAATTGGTATATATAAAGAACGGAAAATATTTGCAAAAGCATAATTTTCACAAAACTTTTATTTTTAGGAATAAATTTTATTGGAATAAGTTAACTTCCCCTAGATCTTTTTTGAGAGTTTTATCCCTTTTACATATGTATTTTTTTTATAAATTTTATATTTAAAAAGAAAATTTCATTTAAAAAAATTTTTAATTTTAAAATTTATTTTTAAAATTTTATTTTTAATATTTTATTTTTTTTTAAAATTATTTTTTATTAATTTTTTATTTTTAAAAATTTTTTTATCTTTTATTAATTTTGTATTTTTTTTATTTTTATTGTTTTATTTTATTTTATTATTTATTTTTTATTGTTTTATTTTATCTTTTATTTATTTTTGTTTTTTATTGATCTTTTTTTTATCTTTTTGTTTATTGATGTATAATTTTAAATTTTATAATTTTATTTTTAGTATTTTTGTTATTTCCTTTTCTTCTTTGCTTCTTATATATCGTTATTTTATTCCTTCCTTTCCTTTTTCTTCTTTCTATTTAACAATTTAAACTTTGGTTTATTTTATTTCTAAATATCATGTGACTAACCTCCTGATTTAAATGTGCTTTAAATCTTTTTTCAATTTTCTTCCAATTTTCAATAATACTCTTGTATAATTAATATCTAGCTAATTTGCATATTCTTTTAAACATTCATTTTAATTAATTCTCTATTAGTTTTTTTCAATTTTCTTATGGGATAATCATCTTTAGTTGAGTATTATGTGTACTTATATTCATGCAGATATTCTACATGATTTATACTTGCATAATATTTGCGTAAAAAGGTTATAGTAAACAAACCTCTTTCTTTATTTGTTTATATATATATATATATATATATATTTGTTTAAAAAATTTTGCCTACCAAACTCCTGGCAGTTTTTGGTCTACAGACATAAAACTTAATATATAGGGTTTTCAAACCCATGCAAAACTTAATATTTGGGTTTTAGCGAGGGGGAAAATGGGTGCAAAAGTGTGAAAATTAAAAAAAAAAAAAATGAAATTTGCCAGGTGAAGGTCAAAGGTGAAGGCATTACGAATATGCATGCGTAACATAACTATTGGTCCCTGTTTTAATTTTTAGCCTTGCAGCACACGTCTTCATAGCTCAGGCATTAACCTCAAAGAAGAAGAAAAAGTAAATCATAAGCTAAATGTTTTGGTTTCGATTCTAGGTAGTAGCGCACAAGTCATTTTTTTTTTTTTTTTTAATTTTTTGGGTCCATTAATCAAAATATCATATTTAAGCATATTTTACGACTAGGTAATGTCGAGCGGCCTGCTAGTGTGTGTGTGTGTGTGTGTGTGTGTGTGTGTATATATGTCTGAAGAAGCTTTGAGTAAAAGAAAATGTAAAAAAATATAAAGAATGCAGTTTAAATTCCCAGAAAAAATAAATAAATAAATAGATTTAACCTAGCACCTAACTTAGCACCTACATAATCCGACTTCTAAAAAGTTTATAATTACAAAAGAGAATTCAATTATATAAGGAGGAGAAAAAAAAAAAAGAAAAAAAAAAAGAAAAAAGAAAGCTTTAACTAAAATTGTTAACTAGAAATAGACTTAGCACTTGCATAAGCTGATTTCGCAAAATTCTTAAATAATGAAAGAGAATTTAAGGATGAAAAAAGAAAACCTTAACTAACATTGTTTAAATGGAAACGGGGATCCTCAGCTGCCTACGGAGATTTAAAAACAGGACAGCTGTTAAATATTATGTTATATATATTAGTGATGGGACGATTCTAATATTTTCCACGATTTGGATACAATTACCGATTCCGATTCTTCATAAATCTCTAAATATTTAACTATAAAGTTGCTATTTTTCCCGAATACCGAAAAACACATGTTAAATGTACACATATTTTCTCCAAAATACACTTATGGTGGTGATCTATAGATTTTAGTATTGTTATATAGGTTTCATTTTTATTAAGAGGGATGTTGATGTACTCAGAGAGATATTTTTGTAATAAGAGACTTTAGAGATATTGTTCATTTATAACGATTCTTATATATTAAAATGTTCATTCTTTACTTGTGTAGAAGAAGAAGAAGAAGAGAAGGAGAAACTCTTGGAGTGAAGGGATAGTGTTCAGACAGTTCGGACATGATGATGTTGAGACGTGTATGTAAAGACATATAACACAAATATATAATACAATTCCACTTTACCTTTTTGTAAGAATCATAAGACATGACGAGCTTTACAAAACACATAATGGTTTATTTCGTCACATGGCCGTGTTTCCATCACCAAGAATTCAAAGTCTCGCATTTTAGTTTCAACATGACGTCTCGCTCCTAGACGACTGTCTCCCCTTGAGTTTTCTCACTGACTGACTAACTCTCAAGTTTTTTCTCTATTCCTAGAACTTTCTATTTTCCGTGACGTCATACACATGTTAAAACATGTGCCTTCTTTCACGTGTCCTGGACATACGTGTCCAAAACTTTTCCTATTTCTACAAAAGGAATTTTAACCTATATTCAATATGTTAAAAACATTATCTTATAAGCTGCATTCTTTCAATTTAAAATTTCATAACAAACTTGAGAGTTCACATTCTTTCCTTGAAATATTTATCTATATTCTATGTTCAAATGTTTGTTTTACATTTTTAAATTCTCACACGTAATCTATTTCTAAACTAAATTACGAGGTTCGAATTTGTCTATTGCTATTTCATTTTCATTTTAAACTAAATTCTCCATTTTTATACTTACATGAAAAGGGGACAGCCCTTATCATGTAACAGTATTACTGGTAATTTAAAATCAATGAATATTTATTATTTCATTATTACTACCAGAAGTGGAAAGTTTTGTTTCAAACAGAATCAAATAAAAAGATAAAAGAATCGTTTTGACATTGGAAAATTTACCCAAACACTAATATATATATATATATATATATATATATATATATATATATATAGAGAGAGAGAGAGAGAGAAGGGGAGCTAATTCCTAACAATAAAATTTATTAATAAAAATATTTGCAACATTACTTCATCAATTATAAACGGTGCTAGTGCACATACTGATCCGCGCTATTTTTTAAATCGTATTTCCAAGTTTAATTAAAGTTTTATGTTTTTTCATTCAATTGTAAGGTTAAAGTATAGAATAAGTACAAAACACCCTCCCCACGTTAAGAATGGCTTTTTAAATAATAACGTTATTATTTCAGCACGGATCAATAAGTGCACTAATACCTTATAAACTAACCCATAATTTTAGTCAGGGCATTTGTGGCATAAGGGTTAACGCGTTTTACTACAGACTCAGTAGTTGAAGGTTCGAATCTTGGCATAGTCAGCCATGCTGATGAACCGTAGACAGTGAAACACGTGTTCATAGTTAACTATTTTATCTATCTATGTCTATATATATTAATTCACAAAAGTTTTACTTTGTCTACAGAGATAATTCTTTGTGACATGATGAGGCACTTGCAACATCAACTGCAAGCTATTTATATTTTTTTGTGCTTTTTTTTTTCATTATATTTTAGATCACAGCAATGAGATGACGAACATTTCTGTCCCCACTCTCAAAATAAGTTTATGCCCCAATATCCGACATCTGTTTTCTTCATCTTTCACTTGGTTGATAGAGTATTATTTCTCTACTGAACAGCACATCTACCGAAAAGGCACAAAAAAATATCTAGTTTTTGCAACAGACGAGAATGAACTTGGAGGAGGAGGTGCATTGAAGGCAAACATATACTTTGTGTGTCATATGTATGTATATATATATATATATATATATATATATATATATATATACGTTTTATTTTTTATTACCGTATCTTTCTGTTAAGTTACATTATTGTTTCAGCTACTCGGCCGTTTTTTTTGGCCGTCTGTAGCTTCCTCAGACTTTTACAGAAAAAAAAAAAACTAAAATGGGTGACCATTTAGAAATTCTAGGTGCTGTGCAGGGCTGAACGATAAATTTGTCGACCTAGAGAAAACGACATTCCAACTTTATTTTAAAACTTTTATTGAAAAAAATCAATTCAAGTAACTTTTTTTTCTGTAAAAGTCTGAGGAAGCTACAGACGGCCAAAAAAACGGCCGAGTAGCTGAAACAATAATGTAACTTAACAGAAAGATACGGTAATAAAAAATAAAACGCATATTTGCTCTACAACAGTATTGAGCACTTTATTCAGTTTTTATTAATTACCATCTCCACTAAATATATATATATATATATATATATATAGTAATTTATAAAATATACATGGCGCCATATATATTTTATAAATTACTAACTAGCTCTACCTACGTATTGAGCACTTTTGAAGTAAATACTTAAAGTTTACGCATAAATCTATACTTTTATATATTAATTTTATGTGAGTAAATGAAGTAGTTATATATATATTGCTTATCATATACACACTAGCTTATCAAATAACACACACACACACACCAATGCCTCAATTCAATCTCAAGAGACAATGGATATCCTCTGTAAGGGTAGCTGTGCCTATAATTGTGAAGCAAGGGTTGTGCAATCTACAACTGCACATATCCTGAATCTGCACTGCAAGGAAAAGTCTAGGACGACTGAAAACAATGCCGAGATAAGTGAAGAGCACATATGTAGGTTCTCGTTTACCTCTTTCGTGTCAAGTTAGTAAAAAAAAAATAAACAATTAAAATTAAGAATTGCTGTTTTCTGTGTGAAATTCTATTTAACACTTACCATTGGAAAGTTTTTGACCTTGAAATACTATTTAAAAAAAAAAAAAAATTCTTAGCTTCTTACATTAAGTGGCGTTATGGTTTATTAAAAAAAAAAAGTAAAAATAAAGAGATATAACATTTTATGCCCCAATTTTCAGTATTTACTCCAACAGTGTTCCATATGTGAATAAAGCTAGGCAGGTTCCCCCTATTGTCAAGTTAAGCAATGTTGAATCTGGTCGGTACTAAAATGGGTAACCATTTAGAAATTCCAGGTGCTATACAGGGTGGAACGATAAATTTGTCGACCTAAAGAAAACGACATTCCAACTTTATTTTAAAACTTTTATTGAAAAAAAATCAATTCAATTAACTTGATTATGTAGTAGAGCTGACATCTATCTCCAATAACTGCCTTCAGCCTGGTCAGTACTAAAATGGGTGACCAGAAGTACGGGGTGGAATGATAAAATTGTCACCTTAGAAAAGACAATATGATTCCATTTCCACTTGATAAAAGCCAGTTTTTTTGTTTTTTTTTTTTGTTGCAGACCATCTACTAGTTAGCTAGTTGTGTTTAAATCCCAAGAGCGATAGGAGTCTTCTATTATGTCTGAAAGTGACACAATGTTTAACAAGTGGGATCGGAGATGCGCCGCTATACAAATCATGCTCTTTACTGATCAAAGTTATGACAACAGGACCATTGCCAGCACCCTCAAAATGCAAATTCGGACGGTTCAATACTTGAAGGCACAGCTCAATGAAGTTTCTGGCCACGGTTATGGCCTTTGGTGTAGTTTCAGGTGAGGGCCACATCCTGTCACCTCACATTTTCGAAGTCGGCTTGAAAGTCAACACCAAAGTGTACCTGGATGTACTGAAGAATGTGCTCTGAGTGTAGCAGCAGGACTCGGCCCTGGCCCACAGGTTCAAAGAGACCCAAGCTGGACTTCAGAAGGAGTGCTATGACTTTGTACCCTTCTCTCACTGGCCCACCTCCTCCCCTGACCTGAACCTGCTGGACTACTTTGTTTGGTCATACGTTGAGAACGTCACAAACATGACCTCCTACAACACCAAAGCCAGCCTGATTGCCGCCAAGTATTTGCTGATCTCTTGCTGGTGCTTGGAGAAAAGGCATGCTCCCAGTTTCAGACCCATATCGAGACAGTGATTAAGGCTGAAGGCGGCTACATTGAATAGATGTCAGCTCTACTACATAGTCAAGTTATCTGAATTGACTTTTTCAATAAAAGTTTTAAATAAAGCTGTAGTTTCGTTTTCTTTAGAACAACAAATTTATTGTTCCACACTGTATATATATCTAATATAGAAATTGAGGGTATTCTTGCAGAATTTGACCTGATCCTCGAGATTTTCCATCAATTATGTTTCAGGTTTGATCGTTAATCACCGCATTAAGCCAAGCAAAGTAACAGATGAAGACGAATTTCAAAACAAACAAACCGGAAAAAATAGAAATACAATAAATGAAAAATAACAAAAACCTAATGTAAATTTACTGAAATATATATATATAATTATATATATATATATATATATATATATATAAATTTTATTTTTTTTTTTTTTTTTCAAGAAAAATTGCATTTGCATTGTTTATTTACTTTTATTATTTTTTTTTTCAAGAAAAGTTGCATTTTGCATTGTTTATTTACTTTTATTTATTTATTTTGCAATTTTTTATCAACAGTTTTTTTTATTCAAGAAAAGATTAATGTTTTTTTTAACTGTAAATTGTTAGGTGAAAATACAGTTTTTTTTGTTTGTTTTTTTTTAAGAAAACTTACATTTTTTTTTTTTTTTTTTTTAAGGAAAATTGGCAGTAAACTTTTTTTTTTTTTTTTTGTAAACAGAAGTAAATTTTTATAAGAAAAGATGAATGCTTTTTATGAAAACCGTAAATTGTTAGATGGAAGTAAAGAAAAGTTTTTATTTTCAAGAAAATTTACAAATTATTTTTTGTCAACAAATGTTAAAAAAATAAACAGAAAAGAATCCCCTCCACTATTACCGAAAAATAATTTTAAAAAAATAACATTTAAAAAAAAAGACAAAAAAAAATATTCATTTAGCTTTTCAACATTTAAACAACGCTCGACTGAATCTGGTGATTGCCAGTTGAGCCTGAGTTATAATTGATGGAAAATCCTGAGGATCCGGGTGAAACTCTCTAAAAGTACCGGATTGAGTATTATTCACAGAAAGGGGCCACTTGATTTCTGAGAACAATGTCATGCTTAACCTTCGTTAGGGACTATTTTTAAATATAGGTTTTCTGTTTTTGTTGGAGGGAAGGGGTCAGATTACTGCAAAACGAATATAAAATATATTTTTTCAAATTTAAAAATACACTTATTGATGTGATTTATAGATTTTAGTTTTTCTGATAGTTTAAAATCAATAAATATTTATCATTTCATCATTAATACAAAGTGTGGGAAATGTGGTTTTAAATAAAAACAAAGAAATAAAAATGAAAAGAATTGTTTTTGAGGTATCGGAAAACGGGCACTACATTTTCTGATTCCGATACCCCCAAAAGTTCTGATTTTATTTTTTTGATTCCTGGTTTTGAATCTCACAAGATTCAGCTGCACATATGTCTGAGTAGTGATATATAAAAGGCACTTTGTCTTTGTGGGAGTGTTTGTGAGTTCCTTCCCTATGGACTCTGAAATGGCTGGGCTGATTTTTTTTTTTTTTAATTTCACACAAATGTTCTTTGTGTCGGGCAGTGTTCTAAGATAGGTTTTGTATCGGAATGCCTCTGATAAGTATTAAAAGTTGATAATCAAAGGAACAGTCCGATTTTGATCAAAGTTAATACTTTGATATATCATAAGTGAATTTGAGAAGTTTTATCGCACAAGCAGAAATGCCCAGAGTATAAAGTCAACAGTAGGTTCTTTGATAAGACAAGGGCGTGTTGGAGACAACTATATTGTAGTCGGTTGGAAAGCAGGAAAACGGAACAGAGTTCCACAGGTGTGCAGTTCTAAGAAAGAAGCTTTGTTCATGGAATCTGTTTAAGCTTAGGCACAGATAAAGAGTAGGGGAAATTATTGATAGTGGTTTCAGCTAGGCAAGTGTTTTTCATGAAAGTCAGGCCTGGAGGGGGGACCATTGATTGGAGCTCAGACGAGCACTTGCCATCCAAATAACGAATTGTGGATTAAGTCATTGTGGAGAGGCATGTGAAGCTTCATTCTAGTGCATGTTTGATCCCCGATTAGAGCAGGCCATCAATTGATTTGATTTTAAAATAAGCAATTTCACCGATATATGAAAAAAAATATGCTGTTATCATAACCCTACTCATCATATACCTAACACTTTACTCTGATCCTAGAGTGGGCTCCGAGTTTTCATAAGTGGTGATCTCCCATGTTAAAAAAAATAAAAAATATGCATAGATAGGTCTTCATATGTACTTGAGCATGCACTTGTCATAAATATGGCCGATTTATTGTGCATATATGTCACTTGTGACCTTCGTGTATTTTATCTCCTATAAAAGATTTTCTCTTTTTGTCATAACCTTCCAATGTCTTCCCTATCTTGTCATCGTGTCAACGTTTAGACAAAATATCTCTTTGGACCCTTCAACCCCCTCACCCCTACCATGTTTGCTCAGGTCAAATATTTAGGACGTTTGAATACTTTTATTGTGTTTGCACACGTTCCTCCACCACCCTTACCCAACTATGACTCAAACGTTTGATTCTTCTTGTTTGTTAAATATTAAACAAATTCAATTTCACACGAAAAATGTGACATTTTTAACATTTTTTAATTTATTTTTAGCATTTATAATTTATACAATTTTGGGCATATGAAACCTGTAGTTCACACATATATAGCATAATCTAGAGGTTCAATTTTCACAAACACTACACATTAAATTAGGCTGCATTTTGGCAATGGCATGTCGAATGTTGTCTTCCAAGTTGTCTATTGTGTCTGCTTTATCAGCATAGACATGGGACTTTATATATCCATAAAAAAATAATCACATAAACGAGATGCCCAGTTGGCAGGTTCATTTCTTCAAATTATTCATTCATCAAATATTACAGATTTTGATTGGTTAAGAAGTATTAGAAATATCAGCGCTTCTACACTAGCAGGACAAAATTTTGTAGTTGATATATGGAGTTTTCAAATAAAAAAAACAATGGTTTTGACTGATTTTTTTTTGTCAATTCTAATAAATTACAATGTTAGCTTCCAAATTATGCAGTCAAAATTACCCGAATATTACTGAATTATTTAAAAAAAAAAAAAACTTTAATCGTGTTAGCAGGTGAAAAATTGCAGCCATCTTGTTTTTGTTACATGAATCGAAACAGAAAATGACCTCCCTTTTGCACTCTCCTGTGTCTTACATAAGCAAATACGATCGTTTTCTTCAAATTCTATTTTCTGTTTTCTTTAATAAATAATTTTCTACCTTATCGATTTTCGTAATTTTTGGATATAATCATCTTTAAAACATGAGAGATTACGTAGATATCATTTGTTTTCATGTGAAATTCAGTTTTATGATTTCCGAAAGATCGTCTCAATAGTGTAGAAGCCCCAAAATTCTCATTGGTTAAGAAGCATTAGAGATTCTCATTGGTTAAGAAGCATTAGAGATTCTCATTGGTTAAGAAGCATTAGAGATTCTCATTGGTTAAGAAGCATTAGAGATTCTCATTGGTTAAGAAGCATTAGAGATTCTCATTGGTTAAGAAGCATTAGAGATTCTCATTGGTTAAGAAGCATTAGAGATTCTCATTGGTTAAGAAGCATTAGAGATTCTATTATGTTTTGGAATTTGAAAGTGAGGTTTGATCAAGATGGTGAAGCTATTGAAGTTTTGTTACTTTGGTGATGCCATTGGAGCACAGGATGGTGCAGGTGCTAGTGTGGTAGCAGGAGTTAGAAGTAGATGAAGTTTCAGGAATTTCTACCAATTACTAACTGGTCCAGGATATGACCTTAAACTATATCCGATGGTGAAACCCCAGCTTGCAGGCTTTGGGGAGTATGGAGCCATCCTTTAGGTCCACTCTGACCCAGAGTGGTAGTACCTGTTAGGGTCCCAACTATGGGTTAAATAGAAACCGACTTAAAAAAAAACCAAATATACTCTATTAAAAAATTGTTCTTCAAAATTACTGGATTTGGCATTAAATAACCTGAAAAGGGTTGATATGCCATAAAACAAACAAACAGACAATTACTAACTAGCAGAGCATTACCAGCTGTCAATCAAAGGAGGCATGTATACGCAATGTAATAATGTATGAGAAATTGGACCTGGCCAGTAAGGATTGAGGACATGTGTTGCATAGGGAGAAATGATATGAAAATGATACAATGGATGTGTAATGTGAGTCTTAAAGACGAGCTTAGAAGATGAAATGTTAACTGTATAGAGAGATGCGTTCAGAAAAGTAGCCTATGATGGTATGGCCACGTTTCAAGAATGGATGAGAGTTCTTGAGTTAGTAGATGTAGAACAGTTGAAAAAATGATAAAAATGAGCGTGAGGAATAATCAAATACCTGGTCAGAGATAGATTACTTTGGAAGTTAATTTCTTAAAGCCATCCAACACATGCCTGTTAAGACACTTGTAGTCTGTCTAAACTGTACGAACGAACTGACTAAACCAAGATGGCCGACTCCTATTTATATCACCACAAGCAAGGGAGGTAACCATGTAACTGAAGCAAGGGAGGTAACCAATGTCTACATTAACAATGCCGACAAGTAAACCAGAAGTTGAACCAAATATGATGATGATTTGTGTTACTTCTACTGCTGTGCCCATCTTGGATGTTATTCTTCTAATGTTTCAGCCAGTGTAACCTCCGCCGACCTTCTACAGGTGCGCCTCGTTGTACTCTGGCTGGAAGTGGGATTTATACAGAATTATGAATGGAACCCTTTATTTAATCCAAATCTTCATTATTTAGCATGCATTCATGCATGATTTAGTGCATATGAGCATATACGAAAATATCAGCAGCTGCGAAGGATGGCTGGTTTGCAAAGAGATTAGCAGCAGCTGCAGTAGCCAAAAAAAGCACATATGTAAATTAGGAAGTGTGCGCGAGAAGAAGAGAAAAAAAACGAAAAATGTAACGTGCTCAGTGAAGAAACAAAGTCGGCGTTGAAGAGAATGGATGTGTAAAGACGCAGGTGAGAAATGGTTGGCTGGCGTTAGGTCAGAGAAGAAAAGTGTACACCAGGCGAGATGGATGATGACAAGACTTTTTAAGGAGTGCCGAAAGTAGCAGTAATAAAAAAACTTTTGTTGAAAAAGAAAAAATGCCGACCTGGGTTTTTCTTTACTTTTTTTCCTTTATTTGTTTGTAACTGCGATGCTACATTCAGGCATAACTTTTTGCAGCTTGCCTGTTTCCCACCTGACTACAACTTGAACGTCTTCAAGTCCAACGTAAACAAACTCCTGACAAACCGCCTCCTTAAGTAAGACACTCTATCAAAACCCCCAATACTAATGATTACTACAATACTATCTCATTGATTACTGTACACGCAATAACCCTTATCCCTGAGTGGCCTTCGGGCCTTGATAAGTGGTGACCCCCATGTAAAAAAAAAAAAAAAAAACTCGAGGGAATCTTTGTCTAAGTTGGCAATATGTACGAAATTTCGAACAGCGCTCTTTATTTAATCTACAAGGGTAAAGTGTTCTTGTTCCGTCCGCCATAACTGGGTAGAAATCATAAGTATTTCTTGATTATATTCTTCGTATCACTGGTATTTGTGTCTCCAGAAAACTTTCACTTAAAATTGATTATTACTTGGCATCCGTTGTGATACAGGTTCATATTGAAACGTTGCATAAAGATTTCAGATATGTTTGTGAATTTTTTTATGTGAGTTTTGATAAATGAAAACAAAAATATATGGAGATTCAAATCTTTATCACAAAACTATCTCAGGTAGTTTTGTGATAGAGGGACGTAATTCTTGTATCCCCAACAATGAAATGTAATTTCAAAATGTATTTTGATTTTATTTTCAATATCTAAAAAATATTTTAATGGTATTTTTATGAATACTTAAAAAAAATAATTTAGTAATATTTACTTCAATTTTATTTTAATTTCAACACAAATTTTTCTGGACATAAACAATACAATTTTCAAGGCCTCTCAAGTAATTTTCAAGACATTTTCCATATTTGCAAGAATTTTTTTAAGGTAGAAATAGAAATAAGGTCTTCTCAAGGCAAAAGTCAAAATTCAAGAACTTTTAAAGTCTGTACGAAACCTGTTTTTGTTGAAATAGTTTTCTGCAAAATTGTCACTTTTGAGAATTTTGCTGATAATCTTGATGTGGGTGATGAACGTGGCGAGAGATTCCATCAGGATATTTCAGCGATGGAGAAACGGAAAATAGAATCCTGGCATGTTAGCAGACTGCTGCTGGAATATAAAAATATAAAAAGAGGATGGCAAAACTGACAATTTTGTGTTTTTCATTCATAAGCAATAATAAAATATTATTTATCTATATATATAAAAGCGAAAATGTATGTATGTGTGTTCGCTTTTTCTGTATGTCAACAAAAGTCTTTTTTCAGAGAAGCGGTCGCTCGCTTCACAACTTTTTAAAACTTTTTATATCACATATAAATCGTAATATCTCACAGTTAACAACGAAACTCGCCTGTCTATTTAATTTGCTCGATTTCGGGAAGATAAATATTCAATATTTGTCGCTTGCCGCATGCGGATTAGTCTTTTTCCTATAACATCTTGGGGGGGCGTTAAGCAGTAAATGAATACTATCCCGCAGTCAAACTTGACCTCATTAACTAATTAAAACGGGCACCTGCTAAATCCAAGTAATTAAATAAATTCAAACGTGTTTACGTTAGCATCTTGCGGTGGGGCAATGGTTAATGTCACACTTTTTTTTTTTTTTTTTTTTTTCACATTTTAATTTACAACTTTGCCTCAACGGTTCGGGTTCGATCCTCATACTTACTTTTTTTTTTTTTTAACCCCCCCCCCCCCCACACCTCCAAACACCCGGGCAACGCTGCGTACCCCTCGCTAGTAGTACATAAAAACGATACATAATTTAGAGAAATGAAGGTCAGATTTTGATATTTTTTTTTTTACACTGAAACAAGCCTTATGTGGCATGTATCTTTTTTAAATCCGAAATTCGTTGAACAGTGTTATTAGACATAGGAACATGAAATTTGTTGAACAGTGTTATTAGACACAGGAACATGAAATTTGTTGAACAGTGTTATTAGACATAGGAACATGAAATTTGTTGAACAGTGTAATTAGACACAGGAACATGAAATTTGTTGAGCAGTGTTATTAGACATAGGAACATGAAATTTGTTGAACAGTGTTATTAGACATAGGAACATGAAATTTGTTGAACAGTGTTATTAGAAACAGGAACATGAAATTTGTTGAACAGTGTTATTAGAAAAAGGAACATGAAATTCGTTGAACAGTGTTATTAGACATAGGAACATGAAATTTGTTGAGCAGTGTTATTAGACACAGGAACATGAAATTTGTTGAACAGTGTTATTAGACACAGGAATATGAAATTTGTTGAACAGTGTTATTAGACACAGGAACATGAAATTTGTTGAACAGTGTTATTAGACATAGGAACATGAAATTTGTTAAACAGTGTTATTAGACACAGGAACTTGAAATTTGTTGAACAGTGTTATTAGACATAGGAACATGAAATTTGTTGAACAGTGTTATTAGACATAGGAACATGAAATTTGTTGAACAGTGTTATTAGACATAGGAACATGAAATTTGTTGAACAGTGTTATTAGACATAGGAACATGAAATTTGTTGAACAGTGTTATTAGACATAGGAACATGAAATTTGTTGAACAGTGTTATTAGACACAGGAACATGAAATTTGTTGAACAGTGTTATTAGACACAGGAACATGAAATTTGTTGAACAGTGTTATTTGACACAGGAACATGAAATTTGTTGAACAGTGTTATTAGACATAGGAACATGAAATTTGTTGAACAGTGTTATTAGACACAGGAACATGAAATTTGTTGAACAGTGTTATTTGACACAGGAACATGAAATTTGTTGAACAGTGTTATTAGACACGGGAACATGAAATTTGTTGAACAGTGTTATTAGACACGGGAACATGAAATTTGTTGAACAGTGTTATTAGACATAGGAACATGAAATTTGTTGAACAGTGTTATTAGACACAGGAATATGAAATTTGTTGAACAGTGTTATTAGACACAGGAACATGAAATTTGTTGAACAGTGTTATTAGACATAGGAACATGAAATTTGTTGAACAGTGTTATTTGACATAGGAACATGAAATTTGTTGAACAGTGTTATTAGACACAGGAACATGAAATTTGTTGAACAGTGTTATTAGACATAGGAACATGAAATTTGTTAACAGTGTTATTAGACATAGGAACATGAAATTTGTTGAACAGTGTTATTAGACACAGGAATATGAAATTTGTTGAACAGTGTTATTTGACACAGGAACATGAAATTTGTTGAACAGTGTTATTAGACACAGGAACATGAAATTTGTTGAACAGTGTTATTAGACATAGGAACATGAAATTTGTTGAACAGTGTTATTAGACATAGGAACATGAAATTTGTTGAACAGTGTTATTAGACATAGGAACATGAAATTTGTTGAACAGTGTTATTTGACACAGGAACATGAAATTTGTTGAACAGTGTTATTAGACACAGGAACATGAAATTTGTTGAACAGTGTTATTAGACATAGGAACATGAAATTTGTTGAACAGTGTTATTAGACATAGGAACATGAAATTTGTTGAACAGTGTTATTAGACATAGGAACATGAAATTTGTTGAACAGTGTTATTAGACATAGGAACATGAAATTTGTTGAACAGTGTTATTAGACATAGGAATATGAAATTTGTTGAACAGTGTTATTAGACATAGGAACATGAAATTTGTTGAACAGTGTTATTAGACACAGGAACATGAAATTTGTTGAACAGTGTTATTAGACACAGGAACATGAAATTTGTTGAACAGTGTTATTAGACACAGGAACATGAAATTTGTTGAGCAGTGTTATTAGACATAGGAACATGAAATTTGTTGAACAGTGTTATTAGACACAGGAACATGAAATTAGTTGAACAGTGTTATTAGACATAGGAACATGAAATTTGTTGAACAGTGTTATTAGACACAGGAACATGAAATTTGTTGAGCAGTGTTATTAGACACAGGAACATGAAATTTGTTGAACAGTGTTATTAGACACAGGAACATGAAATTTGTTGAACAGTGTTATTAGACATAGGAACATGAAATTTGTTGAACAGTGTTATTAGACATAGGAACATGAAATTTGTTGAACAGTGTTATTAGACATAGGAACATGAAATTTGTTGAACAGTGTTATTAGACACAGGAACATGAAATTTGTTCAACAGTGTTATTAGACATAGGAACATGAAATTTGTTGAACAGTGTTATTAGACATAGGAACATGAAATTTGTTGAACAGTGTTATTAGACACGGGAACATGAAATTTGTTGAACAGTGTTATTAGACATAGGAACATGAAATTTGTTGAACAGTGTTATTAGACACAGGAACATGAAATTTGTTGAGCAGTGTTATTAGACACAGGAACATGAAATTTGTTGAACAGTGTTATTAGACACAGGAACATGAAATTTGTTGAACAGTGTTATTAGACACAGGAACATGAAATTTGTTGAACAGTGTTATTAGACACAGGAACATGAAATTTGTTGAACAGTGTTATTAGACATAGGAACATGAAATTTGTTGAACAGTGTTATTAGACACAGGAACATGAAATTTGTTGAACAGTGTTATTAGACACAGGAACATGAAATTTGTTGAACAGTGTTATTAGACATAGGAACATGAAATTTGTTGAACAGTGTAATTAGACACAGGAACATGAAATTTGTTGAGCAGTGTTATTAGACATAGGAACATGAAATTTGTTGAACAGTGTTATTAGACATAGGAACATGAAATTTGTTGAACAGTGTTATTAGAAACAGGAACATGAAATTTGTTGAACAGTGTTATTAGAAAAAGGAACATGAAATTCGTTGAACAGTGTTATTAGACATAGGAACATGAAATTTGTTGAGCAGTGTTATTAGACACAGGAACATGAAATTTGTTGAACAGTGTTATTAGACATAGGAACATGAAATTTGTTGAACAGTGTTATTAGACATAGGAACATGAAATTTGTTGAACAGTGTTATTAGACACAGGAACATGAAATTTGTTCAACAGTGTTATTAGACATAGGAACATGAAATTTGTTGAACAGTGTTATTAGACATAGGAACATGAAATTTGTTGAACAGTGTTATTAGACACGGGAACATGAAATTTGTTGAACAGTGTTATTAGACATAGGAACATGAAATTTGTTGAACAGTGTTATTAGACACAGGAACATGAAATTTGTTGAGCAGTGTTATTAGACACAGGAACATGAAATTTGTTGAACAGTGTTATTAGACACAGGAACATGAAATTTGTTGAACAGTGTTATTAGACACAGGAACATGAAATTTGTTGAACAGTGTTATTAGACACAGGAACATGAAATTTGTTGAACAGTGTTATTAGACATAGGAACATGAAATTTGTTGAACAGTGTTATTAGACACAGGAACATGAAATTTGTTGAACAGTGTTATTAGACACGGGAACATGAAATTTTTTGAACAGTGTTATTAGACACAGGAACATGAAATTTGTTGAACAGTGTTATTAGACACGGGAACATGAAATTTGTTGAACAGTGTTATTAGACACGGGAACATGAAATTTTTTGAACAGTGTTATTAGACATAGGAACATGAAATTTGTTGAACAGTGTTATTAGACACTGGAACATGAAATTTGTTGAACAGTGTTATTAGACACGGGAACATGAAATTTTTTGAACAGTGTTATTAGACACAGGAACATGAAATTTGTTGAACAGTGTTATTAGACACAGGAACATGAAATTTGTTGAGCAGTGTTATTAGACACAGGAACATGAAATTTGTTGAACAGTGTTATTAGACACAGGAACATGAAATTTGTTGAAAAGTGTTATTAGACATAGGAACATGAAATTTGTTGAACAGTGTTATTAGACACAGGAACATGAAATTTGTTGAGCAGTGTTATTAGACACAGGAACATGAAATTTGTTGAACAGTGTTATTAGACACAGGAACATGAAATTTGTTGAACAGTGTTATTAGACATAGGAACATGAAATTTGTTGAACAGTGTTATTAGACATAGGAACATGAAATTTGTTGAACAGTGTTATTAGACATAGGAACATGAAATTTGTTGAACAGTGTTATTAGACATAGGAATATGAAATTTGTTGAACAGTGTTATTAGACATAGGAATATGAAATTTGTTGAACAGTGTTATTAGACATAGGAACATGAAATTTGTTGAACAGTGTTATTAGACATAGGAACATGAAATTTGTTGAACAGTGTTATTAGACACGGGAACATGAAATTTGTTGAACAGTGTTATTAGACATAGGAACATGAAATTTGTTGAACAGTGTTATTAGACATAGGAACATGAAATTTGTTGAACAGTGTTATTAGACACAGGAATATGAAATTTGTTGAACAGTGTTATTAGACACAGGAACATGAAATTTGTTTAACAGTGTTATTAGACATAGGAACATGAAATTTGTTGAACAGTGTTATTAGACATAGGAACATGAAATTTGTTGAACAGTGTTATTAGACACAGGAACATGAAATTTGTTGAACAGTGTTATTAGACACAGGAACATGAAATTTGTTGAACAGTGTTATTAGACACAGGAAAATGAAATTTGTTGAGCAGTGTTATTAGACATAGGAACATGAAATTTGTTGAACAGTGTTATTAGACACAGGAACATGAAATTTGTTGAACAGTGTTATTAGACATAGGAACATGAAATTTGTTGAACAGTGTTATTAGACACAGGAACATGAAATTTGTTGAGCAGTGTTATTAGACACAGGAACATGAAATTTGTTGAACAGTGTTATTAGACACAGGAACATGAAATTTGTTGAACAGTGTTAATAGACACAGGAACATGAAATTTGTTGAACAGTGTTATTAGACACAGGAACATGAAATTTGTTGAACAGTGTTATTAGACATAGGAACATGAAATTTGTTGAACAGTGTTATTAGACATAGGAACATGAAATTTGTTGAACAGTGTTATTAGACATAGGAACATGAAATTTGTTGAACAGTGTTATTAGACATAGGAACATGAAATTTGTTGAACAGTGTTATTAGACACAGGAACATGAAATTTGTTCAACAGTGTTATTAGACATAGGAACATGAAATTTGTTGAACAGTGTTATTAGACATAGGAACATGAAATTTGTTGAACAGTGTTATTAGACATAGGAACATGAAATTTGTTGAACAGTGTTATTAGACACGGGAACATGAAATTTGTTGAACAGTGTTATTAGACATAGGAACATGAAATTTGTTGAACAGTGTTATTAGACACAGGAACATGAAATTTGTTGAGCAGTGTTATTAGACACAGGAACATGAAATTTGTTGAACAGTGTTATTAGACACAGGAACATGAAATTTGTTGAACAGTGTTATTAGACACAGGAACATGAAATTTGTTGAACAGTGTTATTAGACACAGGAACATGAAATTTGTTGAACAGTGTTATTAGACATAGGAACATGAAATTTGTTGAACAGTGTTATTAGACACAGGAACATGAAATTTGTTGAACAGTGTTATTAGACACGGGAACATGAAATTTTTTGAACAGTGTTATTAGACACAGGAACATGAAATTTGTTGAACAGTGTTATTAGACACAGGAACATGAAATTTGTTGAACAGTGTTATTAGACACGGGAACATGAAATTTTTTGAACAGTGTTATTAGACATAGGAACATGAAATTTGTTGAACAGTGTTATTAGACACAGGAACATGAAATTTGTTGAACAGTGTTATTAGACACGGGAACATGAAATTTTTTGAACAGTGTTATTAGACACAGGAACATGAAATTTGTTGAACAGTGTTATTAGACACAGGAACATGAAATTTGTTGAGCAGTGTTATTAGACATAGGAACATGAAATTTGTTGAACAGTGTTATTAGACACAGGAACATGAAATTTGTTGAAAAGTGTTATTAGACATAGGAACATGAAATTTGTTGAACAGTGTTATTAGACACAGGAACATGAAATTTGTTGAGCAGTGTTATTAGACACAGGAACATGAAATTTGTTGAACAGTGTTATTAGACACAGGAACATGAAATTTGTTGAACAGTGTTATTAGACACAGGAACATGAAATTTGTTGAACAGTGTTATTAGACACAGGAACATGAAATTTGTTGAACAGTGTTATTAGACACAGGAACATGAAATTTGTTGAACAGTGTTATTAGACATAGGAACATGAAATTTGTTGAACAGTGTTATTAGACACAGGAACATGAAATTTGTTGAACAGTGTTATTAGACACAGGAACATGAAATTTGTTGAACAGTGTTATTAGACATAGGAACATGAAATTTGTTGAACAGTGTTGTTAGACATAGGAACATGAAATTTGTTGAACAGTGTTATTAGACACAGGAACATGAAATTTGTTGAACAGTGTTATTTGACACAGGAACATGAAATTTGTTGAACAGTGTTATTAGACATAGACATGGAATCGTCATGAAATTTCAAACTGAACCTTTTCATGTTCTCATTCTGTCAGCCATGACTGGTAAGTTTTAAGTAATTCGTGATTATATTCTTTATATCACCCACATTGAAGATTGAACCTTCAACCTGCAGAAGAATGTCACTTAAGAACTGAATTTTACCTAGTACTTTATTTGTTACACCACAGGTCCTCGCAGAGTTTGACAAGCTACACCTGTAAAATGTCGACGGTTACAGTTACCAATACGTTGTTTGAATAATATCCGAAATACAAACACTAATCCGAATAATCTGCCCCCCCAATCTTTCACGAAAAACACACGACTAGCTGAAACCACTGTCAATAATTTTCCCCACTCTTTATTCGTGCCTAAATCAAAACGTAGATTCCATGAACAAAGCTTCTTTCTTAGAACTGCACGGCTGTGTAACTCTCTGCCGCTTGCCTGTTTCCCCCCCGAATTCAACTTGGATGTCTTCAAGTCCAACACAAACAAATTCCTGATGAACCGCCACCTTAAGTAATGACACCTATCAAATCCCCAATACTAACTATTACTACGATACTATCCCATTGATTAGTGTACACACAATAACCCTTAACCCCGAGTGGCTCCTGGGCCTTGATAAGTGGTGACCCCCATGTAAAAATAAAATAAAATAATCAAAATAGAATAATTCATGTATAATTTAACCATACTAAGTACATGCTTAGTTCTGGGATCGAGTTATGTTTGAAAAAAATAATTGTTTTAATAAGGGTATTTCCTTTAATTATATTTTTTGTCAAGTTCTAAGAAAAAAAGAATTAGCCTGCTGCCGTTGCCATTACTGCTGCTGCCGTTGTTAGGCATAGAGTATTTACAGGAGGAACTACATGACGGTTGCCAACGTTCATCCCTAAGTGAAAGTGTTTTTGTGGCTTGAACTGGATTTGAACTTGGCACACCCAGGTTGTCAGTTTGTGTTGTTAACGATTTAACCATCATCACCTCACTGATGCTGATGCCAATGCTTAATTTTATGAGATGTCTACCGATCCCCAGGATGAGTTTTAGAGGCAGTAGTTTTTTGAAAAACTGACCTCCCCTAATTTTTTTTTGTTTTTTAGGGGAAAAGGGTTTAAAGTAGGGAGGAAGAGGGGGGTCTAAATTTATTCAGTTTATTTAATCTTGGTCACCAAGATTGTCTGTCTTTTTTTTCTTTCTTTTTTTTTACTTTTTTTCTTTTCTTTCTTTTTCTTTTCTTTCTTTTTCTTTTCTTTCTTTTTTTTTTTTTTCTTTTCTTAGGTTTTCAAACCTCTTGGCTGATGCTGCACTAGCAGTGTCAGAAATTTCGTGAAAATAGTGAATAATTCCACCCCATCTTTCCAAGCTTATAACTCCTCGAAAAATTTAATTCAAGCCCTAATTTTTTTTTTCAATTAAAGGAGTAAGGACCAAGGTTTTATTTAAAAAAAAAACAAAACAAAAAAATGTGTTTTTTTTTTTTTAAAAAGGTTTTAAACTTCGGACTTTACAGGTAAATTTCTAAAAAACTGATTTTTTTTTTTGTTTTAAATTTGAATATATTATTTATTGACCTTTTCTCTTCAATTTGTGATATATAAACCTATTAAACATAAATTAATTATTTACTTTTTAATAGACATTTCAAAATGAGAGGCGTAAATTATTCGACCCCCTATCTTTCTAAGCTTATAACTCCTCGAAAAATGTAATTCAAGCCCTAATTTTTTTTTCAATTAAAGGAGCAAGGACCAAGGTTTCATTAAAAAAAAAAAAAAAAAGACAAAAAGAAAAAATGTGTTCTTATAAAATAAGGTTTTAAACTTCGGACTTTACAGGTAAATTTCTAAAAAACTGATTTTTTTTTTTTGTTTTAAATTTGAATATATTATTTATTGACCTTTTCTCTTCAATTTGTGATATATAAACCTATTAAACATAAATTAATTATTTACTTTTTAATAGACATTTCAAAATGGGGGGGGGCGTGAAAATGGGGGGGCGTGAATTTAAAAAAAACGTTTGTCTAAAATATTATATTCGGTTTATTGGAAAGAACATAAAATTTCACATTGACCCTGAAAATATCGTAAAAATAGAATCAATAGAAAAATTTTGATAGATTTTTAAAATTTAAAAATTTAAAAATATTGAGTTTAAAAATTGAAAAATATTGAGTTCGGAAAATTCATTACTGTTTTAAAAAAAAAATAAAAATATTTTTATTACTTTTAAAACAACTGTAATAGTTTATTTTGGAAGTATAATCCATAAAGAAAATAAATAACCCACTTTTAACAGAGAAATTACGAGATTTTTATATTGTATTCGCAGTTTCGTGTTAGGGGTGTCAAAAATTCCTACAAAAATTCTGATACTGCTAATGCTGCACAGTTGCAGGTTGCGAGGGGCTAGTTTGGTTATATAAAATACGACTAAGGTTATTCTCTAATATAGCAAGTCATGAATTTTAGTGGTTGTAAAGAAGTTAAATCGTGTTAACAAGTCAGCAGTTTTATGATTCTTTTGGGTGCAATAATTCATTTTATGACGATCATGAAGTGTTCATTTCTTTATCAAATGACGCCATCTTGTTTGTCTGAAGCAAAAAAATTTTTTCCCCCTTCTGACTAAATAGTTTGTTCAATCTGGTGTTTCTAAACTACAGATCCCCATTTTACAAATTTCCCTCTATAGTTATCAACATTCGTTAAATATTGTATTGATTACACACACGCACACACAAAATCTGTAAAAACTTTAATATCCAATGTAGTAGCAAATCTTGTGAACATGTTTACCAGAAAAAACAGTTGGAAATTAGTCATGCACCATCCACTATGACTAAGAAATACTTACAGCTACATACCTAGAAAATGGGGTTATTAAGCCTGACATAGTGATGTGGGACAAGAGGGAGAAAGTAGCAACCCTAGTTGAGGTAGCATCCCTGATGATGCTGGCCTAAACAGAGCTGAAAGGGAGAAAATGACAAAATACCAAGGACTTATGTACAACATAAAAAGAAACCGGAATCTTAAGAAGGTATCAATCATACGAGACCTTATAGGAGCAACCGAGCTAATGAAAAAGAATTTTAAAAATTATCTGGCAAATATACTCGGTGAACCAAGTGCAAGAAAAATACAAACAATAGCACTTAAAGGGATGGTTAGAATCTTAAAAAGATCTCTCGGTTGAAGCAACTAAACTAACAGGAGAATGTTTGGCATCTGGTAGAATGCCCCATTCCCAGCAAAACCAAAGAGATAAGAAAATTAAAACAAAAAAGTGAAAAAAAAGAAAGAAATAAGGATTGAAAAGATATTTTTCGCTCAGTAATGTGCTTTGGTAGATTATCAGTGAAAAAAAAAAAAGAATCATCAAAGGAGAAGAGTTTTATTATTTTAGTCGCTACATGGAAAAATCACTCGCATGTGTGACTGTTTCACTTGCAACGCAAAACCCTTTACGTGTAGTCGGAGAATTTAATTAACATATTTATTTTGGATGAATTCAAGAGAGGAAACTTATGATAACATTTCTTTAATCTGTTTTAGTAAGAAAATATCCTCACACTAACAGTTTTCTTAGCCAGAATAAATATTTTCTGGAAAAAAAAAACTGAAGTTAAATTAAATATATTCCTGCTCATAAGAAAGTATTAAAAAAACTGCTCAAATGGGCTAATTCTATTTTAAAAAAAATAACTTTGAAAAGACGCAATCACCAAAGAATAATTGCATGAGTACATGCCCACACAAGAAAGAAATAAAGATTGAAAAGACATTGCAATTCTCTACCTATATAACAGCCAAGTACGTCCAAGGATGTTGCCACATCTGGGCAGGAGCTGCCAGAGGCAGTTTTTCCTGCCTTGGCAGAGTGCAAAATAGATTTTGTAACCTAGTGGGGGCATGCCCTTTTCTCTTCCCTGCAACCTCTTTCTCACAGAAGAGATGTTGCGAGCCTGTCTCTGCTTTATCATCTGAGCTCCAATCTCTGGTCCACCCTGTTCTTTCACAAAAAATACCCATCTAGCTGAAACCACTATCAATAATTTCCCCCACTCTTTATCTGTATCTAAACCTAAACATAGATTCCATGAACAAAGCTTCTTTCTTAGAACTGTATGCCTGTGGAACTCTGTTCCCGTTTTCCTGCTTTCTAACTGACTACAACATGAACAAATTCTTGATGAGCCATCCCTTTAAGTAATCCAATTTACCAAATTTCTACTACTAAATATGACTACAACATGTTCCCCTTAACCGCTGTATACTCATTAACTCTTATCCTTGAGTGGCCTCCAAGCCTTGATAAGTGGTGACTTCTTTGTAAAAAAAAAATAAATAAATAAAAACAATAAAAAAAAAATGTTTTATTATTTCTAGTCGCCACTTGAAAAAATCACTTGCAAATGCGACTGTTTCAGTCGCAATGTAAAGTCCTGTAGTATTAAATACATCCAGAGGACAACTGACCAAATGGAAGTCTCTCAAAGCAGTAAATGGTGTTCTGAATGTTGCCGATATGGAGCTTCCGAAATCCAATTTTAGACGCCCAATAACCATCTTTCACATACAATTTTGAGAAGTATTTTGCACCATTAAATATGTGTGTTAGTTCTGTCAGTTTAATTAATAACTTTTGTTAGGTTAATTAATAATCTTTGTTAGGTTAATTAATAATCTTTTGTTAGGTTAATTAATAATCTTTTGTTAGGTTAATTAATAACCTTTGTTAGGTTAATTAATGACCTTTGTTAGGTTAATTACGAACTAAATAAAGAAGAACGTACCTTTGTTCTTTAAATAACTTCATATCGGGGAAGGTATCGTTGATAACAAAACAAATGAAGTAACACATAACACGGACAGACACGTCTGTTTATTTTTTTTACATCTGTACACAAAAAAGAGCTATACACCAAAGAGGAAGAACCCGTTACATTACGTGCCTTTTATACAAAAAAAAGTCAAAGGGAGACAATTCAAAGTGCTTTCTTTAAAATCCACATCTTCAGTTAACAGATAAAGGGAGACAACTGCTTTCTGTGACTTTTGATTATTCCCTAAGCTCAAGGAAAGCGTTAGACTGTCGTTACAGGACAATTGAGATGAAAGAGGCTGTGACGAGGGTCATTGCTCACACAAGAGAACTTCGTTGGGGCTTTTCAGAAGTTGTTGAAATCGTACAAGTGCATTGCAGCTGGAGGAGATTACTTTGAAGGAGACTAGAGTTTCATGTGGGTACTATCTATAAAAGTGCCCATATGAAAAAAAAATTTGGAAAATTATTGAAGGCCCCTTGCATTTTTCAGTTTCTTCTTTCTCTTTCTTTCAATACGAAACCCAAAAGAAAAAGACAGACCATATATATATACTAGCAGGCTGTTTCGGTATTGCCTGATCGTAAAGTGTGCTTAAATATAATATTTTACTTTATGTAGATTTCGTATTTATTATAATAGAGCCGATAGTCTATTGATTATTATATTGTACCCAATATATAGCAGTGATTACAAAAGTTAAAAAAAATAATATAACAAGTGCCATCAGCAAGAATCAAACCAGATAATTAATTGATTTGTTTGAAAAATGGGTGATTTCATCAATTCCAATATGGGAATGTGAAATATTCATCAATTCTCATTCAATCCCGGACATTGTCAGGTTTCCATACTGGTGTGTGTGTGTGTGTGTATGTATGTATATGTGTGTGTGTGTGTATATATATATATATATATATATATATGTGCGTGTGCACCGTTAAGCAACTCTTATTTTAATCACTAATCTTTTCAATTTTTAACAAAACCAAATTTGACCTAAAAAAATTCTTTTTTCTTCAGATTAGTTCCAAAAGTCATCAATGGCGCCATTGCAGGAATTGTTGGCGTGACGTGCGTCTTCCCCATCGATTTAGTAAAAACCCGTCTACAAAATCAACAATCTGGTCCAGGAGGGCAGCTACGATACACAAGCTTGTAAGTTTACCAATATTCTTTCTCTCTTTCTCTATATTGCATGCGTCAACCATGTGTCAAGTTAGCATCGTCATTACAGAAACATTTGCAATATTTACAATGGTTGTTCATACCTTGATTGCTGGCCGTTTTCTTGTTATATAATGGGACCCTACGCCCTTAGTTTGTGATTATGCTAACTAGTATGAATTTTAGTGAGGAAAAACAGTTTGTAGCTATTCCACAGTTGGGAGCAATACATACAAGATGTACCCAACAATGTCAAAATCTAAGTGAATGTTGCCTTGACACTCTGCCTAAGTTAAAAACAAGGTAAGAAGTAATTAATTACATATTTCTCTCTCCTCTAAATGAATGAACTATCTCTCTTTAATAAAACCTTTAAAACTTCATGCATCAGTAGATGCATCTTAAGTTAAACAGAAGATCAACAACCACAAGAGGATCACAACCCAGGAACAGCGATGATTAAAAGAATGGAAAACCAGCGATCGTGCATGTATGTAAAAAGACTTTGTTTTGTTGATTTGTTTTCTTGATTGTTCATGTAAACGACGATGCGTGAACTGTTTGTAACATTTAAAATGTTACATCTTGCGTGCATTCACAACGTGATCATGTCGGACAAAAGAAATGCTTGTCTTTAATTAATGTTTCTGTAATCCTGTAAGGAAATTTACAAAACTCCTTTTCATCAACTCTGCAAATCTCAGCTCCAACATCTTCATAAAGTAGTTGTTTTTTTTTTTTTGTTTTTTTTTGGAAATCGCTTGTGACAAAATACAAAGCCACTTGATGTAAGGAGCTAACAAGCACGAAAGATGATTATTGTAAAAACAGGAGATGCCTATTGACCTTAGTCTTGAAAAGATCAATGCTGTAGGTAGGAGGAAAACAGTGAGCAGGAAGAGAGTTCCACAACCTTGCTGTCTTTGGAAAGAAGCTACTGGAATAAGGAGCTGTATTACGATGAGCTGGTAAAACAGCGAATTGATGTCGACCACAGAAACTAATGAGTCAAACAAGCAGGAACAAAGGAAGCAATGAGTAAATCAAACAATTCTGAAGGACACATACCATTATAGTATTTGTAGAGAAGACTGAGACTAGCATCAACATGTCTGTGAGAAAGAGGTGAAGAAGAAAGTGTGAGGATGATCAAATTACAGATGTTTTTTTTTTCAATTTATCAAAAACCCTTTAAATAGAACACCGATTCACAAACCCAAATATGACAACAGTGCTCCTTACATGGTCTTATACTAGATTTGTAGAGATGGAGAATCATCTCTGGTGTGAGAAAGTGTTTATAGTTAGTTAGAACGAACTGATTTTACAAAAAGCAGAAAGAGCAGCTAATTCTACCCTATGTGACCAAGGCCGTCAAACCCCTCCCCCCTGTTTCTTCCTGTATCAGAAAACACGCTATGCGACATAAAAATATCTGTGCGCGATGATGCCAAGCTAATCAAAATCCTGACGGCATTCCAATTATAATGCTGAAAAAGCTCCAACCAGAACTAGCTCCTATATTTATATATATATTTGTTTAAGCGTTGTCTTAAGGAGAATTGCTAGAAAGACCTTATGCTGCCTTGACAAAGTTCAAAATAGACTTCGTAGCCAAGTAGGTGAATGCCCATTTCTCTTCCATGCAAGCTCTTTCTCACAGAAGAGATGTTGCAAGCCTGTCTCTGCTTTATCGGTATTTTCATGGTAAGTGCTAGTCTGAGCTCCAATCTATGATTCTCACCCCCTGGCGTGACTTTCACAAAAAGCACTCGTCTAGTTGAAACCACTATCAATAATTTCCCCCACTCTTTATCTGTGCCTAAACCTAAACATAAATTCCATGAACAAAGCTTCTTTCTTAGAACTGCACATCTGTGGAACTCTCTTCCATTTTCCTGCTGACTACAATTTGGTCATCTTCAAGTCTAATGTAAACAAGTTCTTGATGAGCCGTCCCCTTAAACAATCCAATTTACCAAATTTCCACTACTAGCGATTATTATGCTATTGTCCCATTGACTACTGTACACTCATTAACCGTTATCCTCGAGTGGCCTCCAGGTCTTGATAAGTGGTGACTCCCATGTGTTAAAAAAAAAAAAAAGAGCAATGGATTTAATATATGGACTCCAAGAAAGATTTGATGAGAAAGAAAAACCTACAAGTTTTAGGATCGATTTCTCATCAAGAGCAGAACCATCCATAAGAATCTCAGGATTGAAAGACAAAAGCTGAGTTTTAACAGGATTAAATGAAACAAGCCATTCCTTATCCCAATCCATAACTGAACTCAGAGCAACTTCTAGATCAACTGCATATTTCAACTGATACGAGAAAGATGGGCGAGAAGCAATACCAGAATTCATTTAGAATTATTTATTCAATGTCCTTTCTGTGTTCATTTTTATTTTTAGAAATCAATTTAATAACATGCTAAGTCAATTTTATGATTGTACAGATATTATTACTTTGTACCCCTTTTTTAAAAGATGGAAAAGAAAGTGATTTGTGTTTGCACATTAAACATAAACTAAAAGACATTTTCTTAGTTTTCAATCTAGAACCAAAGTGTAGTACCTGTTTGGTCCAGTTACAGTAAATAACACTTTTAATCCTCTTTTCTATTTTCAACCACTTTTTCTTATTATATCATTAAAAAGACTAAATCCAAAATGGATCTGATATATGAAAAATCAAAATCATTTATTCAAC
The DNA here is from genome assembly GCF_053919585.1 of Euprymna scolopes. Classification (NCBI taxonomy): domain Eukaryota; kingdom Metazoa; phylum Mollusca; class Cephalopoda; order Sepiida; family Sepiolidae; genus Euprymna; species Euprymna scolopes. The sequence continues at coordinate 8,832,062 of NC_136519.1, forward strand.
GAGATCTTGGTTTCAGAACGTAGATCCGTGGAAGTGGAGAAGATGAAGAAAAAGATGACAATCGCTAAGTAGTCATATTTTGTCAGCCCATTTCTTTTTTTTTCTTTTTTAAACTCGCATTCACCCCTAACAAGGCATGTTGCCACTTGGATGTAAGGGGCTACTATTTGGAACCAGGCCTAGGAAAGATTAACAAGATGTTGGTTTACATTACATTTAAACTTCTGCATATCAGTACAGTCAGGAAAGCAGGTAGTAGGAAGGGAATTCCAAAGTCTAGCTGTTTGAGGAGAGAAACTATTAGAATAGAAAGTTTTCTGGCATTTAGGAACCTCAACAACGAAGGGGTGTGATTTTGTTAAGTAGGTTTGTCGGGGATATGTGCATTGAGGGATTACAAGTGCAATGAGTTCATCAGAGCTCATTCAATTAAAAAAAACTTGTAAAACAGGCACAGGGATGCAACATTGTGGTGATGGGACAGGGGTTGGAGCTTATTTGATAAAGTGGGACCGATTAGATTGAAGACTTCTTTTTGGACTCTATCTAAGAGGAAAAGACTAGTGGTAGATGCACCAGCCAAGACGTGGCAATAATACTCCATGCATGGACGAATGGTAGCCTTGTAGAGGGAGGTACAGAATACTCTCGGGTATGAGTAGTCTTCTAGCATGATAGAGGGAACCCACCTTCTTTCCCCACACCCTTACATGCTTCAAAACTGACTTTCAGAAATGTGATGTTATATCTCTTTTTTCTCTTTCTTTCTCTTTTTTTTTTTTTCTCTTTTTGAAACATTCCCACAGTCTAGTTAATTTTTGCTACTGGTTCAGCAAGTTGACCTCTGCTAACCTTTCATATGCCATATTTTCTGTTATTCTCAACTAAAATATGCACTAGTCTACCCATTCAATATTTAACATCTCTGTCCGTCCGTCTCTCTCTCTCTCTCTCTCTCTTATAAAAAAAAAATTCCATGGACAAAAATTCCATTATTCCTAAGTATCGGACTTAATTTAATATTCTCTGTATCATCCACTGTTTTAAAGCAAATGAACATGTTCTACTATGGTAAAACGGTGAAACTGTTTTTAGTCCCCTAACAAAGGAGGAACTAGACCTAGTAATTCATTCCTGTTCGTCCGTTCATTTGTTTGTGCTTTTCTCAATAACCACTTTTTTTTTTTTTTTTTTTTTTTAATTTTGCACAAACGTTAGTTATGGTGAAAGTAAATTTTTGCCTGAGTGTATTTTCCAGGATAACTCTGGGTGCTCCACTATGTGGCATTATAGGGATAAAATTGCCCCAAAATCGTTTGTCCATTCATTTGTTTGCACTTTTCTCAATAATGATGTCTTGGATTTTTTTTTAAATTTTGCACAAACATTAGTTATGGTGAAAGTAAATTTTTGCCAGAGTGTGTTTTCCAGTAAAATTGCTCCAAAATCATTTGTCCATTTGCACGTTTCTCAATAATGATGTCTTGGATTTTTTTGTTAATTTTGCACAAACATTAGTCATGGGGACCCCGCATGCTCAGCTTCATTTGTTTTTTGCTTTTTTTTACTCTAACTCTAAACTAAATTTGCTACAGTGAAACAAGGGTAATTTAAAAAACTTGAATTTTTAACTTTGTAGACTTCAATTAAAAAGTCTAAAACTGATTTAAATTTGAGTACTTTTTTATGCAGGAAAATTTCATTACTTGTGTCATCAATTTGGAATTTCACTGTAGATTTCCAAGACTAGCGAACATTAAACCTTCACAAAAGAAATGTATTATTACTCTTTTTCGTTTTTGAGGGTTTTTTTTATTTGTTTATTTTTTTTTATTTAATGAAACAAACTGTTGATTTTATCTTGTATTTGAGTGTATTCTGTAATGTTGTTTCGGTGCTTCTACGCAATATGAACCAAACTGTTTGATTTTTTTTGTTGTTGTTGTTTTTTACACTAACTCTAAATTATTTCTGACCTATGTTTTAGATTTCTTTTGGATAAATTTCGTTCGGTTTGTATTGTGTAAAAGCATCGAGACCTGATTTGGCTTTTTTCGAAAAGTTGGAACTGCTTTACATCATAACTGCAAATCTCTGGATACCTATTTCTAAAAAGCACCTAAATTTGCTTCAGTGTGGAAGACTTGCAGCTTTGTTCTTTGCGTTTTTATTTGCTACTGCTTCAACACTTGGGATTACAAAAACGCTCAAGAGTAAGATGAATAGATTAACAGTTAAAGGATGAGGAATGTTATAAGAGTATGGAAAATCTCTACACCCACTCAAAATAAAAAAATAAAAATTTGTGAGTGAAATTTTTTTTTTTTTTTTTTACTCACATTCGCCCCTAACAAGGCATATCGCCACTTGGATATAAGGGGCTACTATTTGGAATCATGCCTAGGAAAGATTAACAAGATGTTTGTTTACATTACCTTTAAACTTCTGCATATCTGTACAGTCAAGGAAGCAGGGAGCAAGAAGGGAATTCCAAAGTCTAACTGTTCTAGGGAAGAAACTATTAGAGTTGAACGCTTTCCTTATTTATGGAACTCAGCAGTGAAGGGGTGAAATTTTGTTGCTAAGCGATTTTGTTGGGAATATATACGACGAGGGGGCACAAGTGCAACAAGTTCATCAGAACACATTCCATTAAAATATTTTTAAAACAGTCACAGATGCAACATTGCGGCAATGGAACAGGGACTGGAGCTTAGTAGATAAAGTGGGACCAATTAGATTGAAGACTCTTTTGGACCCTACCCAAGATCGAGAGACTAGTGGTAGATACATCAGCCCAGATGTGGCAACAATACTCCATGCATGGGCGAATGGTGGCTTTGTAGAAGTGCAAGATATTCTCAGGTGTGAGTAGTCTTCTAGCTCGATAGAGAAACCCCACCTTCTTTGCAGCAGTTTTCACAATGTCCTCGATGTATTTGTTCAATTCATAATGCCTGTGAACGTTAAACGAAGGAGTTTGAAGGAAGAATTCTCAGGTAGGGTGTTATTTGTCATAGATGTCAGTGGTTGGACTACAATATAATATGAAATAATTGTCTCTATAATAATAAATACGAAATTTGTGTGAATTAAAATATCATATTTAAGGGTATTTTATAATCGGGCAATGCCGGGCAGTCCTGCTAGTATTTAATAAAATTGAGACCTCATTCAAGGAAATTTGTCTTCTAAAAAGATTCTTCAATTGACACCTATCAGTGGAATATTTAACTATGAAAATGTTTTGATGCAACTTGTTCGGCCATTTTGATCCCAAGTGATAGGGCAAAAATGAAAGCTGGATTGCAGAATTGGTATGCGGTCCAACTCCAAATTTGACTTTTAAGATTCATTAAAAATTCCACCTCTTTATCTTAGAATTCCAAAATATCAGACTCCCACTCACGCAAATTTTTTATTTTAAAGTCTCCCAATATTCAGACTCTTTGTGGATTCTTCAGAGATTAAAAAATCCGACTTTAACTTCTAGCATTCTTACAAGTTTGACAACTTCCAAAACTTCCGACTCCACTGCGTCAGTTGTTGTCCATAAAAATAAACGCAAGCAAAGCAAAGCAATTAGATGATAAAGATTACAACTTGGGTCTGATCCAGAAACCACATCTGGAGTGTGACAGAAAACTATATCCAGTATTGCAGCCTTTGTTTAAGAGCTTTGAAGAGTAAAGAGCCATCCTGTAGTTGTCATTACATTTTTTCTCAATTTTCATTTTTTTTCAATATTCGTCCAGTTGAAACTGCAGGAAAGCATTTGAAAAATCAATTTTTTCAAAAAAAAAATTCCACCATTTAATACTATGAAAATGTAACTGATATTGATGTGAATCTAACGAATTATTCAATCCAATGGAATAATAAACACATATTCTTAATCTTCTATTCAATTTCTTAAAGTTTAAAAAGACAAAAAATAAAGTATCATGCTTCAGTTGTGCTCTAAACAGAAACGTTCATTTTGAACATGCCCTGTCATATCAAAGAACCTACTGTTGATTTTATATGTCGGGCGTTTCGACTTGTGTGGTAATAAAACTTCTCAAACACACTTGTGATGTTAGGCTGTGTAAGATGTTAACTTTGGTCAAAATCGCCTGTTCCTTCTTTTGTCGGATTATTTTGATTCTCAATACTTATTGAAGATATTCAGATACAAAACCTATCTAAGAACACTACCAGGCACATAAAGTACATTTGTGTGAAATTTCATAAAAAAAATCGATCCAGTCATTTTGGAGGCCATACATCATCATTCAACTAACACTCAGTAATTGTTATCCTCGAGTGGGTTTTAGCCTTATGAACGATATCATTTCTGTTTTATTTCAATCATTTTTCACTAATTTAAAATTTTATTCCGTTCTTAGATTTGACTGTGCAGTAAAAACATTTCGAAATGAAGGATTTTTTGGCATGTACCGAGGTAAGTCATATTTCACTCCTTATCTACTTATTCTAAAAGTCTTTTTATACAGACATTACGGCACTAGTGCATAGCTAAGCTTTTTTGGGTTTCAGTTGGGGCATTTGGAGAGTGCATAGCAGGAGCAGACAAATGCAATTTCAAGATCGAATTGAAAATCGAAAGGATTTTTTTTCCATAACAAAGCCAGAATTTTGACATTTTTGAACGCGTATTTCTTCTGTAAATAAAAACTAGTTTTGATTTATTACAAAAATTTTAAATATTGAAAGAAAAAATTTTAAATATTGAAAGAAAAAAATTTGAATATACTAATGCATGTTCATGTTTTCTTAAAAATAAAAAAAATGTCTATTTTGTTTTAAAAAACAACAAAAAAAAAACTGTTTTGTGTTATAAGTTTCTTTATATTTATTTTAATTCCAGGAATGTGTTACAAAAACTTCATGTTTTATTAAAAAGTAAAAAAAAAAAAAAAAAAAAAAAAAAAACTAGTTTGTGTTATGATAAGTTTCTTATATTTATTTAAAAAAAAAAACTTTCTCAACAAAAGAACATGCATTCAAATATTTCAGAATCCTGGCTTTGCTATGATAAAGATATCTTTGCGATTTTTTATTTGATCCTGAAATTGCATTTATCTGCCTCTGCTATGCACTCTCAAAATTTCTCAACTGAAAACCAAAAAGGTTGTACCTTTGCACAAGTGCTGACATTACTAATCAGTGTTATCATTGTCGACACTAAGGGAAGAGTCTATCGTGCATGTGTACACAGTTGTGTTGGGACAATTAACTGGAATCGGAGATTCAAAAAATCTTTACTTTTCGCAGGGCATCAGAATCAATATCAGAAAAAATTGTGCTTATTTTCTAATGCCCAAAACGATTCCTTTATTTTTGTTTATTTTGTTTAAAACAAAATTTCCATTTCTGGTCCTAATGAGAAGAATGATAACAAATTTTTTGATTTTAGTTTCAACATTAAAATGTATAGATCACCCCCCTCCCCCTCCGACCCAAACAAGTGTATTTTTACATTTGCAGAAATATATGCGTATATTACATGGGTTTTTCAAGGTAATTCAAAAACTTTGCATTTAAAAAAAAAATGACAATAACTCTACAGCTAAGTATTTAGAAATTTTTAAATAATCAGAATTGGTAATTGTATTAGAATTGGGGATTTGGAATGGAATCAGTAATTGTATCAGAATCGGTAGTTGCATCAGAATCAGGGATTTTGAATGGAATTAGTAATTGTATCGGAATTACTAATTCTATTGGAATCCGTAAACATTTTGGAGTCGTTCCATCACTAGTAAGTGTTATGATTTATGGAAGTGAAATCTGGCCAGTGAGGGTTGAGGACATGAGTTGCATGGAGAAAAATAATATAGGAATGATATAATGGATGCATAATGTGAGTCCTTAAGACAGTTGCACATGTTCTGCCCTCTGTCAAATTAGGAGAAATACTTTGTGACTGAGGCAAGGAATTTATCAGTCCCACTTAGAAGAATTAACAATTTTTTACAGAAGTAAAAATGCTCAAGTTATAGACTGGGATCACATTGTAGTATCTGTTCTGTCCTTAGTCCTCGTAGAAGGTTTTCTGATTGAGGTAATGTATTTATTGTGAGATCATCTGCTCACCTGCTCAACAACGATCGACGACCCTAACATTGAATGCCACAGATTTCTTCCTTTTCATCTTCTCTTCTGGCCGTATTGCTGTCTCTCACATTGACAGCTGTCGGAAACACAATAATGAAAAATCCAACACATTCTGCAAATATCAATTACGCTATGGGTGTGTGTATGACACCATTGACTCTGTACACATTACCGTCCGCATCTATAGCTATTTTCGAGGCTGTATTCATCAGTTCCCATTAGCGGATCTTGATTTGCTTTGAGTCGCAACTTGCATTCAGTTGTATCAAACTGGAAACTGTCGTTGATGCAAAACTGTCTTCAACTGACGCAAACTCAAGATTGTTCATAAATTGTGCAAAACTGCTCGTAAACTAACTGTAAACATATTAACCTCCATTGTTTGGTCCTTTGTTCTTGTTCACTACCACACCTTGATTAACAATCCTATTTAAAATTTCTTTTGTGTGCCTTAGTGAACAACTTCCTATACTAATTTTAATTTATTTATTGCGGACTTTTATCCTCATCTTTATTAGTTGTTTCACAATGTTTTGGCCAACTATTCCTCTGGCCTTCATCTTGGCCAGAGAAATAGTTGACCGAAACGTCGTGAAACGACAACTAATAAAGATGAGGATAAAAATCCGCAATAAATAAATTAATAAATAATACTCATCTCAATAATGAATTCCAATTAAATAATATATATAAACTTCTTATACCTTTATGTTGATAAACTAATTTCTTTGTTTTTTTTTTTGTTATTTTTTCCTCTATTTTTTTTCTAATTCTTAACATATTTGGGGTGAGGAGGTGTCGATAATATCACAATATTTATCCCAAACCAGAAATCCCTGTTATAATTTTTTTTTTTTAAATTCCATTTTCACCTCAAACAAGGCATAGTGCCACTTTGATGTAAGGGGCTACTATTGGGGTCATAAGTTACAGGGATATTCACTCGCTGTACATTTTATATATTAGATGATTATTTTAGATTGATGCTTAGTTTTTAAATGTAATTGATGAAACATCTTTTTTCTTTTTGTGACGAACACTGACTGATAATTTCCATAACTGACTGGTTATTCAGACTCTAATATTGATTTGGTAAGAGAGAATATGTTGCTGACAAAACTCTATGCTCCTAAGAGGTTTTTGCCAATTCTCATAACATAACGACCAAAAACTTTAAAGCAAAGAGTTCTTTTTCATAGTACTGACTGCAACCTCGACATAGCAACACAGGCCACAGACATCTTATTTACAAAAAAAAAAATTCTTTGTTTTTACTCTGATGATGGATATTTTACTGAAATTTAAAAGAAAAATATCAAGTTTAAAAAAAAATTGAATGATTTTTTTATTTTTTTTTTTAATAAAATACTTGCATTTTAACATGACTTCAAAAATAGTTTTTTAAATAAAATATTTGCATCTTAAAATGCCTTCAAAAATTTTTTTTTAAATTTTTTAATATAATATTTACAGGTTAACATGGTTTGAAAACAGTTTTTAATAAAGTATTTGTATCTGACATGACTTCAAAGTGAATCTACCACTAGTCTCTCGCTCCTAGACAAGGTTCAAAAGAAGTCGCCAATCTGATAGGTCCTGAACTGTCATCTAAACTTCAGCCTCTGTCCCATCGACGAAATGTTGCATCCATCTGTCTTTTCTACAAGTACTTTAACGGTGAATGCTCTGACAAACTGCAAGCACTTGTGCCCCCTCGACGTAAATGCCCCCGATAAACCCGACAAGCAGCTAAATCCCACCCCTTCACAATAGAGATCCCTAGATGTAAGAGAGCCTTCTATTCTAGTAGTTTCTTCCCCATAACAGCTAAACTTTGGAATTCCCTGCCGGGTCCCTGCTTCCCCAACTGTACTGGCATGCAGAAGTTCAAGTGCAACGTGAACCGACATCTTGCTGCCCAACTCCCTACACAGTACCCCTGATGCCCATGTCCCTGATAGAAGCCCCCTACAACAAAGTGGCAATATGCCTTGTTTGGGGTGACAATGTAATAAAAAAAATTTTTTTAATTTTAAACATAATCAACCAGTCACTGTTGTGTAACCGACTCGCGTGTTAAACTAAACATCTTAGAAACGGTCCCATGATGATGTGGCGATGGGCCATTTAAATAAAATATTTGCATTTTAACATGACTGCAAAACAGTTTTGAAAATAAAATATTTGCGTCTTAACATGACTTCAAGACAGTTTTTTTTTATTCAAAATGTTTAATTTTATAAATTAGATAGAATAGGATTATCTTAGATGCTTAGTTTCAAAATAAATGCCGATTTACTCATATCTGTTTTTATTTTTGACTTTCAGGGTCTGGTGTCAACCTTTTACTTATCACACCTGAAAAGGCAATCAAGTTAGTGGGCAACGATTTTTTCCGACATGTCCTCTCTACAGGAGGGTAAGTTTAACAACGCATCTTAATCGCTGTAACTGCAAATTTTCTGTGTCAATCTAAAACATTTGATAGAAGTTCAGTTTCTTTACCCCCTCTTTCTTTATCTCTGTATACTTGTTCCCCTCCTTTTTCTTTTACTCTTTTTTTTTTTAAATATTAATAGTAATTATTCACCATATATCATGGCCAAAAGCAACTTGGGTATAAGGATTAGCAAGATTTCTAGTTGGATGATGGAACAGTACTGTGAAACAACTGACAGGTTGAGGGAACCAGTTCAACAACTTGTCTGGTTGCTGTTTTCAACTAGTAGTACAAGAGCCCTAACTATAAGAGCAGCTGTACTTAGTACTATCAACAGTTGTATAATATTGGGATAGCTGTATTGCCATGTTGTGCATGAAAATGGGACTCTGCACTTTATTTCCAGTGAACTTTTCCGAAAACATAACCTCATAGATAAAGATTCGGCTAATAGTCTTCTTCTCCTCCTTCTTCTTCTTCTTCTTCTTCTTCTTCTTCGACTACTATTACTTGTTGTTGATGATGATGATTATTCATCATCATCATCATCATTTTTAATGAATTAGACGATTATTCCAGCAGAGAACTTTGTATTTATTTATTTGTTTTTATTTACTTAATTTTCCACGGCTAGCATTAACGATGAAACAATATTTACTAATTTTTTTTAACTGCCAGTAAAACTGAAATCCATAGGTCACACCCATAAGTGCATTTTTACATTTCCAAAAGTATAAGCACATATTACATAGGTTTTTGCAGTAATCGTCTCCCTTCCTCCCAAATAAAACAACAACTCTATCTTTGAAAATTTAAAAAGAATCAGAATTGGTAATTGTATTGGAATCAGGAATTTAGAACATAATCAGCAATTGTAATTATTGGAGATTGCTTATCACTAATATATTTGTGTGGAAATATGTTATTTTTTTTTTAATTTTAAATTTATTTATTTTTTTCAATTATATTTCACCTTTTATTTATACCAATCCTTCAATTTTTGGAGCTCAATCTAAGTACAGAGCATATAACAAACAAACGAAAGAAGTCTATATTCCAAATTTCAAAATGTTGACCATCTTACAATTTATTCCTTTAAGTATGGTGACATACACAATTCTTGACGACACCTGTTTTATAGCGCAAAAATCATTCATTTAATTATTATATCAATCAATGAATCTATTCTGCCCTTAACATATCAGTAAAAAAAAGCACCTATCAATTCATTAAAATAAAATAAAATACATATGGACATGATGAATCCGAAAATTGGGAGAGAAGTTACATTTACCTTTTATTTTTTCCTTTTTATTACGCCATGTTTTCCTGTCAAGTGCTGTCAAGAATTGTGCATGTCAAGGAATAAATTGTAAGATGGACAGCATCTTGAAATTTGGAATATAGACTTTTGTCATATATATATATATATATATATATATATATACTTGTTTGTAATATACTGAATTTTACTGGGTTCGTATAATTCAGCAAATTTTCATATACCAATCAATTTTAAGGCAAAAAGATTATTTAAAATGTAAGCTACAAAATTATCATGATTTATAATTGAGCATTAATATACTGTTTTAACAAAACGAAGACTTCAAAAAAGGAATTGGCAGCAACAAAAAGTGTATTTCATTATAAGTTACAATTGTTTCAAGACCGGTTGGACAATTTCAAGCATTATGGCATTTGAAAATTTTCACATAACCAGCCTTTCTTCAGACTTCTTGAATAAAAAAACACTTTAACAATAGAACATAATTTAAAGAAATTTTCCTTAAAGGAAATGAAGCATGCAAAAACATTTCTGCTGGACGCATCCTTTGTCCAGCTCTTCATTTAATTAAAATGATAGTTATATATAACTATTTTAAATATCTACAGATACTAGTGTTTCATCCTTTCGGAAATCATAAGAGCAGGGAGTCACGATTACAACCAGTCACGAAGCTATCTCTGACTCCATTAGCAAGAAACAAACTGCTCGGCACCAATAGATATATAATTATTTTTTTACTATAATAATTAAATACCTACAGACACTAGTGTTTCATCCTTTCGGGAATCTTCAGTGCAGGGTATCACGATTAACACTAGTCAACAGATTCGAACTCGGCAACACGAGCCATCTCTGGCTCGATTAGCAAAGACCATATCCATTCGGCTACCATTAACCAGATGAAATAACGTTGAATTTAAGCATTTTAATTTAAAATGTTCTTTACGTCAGTCATACAGTGATCTATCTATCTATATATATATATATATATATATATATATATATATATACACTTTTTTATTCATTGGATTTTTACCATATTTTTTTCCTGTTTCCTGCTCCTTTTGAATTCCTATAAACTGTCATTCAGCAGCGATGCAGATACGCCCGATACGTTTTTTTTTTTCTTCTTTTCTGACCATATACCCCACATTTACTCTTAGTCAAATATTTATCACCTGCATACCTGACGTCTGTAGCCTGTATTTATACACCACACTAAACATGGCGCCTGATTTTTTTGTTTCATTTCTCAGAAATCAAGGGGCTAACACTTGATCTCTAGATGACATCCATTGGTATTAAAATATTTCATTAAAATTCTCCTTTACATTTGAAACACCAAGTTAGTAAAGAAGTTAAGAACATAATTTTCCTGTCTCCAATTAATTATTTATTTAAATATGTTATAATAATAATTGTGGTCTTTTCATCATACCGGATTCCAGGGAAAGAATTCATCTTGTCTGGTGGCTATCTGACTTTGTGTTGTTACTTGAGGTAACATCACTTGGAAAAGGTGCGCCATTCCTCGTAAAAGCCTCTTCATGAGACTAACACTTTATCTCTACGTGAACCACATAGATATTCGAATATTCCATTAAAGTTCTCCTTTATATCTCAAACACTGTCCCATCGTCGAAACGTTGCATCCCTCTGCCTGTTCTACAAGTATTATAATGGTGAATGCTCTGAAGAACTGCAAGCACTTGTGCCCCCACGACGTGAACACCCTCGACAGACCCGACAAGCTGCAAAATCCCACCCCCACACTGTAGAGATCCCTAGATGTAAAAGATCTTTCTACTCCAGTAGTTTCTTCCCCAGAACTGCTAGACTTTGGAATTCCATTCCAGGTCACTGCTTCCCCAACTGTACTGACATGCATAAGTTCAAGTGCAATGTGAACCAACATCTCGCTGCCCTAATCCCTACATAGTACCTCAGTAGATGTTTCCCCTGATAGTAGCCCCCTACACCAAAGTGGCAATGTGCCTTGTTTGGGGTGAAAATGTAATAAAAAAAAAATAAAAAAAAAAATAGTAAAAAAAGTTGAGAACATAATTTTCATGTCTCCAATTATTTAAATATGTTATAATATATCTTTCTTGTGGTTTCTTGGTGTTACCAGATTCCAGGACAAGAATTCATCTAGTCTGGTTGAGTATCCAACTTCGTGCTGTTACTTGAGGTAACATCACTTGGAGAAGGTGTAAAATTCCTCGTAAAAGCCAGTGTAGAGTAGTCATAGGAAGAAGATCTTAATTTGAAGATTATGTGATTTGGAATATTTAGTCAAGGTTTGCTTCTAGGGAAAATATCCTCACGCCAGTTTGTCTTTACGAACTTTTGTACAGAGAGACCTTAGACACTCGAAGACAGTGTCTAGTAGGCATTCAAGTTCTCTCCAGTAGGCATTCAAGTTCTCTCTGTAGCATGTGTCTATGCACCCCATTAAACATACCACCTTGAGCACATTTACAATCGTATGTGTGCATATTGTTGAGTTAAAATTTACTTACATTTACAACATCAACAAATAATGAGAAAATATTTTGTTTTATTGTTTTCTTTCTTCAGCAACAAACTTCCATTCCACCGTGAGATTTTGTCTGGGGGAGGTGCTGGTTTATGCCAAATTATTGTGACCACACCCATGGAATTACTCAAAATTCAACTCCAAGATGCAGGAAGAAGTGGTCAGTATGAACTCAACATTTCTATAAAGTTTGATAAAAAGAAAAAAAAAAAATTATACATAGGCCAGGAGAGATCCTTTTTATTTTATTTATTTATTTTTTTTTTAACTTGGGAGTCACCACTTATCAAGGCCCGAAGGCCACTTGAGGATAAGGATTAATGAATGTAAGCTGGTAGTTTAGTAATCGTTAATGGTATAAATTGGGTAGAATTTGATTATTTATGGGGACGGCTCAACAAGAACTTGTTTATATTGTATTTGAAGGCTACCATGTTGTATTCAACTGAGAAGCATGCCAGCGGAACAGTGTTCCACAGGCGGGCAGTTCTGAGAAAGATGCTTTGTTCATGGAATCTGTGTTTAGATTTAGGCACAGGTAGAGAGTGGAGAAAATCGTTTATAGTTTATGTTTTAGCAAGTGAAGTATTTTTTTGAAAGTTTGGTAACGGAGAACCATAGATTGGAGTTCAGTCAAGTACTTGCATGGAAATAACGACAGAGTAGAGAAGGCTTGCAACATCACTTTTATGGGAAAGAGGTTGCAGAGAAGAAAAAAGGGCATGTATGTGTTCCATTTCAAGAGAGAATCGGAAAGATCTTCATCATTGCTGGCCTTGGAAGTGTTGCCAGAGATGAATAAATAAGATCTAACATTTGCGATGTTTGACACAAGATTTTTAGTTTCCCGGCAGATATCTTTTTAGCTGCTAACGTGTCGCTTTCATTGCTCTGATAAAATATCATCCTGAAATAGAAATGCTTGAAATATATTTTCGTTTTTGTTTACGTTGATGATCTTTTAAACCAATTCATTTCAGATGGAAACATTATTATGTACTTGTTATGCCAAAATTAGTATAAACTACAAAAAATGATCCAGTAGAAAAATATGCCAGAAAATTTTAAAAATCAACCAAATATTTTGTTTAAAGGTGGCAAACTCTTAATTTAATCAGTTAAGTCGAGTGTTATCGCCCTTGTTTGTCATACTGAATTGGTTACACAACCCTTCCGCATTAAAATATACGATAAAACTCAATAATTCAGTAAATTTTATTTTTATTTGTAATTATTTTTCTACTGGATCATTTTTTGTGATTTTTTTTTTCGAATTTATGCCAATTTCACCATGACACCTAAGTAAATAATGTTTTCATCTGAAATGTGTTGGTTGTAAAGATCACCAATGTAAACAAGCACCATATTTTCTTTGCAAATTTTTGGCATCTCGATGTTTCCATTTGTAGCAGAACGAGTGCTAATTCATAGATGCGATCCTTACATGGTACAGGGTGGAATGATAAAATTATCGCCCTAAAGAAAACAACTTTGAAAGATGATGAAAAAAAATTAATCTGGGCAGATAATTCTCTCCAGATACATCGTTTGAATTGGAATATCCCCCCTCCTCCACTAAAAGAAAAAAGCAAACGTATATCTCATTATTTTTCTTTGTGATAACTTTTTCTCCCGTACAAAAAAGACACACACCAAAAACGAAAACACAAAAAACAAACAAACGAAAATGCCTAGAATTTTTCTCATTCCAGAAATATTGGTTTAGCTAAAACAATCATATCGTTTTTATCATTTGATGGTATTAAAAAATACTAAGGTTTTATTTTTGCATATATATTTAATGGAATCGGATTACGATTTTGGTAATGAAGAATAGCGTCTTAGTACTGCTGCCATATCTGGAGAGGTGGGAGGTGACGATGGTCAAGTGGTTAACAACGCGGTTCCAAGTTTGAATCTAAAGGTTGGAACGATGAAATTGTCGCCCTAAAGAAAACAATACTATAGCTTTATTTTAAAACTTTTATTGAAAAAATCAATTCAGGTAACTTGATTATGTAGTAGAACTGACATCTATTCAATGCAGCCGCCTTCAGCCTCAATCATCGCCTTGATACAAGTCTGGAACTTGGAGTATGCCTTTTCCACAAGCGGCGAATACTGGCGATCAGGCTCACTTTGGTGTTGTGGGAGGTCATGTTCGTGATGTTTTCAACGTATAACCAAATGAAGTAGTCCAACAAGTTTAGGTTGGGGGAGGAGAGGGGCCAGTGAGAAGGGTATGAAGTCGTAGCACTCCTAAAGTCAAGCCTGGGTCTGTTTGGACGTGGGCTGGCGCCGAGTCCTGCTGCCATGCCCAGCGTCTGCCAGTGGCCACCTGATTACACTAGGGGATCACCACACTCTTCAGCACATCCAGGTACACTTTGGTGTTGACTTTAAAGCCGACTTTGAAGATGTGAGGTGGCATGATGTGGCCCTCACTTGAAACTACACCAAACTTTATGACTGTGGGTCGTCCAATCCATTGAGCTGTACCCTCAAGCATTGAACCATCTGGATTTGTATTTTGAGGGTGCTGGCAATGGTCCTGTTGTCCTAACTTGGACGATGGAGAATATGAGTTGTACAGCGGCGCATCTCTGATCTCGCTTGTTGAACATTGTGTCACTTTCAGACATGATAGAAAGCTCCTATCGCTCTTGGAATTTGTACACAACTGGCCAACTAGTAGATGGTCTGCAACAAAAAACAAGTTTCCATCAAAGGAAATGGAATCATGTTGTCTTTTCTAGGGCGAAAATTTTATCGTTCCACTCTGTAGATATGAAAACATTCAATTATTTATGCAATTTATGCTTCTGAAGTTTTGAGATGGGGTTGATTATTCATATTATTTGGATTCTTCGGATTACTGTTCTCATCTTGAGTGTTATTGGTCCCCCGATAAAAGAGGGGATTGAACCTAGTAATTTACTCCTGTTCGTCCATTCACACTTTTCTCAACAATCACACTTTGGATTTTTTTTTTTTAAATGTTGCACAAACATTAATTATGGTAAAAGTAAATTCTTTACTTGTGGAGGGGATCTCCGCATGCTTGGCTTGTTTTTACATTTCAGTTGATGTAATCTCTGACCTTATTCAGGTGTATCTTGTCAAAGTCAGAAAATCTTTCTGTCAAACTCAGGAATCTGCATAGAATTTTGAATTTTGGTAATTGTCTTTGAAACCATTTTCATTAATAATCAATTTTCTGCCTTATCGTTTATTTATAATTTTTGAATATGTTCATTACTGCGACATGACAATTTAGTAGATACTATTGATTTCACTTGAAATTTAATGTTTCAGTTTTTTAATTTCGCTACAATAATGGAGAAGCACTGCTTTGTTTTATGAGTTATCTCCCTTATTTAGTTTATTTTACTTTTTTTTTTTTTTTCAGTTGGCAGTGGCACTCAAGCTGTTCCTCGTTTATCAGCCACAAGTATTGCCGTCGGGTTGATTCGAGAGAAAGGAATCACTGGCCTCTACAAGGGATGTGGAGCCACCATGCTCAGGGATGTCACCTTTTCAGCAATTTATTTTCCCCTCTTTGCCCACCTGAACGCAATGGTAAAAAAAAAAAGCAATTTTTTTATTTACTTTTAGCCTGTGCACTCCTGCAGAAATATTTTTGCACAAGTTTTTTTTTTTTTAATTTTGCAGTGCATTTTTTTTTTTTTTTTTTTACTTTGAAGAACTTCCCACTTATCAAGTCCCGAAAGCCACTCGAGGATAAGGGTTAATAAATATAAGGTGGTAGTTTAGTAATCGTTAATGGTGTAAATTTGGTAGAATTTGATTATTTATGGGGACGGCTCAAAAAAAGCTTGCTTACATGGATTTGAAGGCTACTATGTTGTATTCAACTGGGAAGCAAGCCAGCGGAACAGTGTTCCACAGGTGTGCAGTTCTGGAAAAAAGCTTTGTTCATGTAATCTCCATCTAGATTTAGGCACAGATAGAGAGGGGGAAATTGTATATAGTGGTTGTAGCTAGTTGAATATCTTTTTGTGAAAGTTTGGCAAAAGGGAACCATAGATTGGAGTTCAGTCGAGCACTTGTGATGAAAATAATAGAGCAGAGACACGCTTGCAATGTCTCTTCTATGAGAAAGAGGTTGGCGGGAAGCAAAAAGGACATCTCCCACTAGATTTCAAAGCCAGTTTTTGAATGGATAGTAAATATTTGATTTAAAAAAAAAATCATCCATGTTAAGTCAGGGTTTCATTGGAATGCAAATCCTTTTTTTTTTTTTTATTATTGTATCGAAAAATATTGTTATAAATTTTAATATTTAACTTTTTAAAATATAAAATCATCTTTGTAAGTTTCAACTTTCATCAGCTCAGACCTGTTTCTTTAATAATGTTATCATTTATTTAGGACCAACAGAGTTACCCAGTGTTTCCCGGCACCAAAATGTAACCTATTTCCTTTAAAACTTCTATCTTTTATCTCCCCCAACATCCTTTTTCTCCTCCACCCAACCCATTTCTCTCTAGCTAAACACACACACACACACACACACACACAGGCAACTCTTCTTTTCCTTGAGTAATGATTCAATTTCTTTTTCAAATAAATGAAAAACCGCCCCTAGGCTCCCTTCCCTAAACAAAAATGGCCAAATTGACCCCCAGAGAATGAATATCTTTTTTCTAAATATTTGAAATTATTCAGCTGGGATAATGCTGATCAAGAATACATCAACCTTGTGGGTGCTTGTTTTGTATTTTTGAAGCTTTAATTGAATATGCAAACACACATACACACAAACGACTGTCCTTTATATAATAGAAGATAAAGGTTAACAGGATAGATGGATTGCCAAAATTATTTTGAAGTTAAGCCTGCCAGACCAAAGAAAAAGCTATTTCAAACTCAAGCATGACATACCAAAGAAAAAGCTATTTCAAACTTAAGCATGGCATATCAAAAAATATGTAATTTTAAACTTAAGCATGATAAACCAATGAAAATGCTATTTTAAATGATCCCATAGAAAAATAATTACAAGTAAAAATAAAATTTATCGAATTATTACATGTTATCCTATGTTTTAATGTGGAGGAGTTGTGCGATTAATTCAGTACGACAAACTGACTTATCTTCCTTGACTTAAATTAAGGATCCGTTATTTTTAAACGGAATGTAATTAATGTTGATTTTTTTGTTTAGAAATACATCTAATGCATTTTCTACTGGATAATTTATTGGAATTTTTAAAAAATTTATACTAATTTTGACATGAAGCTTGAGTATGTAATGTTTTCACCTAAAATGCGTTGATTTAAAAGATTATCAATCTACACCAACACGAAATGGTGAGGATGTGTCGCCATGATGATGCCGTATATAAACCATCATGAGCATCCATTTTAAAACGTCTGCTTTCTTCCTTTGTCTCATTCTAGGGTAAGAAACGTGAAGGAAGTGAACAGACAGTATTTTATCATTCCTTTTTTTCTGGCTGTCTTGCTGGTTGTGTTGCATCTTTTAGCGTCAATCCATTTGATGGTAAGTACAAAATTTGCTAATGTCCCAACTATTATGTCACAAACGATCAGTGAATCTCTTCGGCAGTAGCTTTGTTTCTAGAGTAATCGCTCTTTGTAACATTAAAGGCTATTTCTATTTTTCAACCATCAATTTTGTGCCGCGCGGTGGCAGACGCTCAATCTTGGGAAATAGTATGGGAACTATTAGGTTGAAAATTCTTGTTTACACCCTGTCCAAGAGGGAGGGGCTAGTGATTGGTGCACCAGACCAGATTGTGACAACAATACTCCATACATAAACAAATGGTTGTGGTAAAAAAAATCAAGAGGCAACACTTCCAACATTCTACTATCAACAACCTCCCAATCGTAAAACACGACACAGCTGACACAACTCGCCACTTCAATAGTCAAGTTCAAAATCCACACCTTCTGAAAAATCAGGCTCTTCTTTTATATCCAACTGGAAGCATCTCATTTGCATATTAAGCAAGCATATAAAATTTCTTTTCTTTTCACTCCTTCTCTTTGTACAAGATCTTTCAGAATGCTGAAAGAACAAATTTGTCACAAATTAAATCATTTAATCACAATGATTGATGGCTTTGTAAAGATATAGGATACTATCAGATGTGAGAAGTTTTCTAGCCTGCTAGAGGGAGCCTACTTTCTTTTTAGCAATCTTGGTAACATCTAAGTACTATCAAGTTGACAAGAAAGTTAACTTTTAAATTCAGATGAGCATATCTCGGCTGAAACACTTTTAGCCAATGCAAAACAAGTGTATTTATGCCAGTAACGTATCAGAATCTTGGGTTCTAGTAGCAATGAAGTCACTGAAGGCGTTTTTGATATCGCTTACGTTTTTGAAGCATTTCTCATGCAGAAAAGTTTTTGATATGCTTGAAAAACTGGTAGTCAGTAGGTGAGAGGTTTGGAGAGTATGGTGGATGAGGCAAAGTTTTGTAGCCCAATTCGTTCAACTTCTGCAAGGTCGGTTTAGCAATGTGTGGTCAGACATTGTTGTGGCGGAGAATTGGGCCTTTTCTGTTGACTAATGCTGGGTGTTGTTGTCGAAGTTTCTTATGCATTTCATCCATTTGTTGACAGTACTTCACCGCTGTAATGGTTTCGCATGCTTTCAAAAAACTAATGGATGAGACTGGTTGCAGACCACTAAACAGTCAGCATTACCTTCTTTTGGTACAACTCTGGCTTTGGAAAGTGTTGTGGAGCTTCGTTGGCGTCCAACCACTGAGCTGAGCATCACCGGTTGTCACAAACAACCCATTTTTCATCGCAAGTAACAACCCGGTTGAGAAACTAGTTGTTCTTGTTGCACAAGGGAAGATAACACTTCATAATGGCATTTTTCCATCCAAATTCCCGAGTTTGACAGAAACATTCCCAAGTTCGATAAAAAGGTCAGAGGTTACATTCCGAAATATCGCGAAAATCACACTCAAGATGAGAACAGTAATCCAATGAATCCAAATAATATGAATAACTAATCCTCATCTAAAAAAAAAAATATACAAAATGACAATCCAAAACATGTATTGTATTTCTGCGGTGTTTAAAAGAAACACCTCTGTTCCTATCTATTTGCCTCTCCCCCCCCCCCCCCCACGAGGGCAGTTAGACATAAGGTCAGATTTTAATGTGGGGAAAATTCAGCTCCCAAAAAGGGGGACTCTGGATAGGAACAAAAATGTTAAATTGTCTCAGTCATGAAGGATTTCTCTTCCACTGACTGGGTCCTGGATATGACCTAAAACTATATCCGATGGTGAGGCCCCACCTTGCGGGCCTTGGGGAGTGTGGAGCCACCCTTTAATTGCCATTGCTCCCAGGTCCACTCTGACCCGGAGTGATAGTACCTGTTAGGGTCCCAACTATGGGTTAAATAGAATCCGACTTAAAAAACAAATATACTCCATTAAAAATCGTTCCTCAAAATAACTAGATTCGGCATTAAATAACCTGAAAAAGGTTGATATGCTGTAAAACAAAAACAACCAACCAACCAATCCACTGACTGAGAACAGAAAAGGAGAAGTGTAGTATCAGAACAGACACTACACTTTGTTCCTAGCCAAAAGGCCAATTATGTACAACCTAGGTGCGATCACATTTAGAATTGGCAAGCAATGGCACATCGAAGTCATCAATGTGGAAGAGAACTGTTAAACAAAGAAATTAGTATATTTTTTGTGTTTTGTGTTTCTATTTTCTTTCTCTTTTTCTTTCTTCATTTTCCTTAATTCAGCCTAATTAAAAAAATAAATGCAGAAAATTCTTTCTGATATACATACCCGGTATAGAACAAGTGTCATATTAAAAAAAAAAACAAAAAAAACATGTAAATTTATCAAATAGTTTATATAGAAAAATCATTTTCTTTTCTTTTTCATTTTCCTTTCTATGTCTTTTGTTTTCAGTTGTGAAGACTCGTCTACAAACGTTAACCCGAGCGCAAGGTGAAAGAGAGTACAAAGGAATCCTCGATTGTTTTGGGTAATTAAGGAGTTCATTTTTCTTTTCAATGTTTTTGACATTATTTCATGCTGATTCAAATTCATTTTACATTGCAATTGTTTTAAAGTATTCTACCCTAAAATAGGTCTTCGGCAAGACCAGCCTTCAGAGAGCATTCAACCTGAAACTCCCCCCCCCCTCCCATCATGTTGTGTGAAAAATTAGTGAAAAATGGGTCTAAAATTGTGGCAAAAAAAAAAAAAAATTTGGTAAAAAATGCCTATTGGGGATTTGCCATGCAAGAATGCACATTTTCGTCTGTGACAATTTTGAAACAATTTTTTCCAAATTTTACATTTTTATAATTTAAAGACCCACAGAGTCTCTAATGCATACATGAAGTGTGAAATATTAGTTATTTCAATACAACATGCCATCCACTGATCAGAAAACAGTTTTATCAAAATCTGATGCAAACAGGAAAAGTTACAACTAATTTTGTAGAGAACGTTGGCTTTTGAAGCCGAAAATAATTTTTTTTTTTTTGATAAATTAAATCACAGGCTCTAAATTAAATCTAAATAAAAGCTTTAACTCATAGAAAAGTTTCTTACCCGTATTTATGACAATATGTATTTATGACAATGTATGAGCCAATTATTTTATTTGTATTGAAGTTCAGACGACACATTAATTCATCATCCAGGTCAAATTTTCTGAAAAAGGGCACTTTTCATAGTGTGTATGCTAGGAAAATACTGGAAACCCCATGAATTATGACCAAAACAATTTACCCAATGTACACAATCACAGAAAATTCCCACAGTATATACTACTTAGACATATTCTACATTTGTTAAGGTAATGACGTTAGATTTTTTTTACTACATTAAACACAAGAGTTGAATTGTTGCTCCTTTTACTTCATGCTGTTGTTGTGGTACAACATTATCAAAAAGCCATTTTGATGGTAGTTCACATTCAACTATCGTATGAAATTCAATGGGATCAATTAAGTGGCACTTCCAACACCACTTCTCTGTGCAAAGAGATAAATGATTGCGAAATGGGTTGATAAAGACAACTACAACCAAAAACCTGTTCATCCAGGAACTCAGTGAAAACTTAAGTGATGCTGCACTGGCTTCAAAATTGAAGCATATCATGCAAAAAAGATAACCTTGCCTTAGGGATGAGATTGTCATAAACTGCTTGATTAACAGTTTTTTATTTTTGTAAAGTGACTTATTTTCTTTGCCATCTCGATGATCGTACATGTTAGTTCTGAATTTAATAATCAGTAAATCTTCCAGCCTCTTCAAAAAAAGTATTTTATTTTCAATTTCAATTTTAGGTTTCTGGTAAAAAAAAAACAAACAGTTCAAGTGTGACCAGAC
Source organism: Euprymna scolopes (assembly GCF_053919585.1). Classification (NCBI taxonomy): domain Eukaryota; kingdom Metazoa; phylum Mollusca; class Cephalopoda; order Sepiida; family Sepiolidae; genus Euprymna; species Euprymna scolopes. The sequence continues at coordinate 8,853,831 of NC_136519.1, forward strand.
GTGCACAGCCCCGACAGATCGCCAACTCCCAATGCCATGTATCATGGATTTTTTTCGTTCGACTATTCCTCTTATGGTCAAATCGTCATTTTCTCGCTGGCGACTGTCGATGGGAACACACGCGGTTTCACAAAAGTAGAAATATAATAAATCGTGGAACAAAGAAAGGAAAAACATAAACGCCAATGTTTACATATAATTAACGGTTGGACTTGTATGTCTTCTCCCCGTTTTATCGATGTTACGTTCGTCTCTATTTCTGTTTCACAGTCAATTCTAAAAACAGTCCAACTCCCATCCGCCACGAAGGGCATCTAGTTGTCAACTAACTGTCTCCTTTACGTTGGTATCTGTGGTCGCCCCACCCCCTGACCTCGGCTACCGGAAGCTGCCCTTCCCTGTTTTATCTGTAGGTTTCTATTGTCATTGTCAACTCTAAAAAGCTCGATCTAAGAATACCTACAGATTCATTGTTCGCTACTTCCTATCTATTGTTGATTGTAGGATATTTCTTATTTCTTTGTCTATTGCCCCCCCCCTCTCTCTCTCAGCACTTAGTGGCTTAAGTCCACCTCAGGTCCACTTTATAGTATCACACAAGGACAATGGTTTTATGATGTTCAGGAAACCAGTCAAAATACTAGTTTTCAGTTTAGTGATCTGATACACTTTGAAAATGCTAGAATATCTCTAAAACTAGACCAGATTTTGTATTTTTGACAGTTTTTTTGAATTCCCCACTAAATTTGTACCCAGAAAAATGGTGTGACAAGCCACATAACCTTACTTTGAAAAATGACCTAAATTGGCCTCCATGAGAAAAACTTTTTCATAGAGACTTGAATAGTGTCAGATATTTGAATATTCAACTAAAGTTCTCCTAAAAGTTGAGTTGATAAAGAAGTAAATAAGATTAATTGTTCTCTCCCCCAATTTTTTTTTCCTGCTCGCATTCACCCCTAACAAAACACATCTCTACTTGGACGTAAGGGGCTACGAATTGGGACCATGCCTAGAAAAGATTAACAAGATGTTGGATTAAGTTACATTTAAACTTCTGCTTATCAGGGAAGCAGGAAGGGAATTCCAAAGTCTAGCTGTTCGAGGGAAGAAATTATTAGAATAGAAAGCTTTCTGGCATTTAGGGACCTTAATAGTGAATGGGTGTGATTTTGTTGCTAAATGGGTTTGTCAGGAATATATACATCAAGGGGGGGCACAAGTGTAACAAGTTCATCAGAGCACATTCCATTAAAATACTTGTAAAATATGCACAGAGATGCAACATTGCGGCAATAGGACAGGGGTTGGAGCTTAGTTGACAAAGTGGGATATATTAGATTGAAGACTCTTTTTTGGATCCTGTCCAAAAGGGAGAGACTAGTGTGTAGATGCACCAGCCCAGATGTGTCAACAATACTCCATGCATAGGCGAATGGTGGCCTTGTAGAGGTTGTTTGGTTGGTTGTTTTTGTTTTACGACATATCAACCCTTTTTCAGGTTATTTAATGCTGAATCCAGTGATTTTGAAGAAAATTTTTTTAATAGAATACATTTGGCAATCAAAGGGTGGCTCCACACTCCCCAAAGCCTGCAAGTTGGGGCTTTACCATCGGGTATAGTTTATGGTCATATTCAGGATCAGACTACTAGGTAATAATAATCTTTTTTTTTTCTTTTCTACCCCCAACTTAATTCTTCCTTATTGCCATCTCTCCAAATTGCAAAACAATGGCTTCTTTCCTCATCTAAACAGCTTACTAGATTCAGTGGCGGCCGGGAGATTTATCAGGGCAGCTTGAGTTATTAAGGACCAACTAAACTAAGTGGTCGTGTTTTCAGCATAAAAACTGTACTTTTTGATTGAAGAGTGTCTTATGAAACAAGCTGAAGGAAAAAGGATCAAAATTATTAATCCCATCAAACATCCTTTGATAGTTTCAAGAATATTTGTTACCATTTGTGGTACCATTGCTGAAGAAAGGCATTTGAGGCACTGCTTCTTGTGGCAATCATGGTTCTTGGTTTGGTAATCAATCAATTGTTGATTTTTTTTTAATTTTTTTATTTATTTATTTATTTTTTTTTTTTTTAAATCTTTTTCGTCCCAAGTAAGACATATTGCCACTTGGAATGTAAAGAGGCTACTATTTGGGATCATGTCTAACAGAGGACTGTGAGGAGTTCAGCAAGATATCTGTTCACATTACATTTAAACTTCTGCAGGTTAGTACAGTCAGGGAAATAGGAAACAGGGAGGGAATTCCAAAGTCTAGTAGTCCGAGGAACAAAATTATTAGAGTAGAAGACTTTCTGGTATCTAGGGACCATGACAGTGAGGAGGTGGGATTTGTTGTTGTCGGATTAGTCGGGAGTATGTATGTTGAGGTGGCACGCTTGCTATGAGTTTATCAGAGCACATTCTATTAAAGTATTTGTAAAACAGGCAGAGGGATGCGACATTGCGGTAATGGGACAGAGGTTGGAGTTTGGCCGATAGTGCGGGACTTATTAGATTTGAGACTTTTTTGGAGCAAATCTAAGAATGAAAGATTAGCAGTAGACTCACCAGTGCAAATGTAGCAACAATCTGTCGCTAACGTGAAAGCTATGTGTTATATGCCTGCTATTGCTTTTTGTTGCTTATTGAAGGATTGGCCGGGGGGGGGGGGCTGTGACATCCGGCCAAACTTTAGACAAAGCAGATGTCTTAGGTACAGCCCCCCCTCCCCACCTCGAAAAGCAATTAATTCCATAATTTACAAAATTATTTCTCTGACTGGAAAAACAATGAGTTTGGATTCTTTGAACTTTTGTTCTCATCTTGTGTGTTATCTCCGACCTTCTTCAGGTGTATCTTGTCAAACTCTGTAAATCTGTCTGTTGAACTCGGAAATCTACATGGATCTTCGAACGGGTGTAGCATACCCTTGGTCTGTCAGTCAGGTAGAAGTTCAATGTAATTCGCAATCGTATTTCAAGTGTTCACCATACTGAGAATTGAACCTTCAATATCCATGAGAATGTAACTTTACAACTGAAGTACTTCATCCATTATTTTTTCGTGAAAGTTTGCCACAAATTGTATTTCATTAAAATGATATGCACAGTAAAAAAAATTTCTTTTACAAAAATTCCCGTTACTTTCCCAGGGGCTCAAAAGAGGTAAAAAAATACCCCAAAATGACAAAAAAATGACACTTTTTGCCCCCATAGCGTTTGATCCATCCATTAGATTTTCCTGAAACTTGGCCATTGTTCTTAATATAAATTCAGTATGGGTGATTCTGGCAAAATTCTGGTTTGTATCACTCTGGGACTTTTAGGGCTAAAAAAACATGCCTTTTTTGGAGCTATTTTTTCATATTACTTAAAAACTTGATGTGTATGTCTATATAGTGATTTTTCATGGCGCTGAATTCAAATATACATGTCTTAAGGCATGAAATTGTCCATTTTCACTGGGATTCGGCATTCCCAGGAGCTCAAAAGGGGTCACAAATACCCCAAAATTGCAAAAACTGACACTTTTTAACCCATAACTTTTGCCCCATCCATTAGATTTTTCTGAAACTTGACAAAAATGTGAAGGCAATGTTGGTCCTTCACACTTCTCACATTCATCATTTCTTCACTATTTTTTGTGGCGTCATCTCACATGCAGCACCAGGGACGGACCACGCACGCACATCATGTTTTAATTTTGGGGGGAGGAGGGTGATTTTTTTATTTTTTTCATTTAATTTATTTTTTTTATTTATTTATTTTTTTTTTTTTTTTTGTATAAAACCTGCAATTACTTATATGAAACGATCTACATTTTGCAGTAATATTTAAAAACTAAAGTGTTAAAACATTTTTTATTCTAACTAAAATCTGTCCCAGGATGGGTAAAATTAATACCTTTGAAATGAACAGCTTTGCACAAATTCCATGTCTCTTACAAAAACTAAAATCAAGAAACATCTAGCGAAACTAAAAAATTGAATTTCAAAATTTAGGCCAATTCAAACTATGAGTTATTTCCCTTGTGTTTATATCACACATGACAAAACAAATATGGCCCAAATCATTTTGTCGTTGAATCATGGAAATACATGTTTTATGTAATATTCTAGAAATAACTACTTATTGTAACATGGCAATTAGGGAGATAACATTTCTTTTTTTTTTTTTTTTTTTTACACAGTGGTCACCACTTATCGGAAGCCACTCAGGGATAAGGGTTATTGCAAGTACAGTACGTTAGTGTGGAGATTTGATGAAGTGTTTACTTAAGGGGGCTGTTCATTAGGAATTTGTTTATGTTGGACTTGAAGACATCCAAATTGTAGTCAGGTGGGAAGCAGGCAGACGGAACAGAGTTCCACAGGCGTGCAGTTCTAAGAAAGAAGCTTTGTTCATGGAATCCACGTTTTCATTTAGGCACAGATAAAGAGTGGGGGAAATTTTTCACAGTGGATTCAGCTAGACGGGTGTTTTTCGTGAAAGATTGGCGAGGGGGGACCAGAGATTAGAGTTCAGACGAGCACCTGCCATGGAAATAACGATAAAACAAAGATAGGCTCGTAACGTCTCTTCTGTGGGAGAGAGGTTGCAAGGTAGAGAAAAGGGCATCCCCCACTAAGCCACGAAGTCTATTTTGTACTCTGTCAAGGCATGATAGGCTATTTTTAGCAGCTCCTGCCCAGATATGGCAGCAGTATTCCATCCTTGGACGTACTTGGGTTTTATATAGATAGAGAATTGCATCCGTAGTGAGATATTTTCTGGAGCGGTAGAAGGATCCCACCATCTTTCCAGCAATCTTGACAACAGACTTGATGTACGTGTTCCATTTCAGATCAGGAGTAAAGGTCAAAGCCAGAAGCTTGTCAAAACATGGGGCCTCTCCCAGACAAGAGCCATCCATCCCAATTGATGCCAGATGGGGATCAGAGTGTTGATGATGTAAGGATAGGAGTTTGGTTTTAGATGCATTAAAGGTAACCAGCCACGTCTTCCCCCACTGAACCACGCGCTCGAGATCAGAGGAGAGAGAATCAGAGAGAACTTTGTCATTTACAGCCTTTGATGTGTTGCCGTAGATGGTCATGTCATCAGCATAGATGTCAACGAATGATTTAAGTATGTGTTTAGGGAGGTCATTGATGTAGATCAGAAAGAGAGTTGGGCCCAGGATTGACGCCTGAGAGACTCCAGCATTTATACTGCAGGCCTCTGATTTTTGTCCATCGACCACTACTCTTATGAGCCTATCGGAGAGAAATGATTGAGAAAACATTTCCAGTTATACCGTAGCTGGAAATCTTGTGAAGTAGACCCTTATGCCATACCTTGTCGAAGGCTTTTGATATGTCAAGAGCAATTGCCCTAGAAAGGAAGCCTTTGTCAAGAGATTCACTAATCCTGTGAGATATAACCGTCAGCACATCTGTGGTAGATCTTACTTTATTGTTGAAAATGATAACTACATTAAGTAGTTATCATTGTTTTTTTTTAATGAAAACTCATTTTTTTTTCAGCTATTAAATTTCACTACAATAACGAAGAACTGATATAATCATATAAAAGCTTATGTCTAGAATCCTTATTCTAATTTTGATTAAATATTGAAGTTATTTAAATTAAAATATTCTTTGCATTTTCAGCTACTTTTTGGTGCAAAAATCAGATAATTATTTGTTAACTGCTTTAGTATGTTGTTGCATCAAAATTGTGAAATTGTGAAATTAACATGAGTCACAATTTGTATAAACCAAATTGTTTGCCCATGAAAATGAAAATCCGACTGGATTGTGAAAAGTCGGTGTTTGAATTTACACAAGTGTTTAACAGTTGTGAAACTTCAGTTACCTTTGCTTCTCTTGTTTTGGTTTTTGGTTTTTACTTTTATTGTTGACATGTTTTAGTTTTAGTTTTTCTCATAATTGTACAATCTAGCTCTATTTTTTCTCTCCACCTTTTTCTTTATCTCTCACCCCCCCCCCCTTATTCAAAACCATTTTTATTGCATGACAACAAAAATAAAAAAGTGTTTGCTTTTTTGACATCAATTCAAAAGAATAATTGTCCATGGTTGTCTACTTCCTTTGCTTCTGCAAGGTCATCTGAATCTATGGAGCAATGACTCTCTCTCTCTCTCTCTCTCTCTCTCTCTCTCTCTCTCTCTCTCTCTCTCTCTTCCTTCACTTCTCCCCTTCTCTCTCTTCCTTCACTTCTTCCCTTTCTCTTTCTCTCTTCTTTTGTGAAGCTTCAATAATTTCCCATTTTTACACTTTCAATGTTATCTCTTAAACATATTAATTATATACTAGCAGAACGCGTGGAATTTTCACAGTAATTGAAAATTTCTAAAACCCTTTATAAAAAAATAAAACAAATGACTACAAATTCAAAACAATTTTTTAGCAAATGTTTTTTAACCTTTTAAAACTAAAAAAATTGATTTTAAAAATTTAGATTTTTTCATTGAAAGTTCAACAAGGTAGTTGAGTCATAAGCTTTTAGTTTTCATGTTTAAGCCCATGTAACGGTCATTTATTTTTGAACAGGACTTTTTTTTTTTTTTAAGTTGTAACATTTGAACAAGGTTAGATAACATTTTTCTTATTTTGAGGCTTATGTAATGTGATTTTTTTTCCTTTTAAAACAAACTGAATTATTTTTAAGTTTGTTTAAACTGGTTTACACCATGTTTTTTTTTTTTTTGTGTTTTTTTCACACCTCTTTCCACCTGGACTTTTTTTTTTCTGGGGATTGCTCAGTATCCTTACTACACCACCTCTCGACGCCCGAGCAACTCCGGGTACCCCAGGTAGTATAATATACTAGCAGGGCTACCTGGGGGAAAATATTTAAACTTCTATTGTTTTTCCCTTTCCCACCTTCCATTTTCTTCAAATCTTTCTTTCTTCTCCACCCTGCCCATTCCTTTCTAACTGTATGCACACAAACAACTCTATTTTATGTAATAGATAGCTTGTAGAATTAGTAGGCATTTTCTTTCCAAAGTTAATGCATAATAATACTGAACACTCCCATGATGAAATCCGCCCAAGTAGACACTGAGAGAATAATTTTTCAGTACAACACAAATCAAGAATATACTAACTTTGTTGATGTTTATTTTGTAGTTTTTGATTTTTAGCTGGACATAGAAGCACACAGATAACTGCCTTTTATATAATAGACTAGCCTGGGTGCCCGGCATCGCCCAGGTGTTTGGAGGTGCGTGTTGAGCAAATTTTTTGTCGTCCGAGACATCGAACTTCAAAATGATACCGATCTTGTCAGGATCCGTTGTCTCTGTAAAAAGTTTTTGCAGGACATACAAACATACATACATACATATATTTAAACAGACAGGTGAGATTTATAGTATAGACTAGCAGGGGGTACCTGGCATTGCCTGGTCCATATAAAAAAAGAAAACAAAGTTATGTTAGACTACACTTGCTAAATGATTTTTGTTTTAATGTAATTATTTTTACTCTGCAGTAATTTATATCAGTTTGAAAAAAAAAATCCACTGATGTTGGCCCACGGCTATGAATTCGGAATAGGAGCATGTGAGTGAAAAAGAAAATATTAAATATATTTTCAGATAAAAAAAAAAAAAAATTGTGATTTACGTAAGTAATATTCATGTATTTAATAGTAATCTGATCTTTAAATCAACCCTCGGCTAAATCAATCGCCGATAAAAAAAATTTAAAATATGAAAAATGATTTTTGTTTTAATTTAATCAATCATCAATAAAAAAAAAAAACAATGCCAGTAAATAATAACAAAAATATTTTAAAAAGCTTTTGACTCTGTTTAAATGCAAAAGCTTACAGAAATAAACGTTTTCATGAAATTTGTTAAAAATAAAAACAAAATGTCCGCCGTAAGGTGGGTGTAAACGCAAAAACTAATAGTTTTTAGACAACCCTCTAATCCATTCAGCTGCAGCGATTGTCATAACATGACATTGAAAATTTATATATTTAACATATCCAAGAGATGAACGGTTCACTCATGCGCAGATGTCAAAATCGTTTAGAAAGAGATGATTTTATGTGACCCTCCACCATCACCACCATCAGATTCTGCGGTCGATAAGGTAGAAAACAAAAATGAATATTTTCTTATAAATTTCACATATTTACCTGTACCAGAATCACTCTATTTAGAATTGGATTTTGAAGGTTTTAGCAAGATATACGAACATACACACATACATACACAAAGACGTTTTCCCTTTATATAACAGAAGGCTAGCAAGTTTACACAGCATTGTCCAAAGCAAAAGTGTATAATCTATAAATATAAAAGCGAAAATGTATGTATGTTCGCTTTTTGTGTATGTCCAAGAAAGGCTTTATTCCGAGAAGCGATCGGTCGACTCACTTCTTCTTAAAACTTTTTATATCACATCTAAATCATAATATCTACCAGTTAACAATGGAGGTTGTCTGTCTATTTAATTTGCTCGACTTTGAAAAGCTAAATATTCAACATTTTTTTGATCGCCGCATGTGGATTAGGCTTTTTCGTATAATAAAAGTGAAACTAATTCTGGCGGCATTTTTCCGGAAACGTCCGAAAGCAATCAGCTTTGATCAATGTGGAGTTTCTCCTTATATCAGACAATTGCTATTCAATTTGGACAATCCCCTTTTTATGGGGAGCTGGTTTTCCCACAACATCTTGGGGAAACAAAAAAATAAAAAATACTGCCCCGCAGTAAATAAAATACTGCCCCGCAGTCAAAGTTGATCTCATTAAGTACGGGCACCTGCCAAGTTTTAGTACTTAAATAAATTCAAACATGTTTCCGTTACTATTTCGTGGTGGCCCAGTGGTTAACGTCGCACTTTTTTTTTTTTCACTTTAATTTCCAAATTCGACTCAACGGTTCAGGTTCGATCCTTCATACTTACCTACCAAAATTTTTATTTATTTAACCCCAAACAGAAACACTCAAGTGTTTTGATTTACCTAAAACATCACACGCCTCCAAACACCCGGGCAATGCTGGGTACCCCCCGCTAGTCTATATATATAAAAGCGAAAATGTGTGTGTGTGTGTATGTATGTTCGCTTTTTGTGTATGTCCGAGAAAGGCTTTTTTCCGAGAAGCGATCAGTCGGCTAACTTCTTCTTAAAACTTTTTATATCACGTCTAAATCATAATATCTACGAGTTAACAACAGGGGTCGCCTGTCTATTTAATTTGCCTGAGTTTGAAAAGCTAAATATTCAACATTTTTCGATTGCCGTGTGTAGATTGGGCTTTTTCGTGTAATAATAAAAGCGAAATGATCGCACCAGGAACGTCCAAAAGCAATCAAAAGTTGACGTGATTAATTATGGGCACCTGCCAATTCTTAATACTTAAATAAATTCAAACATGTTTCTGTTACTATTTCGTGGTGGCCCAGTGGTTAATGTTGCGCGTTTTTTTTTTTTTTTTTCACACTTTAATTTCCGACTTTGCCTCAAGGGTTCGATCCTTCATACTTACCTACCAAAACTTTTTTTTTTTTTAAATTTTAACCCCACCCCCACCCCGACAGAAACACCCGGGCAACAAGTTTTTATTATTCTTTTGTTTTGATATACCCAAAACCATTCACACCCCCCAAACACCCGGGCAACAAGTTTTTATTATTCTTTTGTTTTGATATACCCAAAACCATTCACACCCCCAAACACCCGGGCAACAAGTTTTTATTATTCTTTTGTTTTGATATACCCAAAACCATTCACACCTCCAAACACCCGGGCAACAAGTTTTTATTATTCTTTTGTTTTGATATACCCAAAACCATTCACACCTCCAAACACCCGGGCAACGCCGGGTACCCCCCCCCCTAGTCTATGATATCAATCTCACCTGTCTGTTTAAATGTATGTATGTTTGTATGTCTGCCTAAAACTTCCGACAGAGGCAACGGATTTTCACAAGATCAGTATCATTTTGAAGCTTGACCATTCAGACGACAAATATCGAAGAATTGGTTAAAAACATTAATTTCTTTACCCTCAACTGGGCACTTTTCTACAAGGTGGGGTCGCTTTCTTTTTTTTTCTTTTTTTTTCCTTTTTTTTCCCCTTTTTTTTCTTTTTCCTTTTTTTTTTCTTTCTTTTTTTTGCATTGCTATTTTTGCAAATCATTGCATCAGTTGGATTGACTTCACTTAATTTCAACATTTCGAACTTTTGGTTGCGTCATGGCGTAGCGGTAAGACGTCAGATTTTCTTTCACTTTCTTTTCCGCCTTCACCTCGGGTTCAAGTCCGTCTGCATAACTGCCACTTTTTTTGCTCAACGCACACCTCCAAGCACCCAGGCTCGTATTTCTATAATAGATAATGATATAAAACTATTGACATGTTTTTCTTTTTTTCTTTTCCAGAAAAACTTTGAAACATGAAGGACCACAAGCTTTATTCAAGGGAGCAATGTGCAGAATTTTGGTGATTGCTCCGTTGTTCGGCATTGCACAGACGGTCTACTATCTTGGAGTCGCCGAATTTTTACTTGGAATGAGAAAGCTCTGAGTAAAAAAAAAATTACTTAGAAATTTAGGTTTGATTTGGGGTGGGTGGGAGTACAAGGGATGCAGCAACTATCATAATAACATATCATTGGGAATTCCCTACTACGTTGGAATGACAGTTGAATAATACGTCGGAGAGGAATTTCTATTATTTAAAAAAAGAGTGAAAAATATGAGTTGGTCCAAATCCCCAAATCATAACATTGTGTCGTAAATCTCGCTTTTTTTTTTTTTTGTTGTTATGGTTTGTAAACAGTCGTCTTTCGTTTTATTTGTGGTTAACTCAAGGTTTTGTACTTGAGCTAATTGCTGTTACCATGTTCTGGTAGCAAGACTTTAGATACAAGCCTATTCCCTCATATGTAAATGAGGCAATCACGGTACACCGCCATTTTTTTTTTTTTTTTTTAATTTAATTTTTTTTTTTCATTCTCGTATTTTATTTTTAATTTCATTTTCTATTCTTTTTTTTTCCTTCAAGAAATTTGCTTTCAATTTAAGTGTTCCATTTTTTTTTCCTTTGTTTTTCATTCTTCCATTCTGCTTTTGTTTTTTTAATGTCTATTCATTTTGTTTTTTAATGTAAAAGTTTTCTTTAAAAATTTCTTTTCCATTATTTTAAATACTTTTACATTTTTTAATTTTTTTCATTTCTTTATTTTTATTTTTTCTTCATGGAAAGGTTTATTTTTTACAAATTTTTTTTCCTTTTTTTAGATTTAAAAAAAATTTTTCTGTTTTTCTTTTTTTTTTCTTTCCTCCTCTTTTTGTTCTTTCTCTTTTTCTTTCTTTCCCTTTTTTCTTTCTTTCCCTTTTTTCTTTCTTTCCCTTTTTTCTTTCTTTCCCTTTTTTCTTTCTTTCCCTTTTTTTCTTTCTTTCCCTTTTTTCTTTCTTTCCCTTTTTTCTTTCTTTCCTTTCTTTTGTTTTTTTACTTTTTTTATTTTTTCCCTTTTTTCTTTTTATATTTTGTATTCCATTTTTTCATTAAACCTTTTTTTATTTATTTAATGTTAATTCCAAAAAATTTCTTTAAATAAATTTAAATCATAATCATAAATCTATAATCAGGCTACTATATGACCTATGTGTAGAATGCTAATAATTACAAGTCATGTGACTATCACTTGTACTGATTATTGAATCAAAAAGTTGTAGTCAGTTTTAATTCAATATTAGAAAAGCAAAGAATGTATCATTTTTTGTAAAGTTTATTCTGAAACCAGGTGAAAAAAGTTTTTTTTTAGTCTAACGCTGCTGTTATTATAATTGTCATTGCACCTCACTGCTTATACTGAAGACGTGTTTTTGCTTTTTTTCTCTTTACTATTTTTGTAATTTTTAAAATATATATTTTTTTAATGATTTATCATTTATCAATTTAATAACTTTTTTTTTTTAAATACTTTTAAAAATATTTTTATTGAATTATAGAAATTTATTTTAATGTTGCTTTTATCCTAATTTGTGGTTGCAATACAAATATATATATATATATATATATGATTTCAAGATTATGAGGGTTTTTTGAAGCATGAAAACGATGTTATTTTTTTGTATTTTAGCATTATATATATATATATATATATATATATAATGTTAACAATATTTTTCATATTTACCAAAAAAATAAACATTTTAGAAATTACAGAGAAAAAAATAGAATGTTGTTTTTCGTTACTTAGTTATGGAGGGGGGGGGCAATATTTGTTTTAATTTTTTTTTTTTTTTGCATAAAACTTACAAATACTGATATCAAAATATCTATATTTTGTAGTAATATTTTAAAAAGAAAAAAACAAATAAATTCAAAGATAATTGTTACAACAGTTTTTTGGGGTTTTTTTTGCAACTAAAAATTAGGAGGAAACCATTTTATTTTTTAATATTCATAAAACAGTTTAAAAGACGATAGGACAATTATAATGAAAAAAACTTTATTTAAAAATAAGTAGATTATCAAACAGGGATTTATTATATTTCAATTGATAAAACTTAAAATAATTGCCAAGAATGTATTTTATTGTTAGGAATGGTCCAAATTACCTATGATTTTTTGCCATCTCTACTGAAAATTAACTCAATTTAATAAGACTTAACCAGTCTTGACAATAGGGGCGAAAGGTGTAGAATACAAAATATCCATTTCAATAAGTTACATGTCAACAGGTGTATGGAAATGCACTAGAAGAACAAAAATAATTAACAGAATGTCGAGAAAGTCATAAATGTTTTCCATTTTTGCTTACCACTCATATGAAAATGCTAAAAGCAGTGACAATATGGATAGTAGCATAGATTATCTATTATATAAAAAGGGTAGTTGTCTGTGTGTATGTGTATATATGTCAAGCTAAAAGTCAAAAACTACAAAAAAAACACGCATAAGTTGGTATTTTCTTTATTGACATTGCCCTGGATGAATAATATCTAAAAAAAAAAAAAAAAAAAAAAATTTTTTTAAATATGCATTCTTTCACTCTAAATCGACACAGATTTCGTCAAGGGTAAGATAGGGGAGGGTCGATTTTTCAGTTATTTTCATGTACTAACTAAAGAGAAGCTACTCTGATTTTTTTTCACGGAGTTAATTCCTTTATGCCAACTCACATTGTGTGAGTACGTCTAGAAAGAAGAATAGTCAAAGAAGAAAACCGTCTAAGGATAGGGATTGGTAAAGAGAGAGATAGAAGTCATGTCTTGCTTGTTGGTTGAGTTCCTTCTGACGAGTTGTCTGTGTTTTCTCCAATTGGTGAAAAATAGTTCCTAAGGGGCTGATGAAATCTATCCCCTCTGTCAACCAATTGGTCAGTTGTGGCCAAATCGCTTAGCATAGAGGCATTAATTTGCAGAAGGAAATAGTTCATTTTTTTTGCTGTTACAAACTCTCAAAACACCAGAACTTTTTAATAGTATATAGATTAGGACTTCCCGCAATTTTTTTTTTTTTTTTTTTTTTTTATCTGATTTTATGAAATAGATGTTTCTGGGTATAAATATGAGCAAATTTTTTAATTTTTTTTTTATTACATTTTCACCCCAAATAAGGCACATTGCCACTTTGATGTAGGGGGGGGCTACTATCAGGGACATAAGCTACAGCGGTACTATGTGGGGAGTTGGGCAGCAAGATGTCGGTTAACGTTACACTTGAACTTCTGCATGTCAGTACAGTTGGGGAAGCAGGAACCTGAAATGGAATTCCAAAGTCTAGCGGTTCTGGGGAAGAAACTACTGGAGTAGAAGGCTCTCTTACATCTAGGGATATCAACTGTGAAGGGGTGGGATTTTGCTCCTTGTCGGGTTTGTTGGGGGTATTTGTGTCGAGGGGAGTACAAGTGCTTGCAGTTCTTCAGAGCATTCACTGTTAAAGTACTTGTAGAACAAGCAGAGGGATACTACATTTCGTCGATGGGGCAGAGGCTGAAGCTTAGATTCAGGAACTATTAGGTTGGCGACTCTCTTTTGAACCTTGTCTAGGAGTGAGAGACTAGTAGCAGATGCATCAGCCCAAATATGACAATAATACTCCATACATGGGCGAATGGTGGCCTTATAGAGGTACAGGATACTTTCGGGCGTTAGTAGTTTTCTAGCACGGTAGAGAGAAGCTACCTTTTTCGCAGCGATCCTGGCAATGCTCTCAATGTAATTGTTTCAACTCGTGTTTCCTGCGAACGTTAGGTCAAGGAGTTTAAAAGATGTACTTTCAGATAAAGAGTTTTTGGTCATTGCTATTGTCATCAGAAAATAATTGTGACAAGGGGAGATGATCAAATAGTTAATAAAAAAGGAAAAAGCGTTAAGGGATTTGGAATACATCTCAAGTATAACCGTTGTTATAAAAGAATTTTCGAAAAGATAATTCTTTGAGTCCTTGGGATGAAAAAATTAAAATGAAATTTAAAATCTGATCAGTGTTCCCCATCTTACATGTTTTAAAGTCACAGCATTGAAGGAAACAAGTTTAGTCTTGACAGCATTGAATGTGACCATCCATTTTGTTGTTTGATAAAGGATTTAATTTTTTGGAAAAATTAGTACATCAGGTAGAAAAATGAAGAAAAATGCTGCAACCTTCATCAATGTTTTTTTCAATCGAAAAATAACATGGATTTTACAGCCAACGGAGATCATAAGTTACAGTGAACGAAACGTTGTGCCAATAACAGCTAAGATGAGAATAATTGTTCAAACAATCAAAACAATCCAAAAACATTTCTTAAATCAGTTATCTCCCCTACATCATTAAGATGGGCAAAAGGAAGGTCTTTTTCCTGTTTTTAATGAAACTCTTGTCGTATGAAATGTGTTTGTTTAAAATTAATAATCTACACAAACACTGATTAATATTACAGACAACAAGGGGAGATAATTCGTTGTTTTTGTACTAACAAATTATGTAAGACAAAATTATGGTTTAATTGACAGATATGTAAACCTGACTGTAACTTTACTACTTGGCCTTCCAGTTGGGATCAGATTTAATAATTGATGGATAAATGGATGAAGATGATCCTTCAGTTTCTCTCATTTCATTTTCCCTCAGTCAAATTTCTCAGAAATCAAGGGGCCCTCTACTTGGGGCTGGCACTTAGATTCTATATGAGATACATAGTTTGAATGTTCTATTGACGTTTTTTATCTCTCAAATACTGAGTTAGTAAAGAAGTTGAGGATATAATTTTCTTCTCCTCAATTAATGATTTCAATTTCTTTTCTTTTTTTTTTTTTCCTTTTTTTTTTGACTCTTATTGGATAATAATTCATATAGTCTGGTGGAGTATCTAGCTTCGTGTTGCTACTTGAAAAAGATGCGCCATTTCTCGTAAAAGCCAGTGTATATTAGCCATAGTGAAGTAATCTTATTTGGGCTGCAAATACTATGTTATTTTGAATATTTGGCCAGGATTTACTTGTAGAGAAAAAATATCCTCATGTCAGGTTGTTCTAAAAAAAAAACGTTGCACAGAGAGACCTTAGACATTCAAGGACAGTATCTAGTAGGTATTCAAGTTCTCTCCAGTAAGCATTCAAGTTTTAAGTGTGCAAGAGAAAATAATTACTGACCCACCCACTATCACATTTTTGATGACCTTGTGCCTAATTTTAGATTAAATTTTATACTTCATTGGCAAATAGATACATTAAAGTGTAATACCTGTTCTGTCTTCAGTCGGTGATGGAGAAGTCTTTCTAGACTGAGGCAATTTGTATTTTGTTCCAATCTAGACTGCCTCTTCTTGGAGAGCCAAACTTTTCCTTGCATAAAAATAACGATCTTGTGTCTAACTCTGCCCTCGTGGGGAGTTAAGTAGGAACTGTAAATTTATAACAGTAGATATATTCAAACGGCAGCTAAACCGTCTTTCTTTTTTGTTCTTGCGTGTGTGTGGTGTCCCAAAACTAACCATCTATTTTGAAATATAAATTAGCATCAAAATAGGTGTTTAATTTTGGGACACCCTATATAGAGCTGGTTCAAACTAATTCGACTATATGCTAAAATATTGGGAAAAATAAATTGTTTGATCAAAAATGATACATGAAACAGCAGCTAATTATTGGTAAATAAAATTCAAAATTGAATGAAGAGGAGTGAAAAATAAAAAAAGAAAAAGAAGAAACATTTCCAACAATTTTTCATTGCTTGTACACGTTATAATCTTATTTATGTATAATGATAGATTTTGTGGCATTATTTTTTTTATCTGGAAACAGTGATATGAGTCCAGAACATTTTTGATTATGATTTATTTTTTATTATTATTTGAACTTGCATCTTCATCTTTGCTGTTTTTATCCCCAAAGTTCTGCTGATTTTGTTTTTCTGAGGCTTTCATAAATTTTTGCGTGGAATTTATTAAAATCTATACAATTTCAATATATATATATATATATATATATATATATATATAATTCTTTTCATTTCTAACCTAAATGTTCCAGAGTCAGTTTTATTTGTATACTTTTTATATTGTTACAATTCTGGCCCTTCTCCTTGTCTGATGAGAAGCATTTAGCTTTGAAATACCATGGTCTAAAGAAATTCTTTTTTTTTTTTTTTTTTTTCTCCTCTCAGTTTTGTCTCTATCGATCTGATTAGTTAATAAAAGTTCTATGCAACTTTTAATCGATCATCTTTTTAATATATATATATATATATAGATATATATATATATATATATTAGCTGTACCTATCCAGAAAGTCCTTTTAGTTTTTAATTTTTATGTTTGCACATTTTCTTATGTGTCACGTTGGTACAGTGGTAACGTCACTAACTTTGAATGCTACACTGAAAAAAATAAAAGTTCTAGTTTTAAGGGACACAACGTGTTTTTTATATCTATCAAGTAATGAGTTCATTCCCTTGGTGATTTTCATTAAAATATATATATATATATATATAGTCATCCGCATACAGTACTCTTTCGCTGTTTCACAGCTCATCCGTGCGGCTGAACAGGGAACTGCCTCAAGCCAGGATCGAAACCCGACCGCCCAAATGACAGTCAAGGCTTCTCACCATTGCGCTATGCGGCTGCTGCTGTGTGGGTAATGAATTAACGACGTTTTGACATCGTCCAAATGCCTCCGCTCGATTTGTTTGCACAAAGAGCGTCGCTTAATACGCTAATGGCAGTTTGTATATCACTTCCCAGTATGCTTAACCCAAGATAGGGAGCCTTATATATATATATATATATATATATATATATATATATATATATATATATATCTCCAGTCATAGCTGAAAAATGTTTTTATATTAGCAGTTGTCCTAGCAGAAAAATCTGAACACAAGTAAAATCCATAAAATTTGAAAACTTTTTATTGATGTTTAGTTACTGTTCATATTTTTATTCTCATGAAATTATACATCAAGTGTATACTTTTGACTTTAATCTTATATATATATATATATATATATATATATTATAAATATTTTAAGGGATTAGAAAAACAGTCTAAAGAGCAGAGTATATTTTAATGTATTAGTAAATTCATTAATACAATTAAACTAAAATAAACGAAAACAGTGCTCGTTGTAATGTAGATACATAATAAGCTCGATAGGCATATATATCCTAGAGCTATTTTAATATTGAGTAAGATGATTGATAATTTGTAATTAAAATTAAAAATCGGTTTCACAAGGAAGAACAAACAAAATTAATAAATTGTACGATCGTTTCAAAAACAATGTTTTATTGAGATAGACAATAAGTCTTGGACAATAATTTTATCATTTAGTTTTTTTAAAACATCAGCAAAAATATTGGATGGGTTTTTTTAAAATATATTATAAATATATATATATATATATATATATATATATATATATATATATATATCATGGACTCTCATCGATTTTGACATATAAGTTTCTTACAACTTTGTCTATTTCACCATGTGTGAGAGTCGCAGATGACATTTCAGTCCAGCCAATGATCTACAAAGAAGTCCACAAATTGTGCAAGAGTGGACAAAAAAGGAAACGAACCAAGTTGTGTTCATCAACCTTTCGTCTTTATTATCCAAAAAAGGTCTTACAATAAAGATGAAACGTTGAACAAATAACTTTGTTTGTTCCTTTTTTATATGTATATATATATATATATAGAGAGAGAGAGAAATAAAAAAGAACAAACCGAGTTATGTGTTCATCAACGTTTCGTCTTTATTTCGAGACTTTTCTCTCTCTTCTCTTTTTTTCTCTGACGTTTTTAGAAATAAAGATGAAACATTTATGAACACATAACTTGGTTCCTTTTTTATTTCTCTATTTTGTCGGAATACTATTTCCATTATTCTCATCATCATCATCATATATATATATATATATATATATATATATATATATATATATATATATATATGCAAGAGAGAGATATTTGTAATTTTTCACAAAAGTTTTCTTGTTAAATGTAGACATGTTTAGTCTGTCGGTTGGTGTGCACATAAAAAAGCCCTAGAACATACCTGCGGAATCAGCATGATAAAAATATAACTTAAATGAAGATACAAGTTGAAATTAGTTATAGAGTTGCTGAATAAATTTTTGGCCAAATTTCCAATACCTCATTCAAACATTTTTTTTTCTTTTTCTCTTTTTTCATTTTCTTTTTACATCTATTTTTTCTCTTTTTTTCTTCGACTTTTTTTAGATTCAAAATTACATATCAGTATTTAAATCAAGTTATGAAATTGTTTCATATTTTAATGTTTTTTTTTTTTTTAAGTTTCTATATCTGCTGCCATATTGAATATTCAACATGGGAGCCATATTGAATATTCATCGTACTGACTGCCATATTTTATTTTCTAGTAATGATATTGAATAGTTTATGTTTTTATTACAATATTGAGTATTAACTTTCAAAGCAACATGGAATATATTATATATTTAGTTTATGGGTTATTTTGAATATGTGTTTTAATATTGAATAATTGAGTTCATAGTGAGGAATTAATGTATTTATGAGCATATTGAAGAAGTTATAGAAGCCGAAATAGTGTAGCTCTAAACACATAAGATGGGGAAAACCAATCAAAATTCACATATCTTTTTCATTCCTCATCTCAAGGATTCAAATAATTATTTCTCTGAATTCTTTTTAACAATGGCTTGATTGAGATAACATTCCAAATTCCTTAACACTTTTTTTAGCTAATAATTATCTGATTATCTCCCCTTGCCACAGTTATTTTCTGATGATGTTGCACTTCAATTATATTTCGTACTATAAGCAGTATTTAGTGTAGAGGTTATTTTGAATGCATCACATTATTTTCTGTGGTAAGCAACTCTGTATGGATGGATACAGAGTTATGAATTCTTAACATTTAAATCCATTTTGTGTGTGTGCAACCCATTGAGTGTTTTTCTTCTCAGCGTTGCCTGCCAACACCAATTTTGAATATTTAATATATCTTCCATGTTGCTATATTGTATCAGTATTGAATATTTATTTGATTTCTATGATGTTAAAGATTTAGCATTGAATATTGCATATAAGTAAAAATATAGAATAAATTTCAGAACTTATTACTTTTTGTAGCAGCCATATTAAATAGTTTAAGCATCTGATAGTTAAACATTCTTTTTTTTTTTTATATTTCAAAGATTTGAAAATATTTTTTCCAAAGAAGGTAGATTTGAAATTTCTTTTTAATTTTTAAAATATCGAATTTTTAAATATTTTTTTTTATTTTTAAAATATAAAGAATTTGAAAAAAATTTTTTAAAGAAGCTAGAGTTTTAAATAATTTTTTTTTTTTTTTTTCAAAATATTAAAAGTTTTTAAATCATTTTTATTTACTTTTTCAAAAAAAAATAGTTTTAAATTCATTTTCAAAAATCTAGAATTTGGAAATAATCTTTTTTTTTCAAAACATTTAGAATTTGAAAATCATGTTTTTAACGCAGAATCTGAAAATTATTTTTTTCAAAAGACTGTATATTTGAAACAAAAAATTTTTTTTCAAATCTAGAATTTTAAAATCATTTTTAAGACAATATGAATTTAAATTCTGTTTTAATATCAAAAAGCTAAAAAAAAGTTTGTTTTTTTTTAAAAAACTACAATTTTGGATTTTATGTTTATTCAAGATGGCGAGAATTTACATTAAAAAAAAAAAAAAAAAAAAAGTTCTACGTTTTTCTCTCCATCCTGAAAATCATGTAAAAATCACACAAAAAATATTACTCTCATTATAGGTGGGAGATTTTTTTTTTTTCTTTTAAAATATTTATTTAGGGAGAATTATTGTCAGAAAACTTTCTGTTTTGGAAATTTTTTAGATGTTGATTGACAATTTGTATTATTCAGACTAGCATTCTCATCTCATGTTATTTATTTTATTTCTGCCAATGTCATTTCCGCCCTCTTCAAGTGCATCTTGTTGAACTCGGGAGTTTTTATGTCGAACTTGGGTTTATGCTGCAATGGATGAAGGCGATGAGTAATATTTAGTTCTAAGTAACAGTCTTATGTAGGTCATTCTGCAACAAAGCTGCTTACACTGGGTTATCAGCAGCAGCAATATTCAAATGACCAAGATGGCTGTACGATGTGATATCACAGCAGATATAAAAAGGACACACATGTTCAGAGAAGCACGTAT
Organism: Euprymna scolopes; assembly: GCF_053919585.1. Taxonomy (NCBI): domain Eukaryota; kingdom Metazoa; phylum Mollusca; class Cephalopoda; order Sepiida; family Sepiolidae; genus Euprymna; species Euprymna scolopes. The sequence goes on from NC_136519.1 coordinate 8,874,508, forward strand.
TCCAGATGTGTTCGAGATGCATGGGTCAGAGCAGAGGCGAGAAGTCGCACGCATCTGGAGAAAGGAGAAATGAATTGTTTAAATATTTAGAAAAAATGTGTTGTTGGTAATACCAGATATAAAGGTTTTTCTTTAAAAAAAAAATGCATTGAGTTTTTTTTTCCTTTCTTTTGTTTCCATGCGACAAATTAAATTGTTAAATGTAACAATTCTGAGGGGAAAAAAAAATGAACTTGCTCAACATTTCTGCCCGGCCATGGCTTTGATCTCTCAAACTACCAGTAATTCCACTGAACTTCTTGTATATCCAAGAATTATAAATGCCGCAAAGTTGCACGCAACTCTCTTTCCACAAACTGAGCTGAGAAACTTTCCTCTTTTTTTTTTTTTTTTTTTTTTTTTTTTTTTTTTTTTTTTGAGATGAGGATTGGTTATTCGTATTATTTGGATTCATTGGACTACTGTTCTCACCTTGAGTGATTTTCACAACGTTTCGGTCAATATAACCTCCAACCTTTTTCAAATGTATCTTGTCGAACTTATACACCTGAAGAAGGTCGGAGGTTACATCGACCGAAACATTGTGAAAATGACACTCAAGATGAGAACAGTAGTTTAATGAATCCAAATAATATGAATTTCCTCTTTTTGTTGAATAACAAAAAATAAAATAAATTTAACATTTTTCTCTGGTCATGGCTGATGGGATGAGAACAATCTACCTCTGTCAATTAAATAACTAAAAGGTTCAGAATTAAATCTGTATAGATTTCAGAGTTCAACAAGATGCACATGTAGAACATTGGAATAATTAGCTGAAGTGAACATTGCAAATGAGGACAGTCGTCTGAATAATCCAGATGATGCATGAAATTTTCTGTCAAGCAAAAAAAAAAAAAAAAATTTGCTAAAGATGAATTGTTATTCCAAGTTAAAAATTGTTAATGGACTTTTTACATCCAATGATTTAAAAAAAAAAAAAAAAAAAAATATTGTTATAACTTTGGTTTTTATTTATTTTTTTATTTTTATTTTATTTATTTTTTTTCTTATAAATTGTTTGCTACAAGTCAATCTGGCACAAATATCATCATAAACCTTGCAAACATTTATTCATGGATGGCCCGCAACAGCTATTTCCATCTTGCCTGAACACAGTGACAATCTGGTTATTGGCATAGAATATACAACATTGATTGACAAAAGTGATGCTACAACACATGTTCAGAAATGTGTGAACTGGAATTTCCTTCACATTAAAAACCGACATTGTGGAAGGGGGACAACTAAATAGGAAGAACAAAAACAGAAAAATACCAGCAGAGAACAAAGAAAAAAGTTGTAAAGATAGAAGCAAAAATTATTGGAATAGGATATTAAGAATGTGTGTGTGTGTGTGTGTGTGTGTGTGTGTGTGTAATAAATATATATATAAGTATTTGATGAAACTGCAAGTAAGTCAAAGATCTTACTTGATAACAAAAAGTGAAGCGGAGGGAATATGGTGGCGAAAAAGGTGATTTCACGTGAATGGATAGTCTGGTGAAAGGTAGAAAAATATATATGGCAATTAAGCTACACAGAATATTCCGCGTTTCATGCACACTAGGATTCTTCAGGCTTATGCAAAGAGTTCTTGTAGTCTCGCGTTTTTATATACGCATATTCTATTGAATTTGTAGTTAGCCAATCAGTTTCCTAGTTTCCACCACTCCATTCCTAATCAGCCAATGGACAGGCACTTACAGAACAAAAACCCTCTACCTAGCTCTACCTATGTATTGAGCACTGTTGAAGTAAATAATACTTTGTTTATGCATAAAATTATACTTTTGTATATTAATTTATGTGATTAAATGAAGTAGTCATATATATATTTGTTCATCGTTTTGAGGACATAATCCTATCAAAGTGCTCGATTACAAAGAAAAAATTCCAATGTAAGATCTTAATATTTATTTATTTATTGAAACTGTACCAATGTTTTTCTGACCTTCTGTAAAGTTTAAATAAATATATATGATGATATATCCTTGTGTCGATTTTAACATATGAGCACCACCACAGCAACTAAGTTGCTCAGAGTTAACCACACTTTTTGGTACAACTGCTAATCTTTGTTGGTGCACAAGACAGAGCAGACAGTAAACCTCAGGTTTTACATCAGAGTTTTTCCTTCTTGATGCATATCTTTACAAAGATTGAGAGTGCATCTCTCCCAGTAAATTAAACGCGTCTTCAGATACCAACCTGCAAATTTCTACATTACAGCACTGTATGTACAGTGCCTAGCCTTTCCAAATGGCCACCCATCTGGTATTGGTTAGGTTCAATGTTACTTAACTTCGGTGATCTGTTGACAACTGGTGTATCAACATTTTATATATATGAAACACTAAATTATTAAACTGGACTAGCTTCCTAGAAAGTTGTGAAAATGTACAAAATCCTAATACTAGTTTATGTCTGCCCTTTGAACAGTGTTGGTATGTCAATTTTCATTTTCACCTAGATTCTAACACTTTATAGTTAGTACAAAGAAAAGTATTTGTGAAAATTTATGAGAAAAAAAATGTGATCCTTAGTTTTTGTATAAGAGAGTAAGCAACTATGGATTCTTTTTTTTTTTTTGTAAAAACCTTAGAATTTGTGTTTTAAATGTATTTATTTGCTTCCCCACCAAAGCAAATTAGGCACAAGGCCGTTTTTAATGTGGGGTAAAAACCAGCTCCCCTAAAAGTAGGCAAAAGGGGGGCACTCTGGTTACCAAAAATAATAATTGTCCCAGTATAGAGGGTTTCCCCTCCATTGACTGGTACAAATTATCTTAAGTGCAGCATCTGCAAAACAGATACTACACTTTGATCCCGGCCCGAAGGCCAATGTTTTAAAACAAAAAAAAAAATCTGTTTTTTGTCAAAATTAAAGGGGGGGGGGGGCTAGTTTTAAAAATATATTTAAGAGTTTTTATGTCCTATTAATTTACTTAAATTGAAAAAAAAAAACACGTATTCGATTAAAAACAAATCTGTTGGTGTAGTATTGTCATTAATGTTCAGAAAAACAATTTTTTGGTAATTAGGGTCTTCCATAACTAAAAAGAAAATGATTTTCATCGATAAATGTTTATAGGGATTTTTTAAGATGAGGATTGATTATCTGTATTATTCCGATGACTTCTCTCAATCAGGATCCCTGGACCTTGGAATAGACTTCCAAGGGAGGTAATAAATGCACCAACAACATTTGAAGGTGAATTTGGAAAGGTGTTGGACAACTATATAAGTTTCTACCACTGTTTCCCTACATGACAATTGGAGTATGATGGTTTTATTTTTTGCAAATTGAATATTGCCATCTTGGTTGTTATTTTCACAACATTTTGGTTGATGTAAACCTCCAACCTTCTTCAGTACATCTTTTTAAATTTGAGGAATCTTTGGATAAAACTCGGAAACCTATATAGAATTTGAAACTGAACGCTTTAGGGTTTGACACAAATATTCTCAAGTTTGAAAAAAATTCCACCTGAAAGGGTCAGAGATTACATTGGTCAAAACATTGTGAAAATAACGACGAAGATGAAACTAGTGGTCCGGATAATACAGCTTATTAGCAAAAATTATTCAAAATTTTAAGTTCAGTCAGGGGTTGGGAAGGTGTCTCTTTGGTGCTTGTTTGCATTGGTGATCTTTTAAACCAACATATTTCAGGTGAAAACATTATTACGTACTTACGTGTCATGGCAAAATTAATACAAATTCCAAAAATTATGAAAAATGATTCAGTAGAAAAATATTTTGAACAAAAAATCAGCCATAATTATATTCTGAAATGCGTTGGTTTAAATAAGACAGACCCTTACAGTTTTAAGTCAAGGGTTATCTCCCTTGTCTGTCATACTGAATTGTTCACACAACTCTTCCATATTGAAACAAATAATAAAACTCGATAATTCAATAGATTCTATTTTTATTTGTAATTATTTTTCTACTGGATTATTTTTTGTAATTTATACTAATTTTTCCATGACCTGCAAATATGTAATGTTTTGACCTGAAATGGGTTGGTTTAAAAAATCACCAATCTTGTCCATTGAGACCCTAAAAATATACATGCTTGTATGGATTTACAATCATTCCAAGGCTTTATATACAATTTCATGTGTATAGGTCAACTCTACTCGTATAATATTTAGGTGATAATATTCTGATTTTTGATTTGTAAGATAAAAACGTTGACTTGTAGGAACACAATTTGCAGTATATTTATTTTCATATTGTTGTTGTTGTTGTTGTTATTGTTGTTGACTTAAAAAAACAAAAATAAATTTTCTTTGTTTTGGGGGGTCATGATTTTTTGTTTTTTTGAGTTTTTTTGTTTTGGTTTTGCTTCACGTTGCAAATAATTTTACTCTAATACCGTTTTTTTTTTTTTTTTTTTTTTAACTGATACAAAGAAATTTTGTTTTAAAATTTTTTCTGTAATATCTTTGCTTTAAAAAATGTATTTACATTATAAGACCTACTTTTTTTTTTTTTTTTTTAAATGGCTCTTGTTTTTTTTGTTTTGTTAATTTTTTTTTATTCTCATGTATAATCATTGGAGATGAAAAAATTGTTTTAAAAAATTTGATATTCCCCCACCCCTTCCCCAACAACCCCTATCTCTTCCCTTACCCCAATTTAAAAGACACAAAAAACATGTGATAAATCATGTTTACAATTCAATTTTATATCTAGTCTCCAGATTGTTGGGTATAATTCAATTTAAATCAAAGAAATTTTTGGTGAACCTGAACGAGAATCACCCCCTCTATAATTTTAATTGATATTCTGCAGTTGGTATTTTTTTACGACCTAACCCAGCATAGTATAAACACACCTAACCTCCCCATATTATGAACAGCTTTCGAAATAAGCATCCCAACCACGAAAACTATATTACATACTAAAACATACTATAAAATTATAGGGGGAGTTGATGCTCATCAGGTCCACCAAATTTAATCCTAAAATACTTTCTGTTAACACACACACATATATATATATATATATATTGGAAATGGTAATTAATAAAAACTGAAGAAAGTGCTCAATACTTTTGTAGAGCAAATATGCGTTTTACTTTTTATTACCGTATCTTTCTGTTAAGTTATGTAACTTAACAGAAAGATATGGTAAAAAAAAAATAAAACGTATATATATATATATATATATATATATATATATATATATATATATATATATATATATATATATATATATATGATGCATTTGGTAGAAAAACAATGTAAGCGCCACTTGATACTTTTCATAAAAAAAAGAAGTTAAATATTTGAAGCATAACGATACTTCTTTGAACCTTTAAATGAGGTTTAATAATTGTGTAATGGCAGAAATTTATTAACTATTTAAATACGAAAATCTTACAATATCATTCACAGATAAAGTACAAATTTAACCAGGTATACTTATAAAGCATATAAAGGTCAGTGCAGTGAATAATACAGAACAGTAAAACACTTTATATTGAAGATATTGATATTTCTATGCTAAATTAAATTACATAAATATAAAAAAATATCTGCTGTGATAAGATCTAATGTATTACAAAAGGACTTACAAAATTAAATTTTTTTAGATGTTCGACTTTAATGAACAACAATGATGTTAGTGATCGTTGATTTGCAAGTCTGGAAAAATCAAAACAAATAGAACATAATTAGGCAGAGAATTTAAATAAAATCCATGGTCTTAAGTATCTATATTTAAACAGACGTATATAAAATATTTAAACATTTTTTTTTTCACATAAATACTTTGAATTCAGCAATGTTTTTTTTTTTTCTTTTTTTTTTTTGTGATTAGATTCTCCTTGATATTTTATGTTTTTTTTTTTGTTTTTTTTTTGCAACAAAAATCTCATAATTTTAACTTTCGGTGCTTACGTTTTCCTTCCATCGAACGCGTTATACAAATATAGATATAATGCAATTAGGTTATCAGAAAGTATATTTTTAATAAAAACTTATCAAGACAGAAAAGGTTCAACACTGTTAAGAGAAGCTATTATATATATATATATATATATATATATATATATATATTAAGTAAAAGAGGAAGAAAATAAGTCATAACAAAACTTTATTATAATATCAGAACGATAAGGAAAAGTAAAAGAGAGAAAGAAGAAAAAAAGAAGCCTCTTTAGGTCATAGCATTTCGAAGCTAAATGCTTCCCATCAGAAGGGGAGAAAGGCCAGAATTATACAAAATGTAAATATAGATAGAAACTGGCTTTCGATTGGAAATGAGACTGATTAGAAATCTTTAAAGTAGGTATAAAATATAAGATAGCGACATTTGAAAAATGAAAAAAATAACGAGAACTATTAAAATCATAAATAAGATAGGTTGAGAGATTCCAACGAGAGAAAGATGTATATTTATATGAGTGGGGTCACCAACAGTTATGTTTTTTTAAAACTTATTCTATTATTCCATATTTTTATTTTTTCATTATTTAGATCATTGTAATAATTTTTTCAGTCATTGAAATAGTTTTTAACACGTTTCAGACGTTCTGTGAAGTGTCCTCTTCAGAAAGTATTCAAAATGTAAAATATTTAAAATATGTTTATTTTAAACTTCGAATACTTCCTGGAGAGGACGCTTCGCAGAACGTCCAAAATGCGTAAAAAAAACTATTTCGATGATTGAAAAAAAAATTATTACAATGATCTAAATAATTAAAAATGAAAATATGAAATAATAAAATAAGTTGAAAAAATACATAGCATTTGTTGGTGACCCCACACATTTAAAAATATATATATATATATATATATATATATATTTATTTGATTTTCGAATGTGAGATGATATATAGTTATTTCCACCACTAAAGAACGTCGCAGCTCACACAAGCCATGAAAGCCACTGATCAGAAGTCCAATACTCAGGTTTAGAATCCTAAGTGTAGATGTGTTCAACTGATGAGCATAAATGAGAGCAAAACTCAAGTCTTGAACTTCTGGTCAGTGGCTTTCATGGCTTGTGTGAGCTGCAACATCACAGTCAAAACCCCTATTATTAATTTGCTTGCTTCATGAGCTTGTTGGATGGCGTTGTCCTAGTGAGTGTAAAATCCTACTGGCGAGACGTCGGCTTCGATTCTTACTAGTTGGATGACTACATTCTTTGTCGAGTACAAGTAGGTATATTCCACAGTCAGACTTTGCGCCAGTTTGCTTGATCTATGTTGTGTTATAGACTTTCTTGTATGGGGTGCAATGGCTCAGGTGGCAGGGTCTTATCTCGCATGCAAATGACTCAGGTTTCAAATCCCATCTTTGACTGATGAACACAAATGTGGATAAAAATTAGAGTCTTGGACTTTCAGTCTGCAATTTTCATGGCTTGTGTAAGCTGCAGCATTGTTTGATAGCAGAAGTGTATATATATATATATATATATATATATATATATATATATATATATATATATATATATATATAAAATAAGAATTACAGTAAAGTTTACCAAAATGATCCAAGATGGCAAAACTAAAGTAAATTATAAATATTAAAGAATTAATATTTATAAAGTAATCTCAACCAGATGTAAAATCTCAATAAAATAGGAGATGGAGCTTATAATAAGAACAAATAGTTAATAAAACATGTTTTATTAACTATTTGTTCTTATATATATTCCAGGTAGAAAGATATCCAAAAAGTTAAGAATAATTGAATTTCAACAAGGGTCATTGATAGTGCTTAATCAAAGAGAGTAAATTATATTTTATTATTCTTTATATATTATGACTGTATTTACATAAAGAATAATATATATATATATAGTATTTCAGTTCACTGGATTTATATAATAGTGCTCAATAATAGAGCTTTTTATGTTAATATTTATGCAGACATGTAACAGGCTACACTGACATGACAATGTTTCGATTTGTAGTCTATAATTAAAAATCTGTATGTTAGCAATGCCATGGCAAGTTGGTTAATGGCAGTTTGTTTTTGTTTGTGAGCTGTTTTGCAAATTTTTCTTACATGGTGTACTGGGTGGAATGATAAAATTGTCACCCTGAAAAGAAGACGTGATTCCATTTCAGTTTGTTGAAAACCGGGTTTTCTTTTATTTATTTATTTTTTTTTTTTTTTGTTGCAGACCATCTACTAGTTGGCCAGTTGTGTATAAATTCCAAGAGCGATAGGAGCCTTCTGTCATGTGTGAAAGTGACACAATGTTCAACAAACAAGATCACTGGTATGACAATGTTTCAATCTGTAGATATCTACAGAGATTTGATCTAAGATCTCATCAGGCAAAAACCAAAAAAAAAACGTCTGTATGAACAGTTAAAGAAAGGACAGATTTTTTTTTCGCTTGGTGAGATCTTAGTTATTAATAACTACAGATCGAAACATTGTCATGTCAGTGTAGCAAAACCTGTACATGTCTGTATGCATATATATCTCAATAAGTGTGTTTCTTGGCTAAAAGTAATGAATTTCTTCACAATATTGCTTATGAATAAGATATATTAATATTACACAAAATAAATATCTAGTTTAGGATAAAAAATAAATAAAAAAATTGTTTGCAAAACGTTTAAAATACTGATTTTGTGTTTCTCTTGTCGATAAAGCAAACGAAACAAAAAAACAAAACAAATATTCATAAAAATGATTACAAACAAATAACAATAACGATGCTATTTCAAATTTAAGTTTAATATTCAGGTTATAATGATATTTCAAACTATAGCATAACAGACTCGGAAAAATGCAAATTTAAACTTACGCATGACAGACAGAAGAAAATATTATTTCAAACTTAAGCATGGCAGACTAAAAAAAATACTGTGTCGATTTAAGTTTGACAAACTAAAATTCTATTTTAAACTCAAGCATGATGAAAATATTAAATATGACAGACTCAAATCGTGTTTCAAACGGAAGCCTGCCAGACAAAAATGCCATTTCAAACTTAGCATTTTTGTTGATCTGTCATGCTTAAGTTCCAAATGGCATATTTGCCAGTCGGTTATGCTTAGTTCAAATCTAAGCATGACAGACTAATGAAAATGTGATTTCCAGCTTAAGCATGACATACATGAAAAACGTTATTTTAAACTTGGAATTTTCGTCTTTTTGTGCATCATGCTTATTTTAAACTTAAGCATGACATACCGACAAAAATTCTTTTTCAAAACATGTGTTACAGACTGACCTATGGACAGAGTTTTTTATTAAGATGTGTGGGTGCATTTGGAAAATTCTGGTAATATGTGGCTAGAAAAAAAAATGAAATTTTGGTAACATGTGACTGGAAAAATTGAAATTCTGGAAACATGTGACTGGAAAAATTGAAATTCTGGAAACATGTGGCTGGAAAAATTGAAATTCTGGAAACATGTGGCTGGAAAAAATGAATTTCTGATAACATGTGGCTGGAAAAAAAGAAAAATGAATAAAAGAAAATTTAAATTAAGATCTGAATTGATTAATTTAAATTTTATCAAAGATTTCACTGATTTTAGTCTAATTTTTAAAAAAAGAAACTAAAATTCATGAAAAAAGAAGAATATTAATTTTCAACACTTGAAAATTATAGACAGCTGAATATTCTGTTAGAATTTTGTCAGATATACAAAATAATGCACTATCCTAACAGTAAAAATTTGAAGTTGAGGGATACGGCTTTTTCGATAAAAGATAAATTTGTTTTTAGAAAATGGTAGGCAATTATTTATTTTTTTCACCAAAAAGGTAATTATTTTTCTTTGTAAAAAAGTAAAATATGATATATGGCCAGGCTTATGTGAGGGTCAGACCACCCAGTTTAAGAATAAATGTATTAAATATTTTAAACTAAGGAAAAATCAATAATCTTGTAGAGTAGTTAAGAGACAAAATATCAACAAAAAAAAAAAAAAATGAAATATTACAAATAACTTTTACCAAACACAATAGAATTTTTTCTACCATATTTTTTTAACTTGTTAAAACTAAGATTTTTGGAGGGTTTTCTTTTTTTACAGAATCTGTTTTCTGCTCATGTGACTTATTCTCACTTGAAAACCAAAATAGCAAAGCAAAAAAAAACTTTGCAATATTTTGAAATTAAAAGAAAATTTATCAGTTTCTGAACGTTAAAAGTATACAGGTCAGAAGAAAATTAAATTGTAATGTGTTTTTTTTTTTTTTCTTTTTTTCTTTCTTCTTGTTTTCACTCCCAACCAAAATATATTACTACTTAGAACGTAAGGAACTACTATTTAGGATGGTATCTAACAGGGGACTGTGGAGAGTTGAGCAGTGAAGTGTCTGTTCGCATTACATTTAAATTTCCGTAGATTTGTACAGTCAGGGAAGAATTTTGTCAAATATATTAAAAATCCTAACAGTAAAAACTGAAGTTAAGAGATACAGCTTTTTCGATAAAATATAAGTTTGTTTTTAGAAAATGGTAGGCAATTATTTATTTTTCACCAAAAAGGCAATTATTTATTTATTTTTTTGTAAGGGAGGCAAATATGATAATGTATTGGAAAAAAATCTTAATCTTGCAGAGTAAGTTAAGAGCCAAAAAATAAAAAAAAAATAAAAAAATGAAATATACAACAAATAACACAGTAGAATTTAATTTTATACCCTGTTTTTGTCACTTGTTAAAACTGTCAGTTTTGTTTTGTTTTACATAAGGAGTTGCTATTTGGAATTGTCTAACAGGGGACTGTGGGGAGTTGGACAGCGAGATGTTTGTTCACATTACATTTAAACTTCTGTAGGTTAGTACAATCAGAGAAGCAGGAAACAAGGAAGTGTTACAAGTTCATCAGAACACATTTCATTAAAGTACTTGTAAAATAGGCACAGTGATACGTTGCAGCGATGGGACAGGAGTTGGAGGTTGATCAATAGTGTGGGACCTACTAGATTTGAGATTTGTTTTTTGGACTTTATCTAAGAATGAGAGTCTAGTGGGAGATACACCAGTCCAGATGTGGCAGCAAATACTTCATTCAGTGGCGAATTGTAACTTTGTAACTATAAAGGATACTTTCTGGTATAATTTTCTAGCACTATAGAGGGAGTACCCCCTTCTTTGCAGCAGCCTTGGCAATGTCCTCAATATGTTCTAATTCGTGTGTTTGGTGAAAGTTATTAGTTGTCATTTTTTTTTTCTTACTTTTTTTTTGGGGGGGGGGGTAACTGAATGAAAAATAGTGACAGCCATGTTTTGATTTTAATGGAATCATTAAAATCTTTGTGACGCTTCAACTTATTTTGAAATTTAAATAAAAAAAAACTTTAACAGTTCTTTAATGTAAAAGTATACAGGTTTGTAGAAAATCAAATTTTATTACGTTTCGTAAAAATTATTTGAGCTGTTTTTATTTTTTTTTAAACTGTTAAGAATACTGCAAGATTACCAAAAAAAACGTTTTAATTTTAAGCAAGAATCAAATTCACAAGTTGAATTTAATTTTAAAATATATTAATTATTTTGAAGTAGAATTTAATTAAAAAAATATATTAAATTTGCAAATATGAAAAAAACATGGCATAGTCACAAAAGTAAGTATGTCAGCCATTTTTAAATCTATTAATTTATAGAAATAAAATAAAAAATAAAAAAATCAATAAAAAATATATCAAATATAAGGTGATGTTGGATTTTTAAATTTTTGACCCAATCGTACACTTCCAAGTTCTTTAGAGACCCTGAACTTGTTCTTATATGGCCCCTTCTTGCCCAAAGCACTTTATCCAAATATGTGCTTGTAAAACTATTCTCTTCCCGAAATGTTGCCCTGCTGTAATCAAATCTTTTGAAGAAGTCTTTCACACCCTCCTCTCTTGCCCCAAATGGCTCGCTTTTTCACCTGCTTGTCATTCTAAAACTGTTTTATCATAATCGAACGAGAACTGACCGATTCTTAAGATGCATTCATTCAATCTGCGCGTTTAGCGACAAAAATGTGAATTCAAATTTAAGCGTAACAAACTGACAGACAGTCTATTTTAGAGACGTTTGAATATTTTCTAAAATAAAATCTGTCCAATTGATCTACACATTTCAAACAGAAACATCACTGACCAACAAACACAGATTCTTATTCCCAATGTTCAGACGGAAATAAGGGCTGTCCATTTGTGATAAATTGACTAATGGACTAAGCTTTTCATTGAGAGTCGTGGCCGCATCTAAAAAGAACTGGAAAATTGATTGAAGAACAGATTTTTTGCTTTTCGTTTTTTTTTTTTTTTTTTTTTTAATTCAAAACAATAAAATTATTTTTTCTTTTACTTTTTTTTTTTTGTATCGTTTATTTTTCTCTTATTTTTTAAAAAATATTTTTTTATTCTTTGTTTTTGTCTTTTTTCTTCTTTTTTTTTTCGCTCTTTATCTTTTTCTTTATTCCCTAAAAAGAGAGAAATATTGTAGACTTGCCATGGCAGTAGCCATATAATTAAAAGTCTGTTTTTTTGTGTGTGTACGCAAAAGGTAACCCTCTATTTGTCTATGGGGTCACTTTTGCAGACGGGATTCAATGTGTTAATCAAAATTTGGTTGTTTCCATAGAATTTAGAACTTTGATATTTTAGCTGACAGATAGTTTCATTTGGAAGTCAATTTCTAAAAGCCATCTTACACCTGACAGCATGTAAAACGAATGTTTAGCCGACGCCGAATTGTAAATTTCTTCTACATATCTATAGACGCCCAAGAATTGTACAAAATTATCTACTTTTGGGTTTGTTTGCAATAGACAGCAGTACGAACAAAAGTAATAAAGAAACAAATAAATATTATCAAAGGCAAGATAAGTTACTCTTCTACCTAGCTACATAAGTTTTTAATGATATTATTTTAAAACGTTTATTTAGTGTAAAAAAAACAAAAAAAAAAAACAAGTAGTGTCTAGGATTACATTAGAAAAGAAAAAATGGCTGCGACTTGACTCTTGCATCTTTGAAGTCTCAATAATGACTTAAAAATAGAAAAATAAACCAAATACTGGTAAAAACCCACCTAATAAATGTTATTGTGATATTTATTGGGTGGATTTCTTTTGTTTTGTCTTTTTTTTTTTATATCTGTCTAGCTAAGACATATTAAGTTTCATTTAAATTATCTTTGTTGATAATTAAGGTACATATTCTAAAAAAAAAAAGAAAGGTTTTCATGATTTATAATTTTTTTTATTAAATTATTTTAATTAATGATTGTTAATATCGGTGAAGCTATTACAAATATATAGAAAAAATAGGACAACAAAATTACAAATGAATAACATCAAACATGAATGTATTATAAAATGTTAAAATTTGGTGTTGTTAGTATGTTACTTGCTTCCAGATTTCCGTCGAACACTAGAGCCGTATGCGTGTCCCAGGAATATCAAAATATTTCAGAGATATTGCCCCTTTCTCAGTAATGTGTTCAATATTTTTTTTCACATAAACACTGAACTATTCACGACTATAAGCGATTTTCCCCCACTCTCTATTTGTGTCTAAATCTAAATGCAGAGTCCATGAACAAAACTTCTTTCCCAGAACTGCCCACCTATGGGACACTATTTCACTGGTCTGCTTCCTGGCCAATTGCAATATGATAATCATCAAGTCGAATGTAAACAAGTTCTTGTTGAGTCATTCCCTTAAATAATCCAAACTTAGTTTAATCGTTACTAGTGTAGATTGAGTTATCACCTTACATTCATTAACCCTTATCCTTGAGTGGTCTTTGGGCCTTGATAAGTAGTGATTTCCTTATAAAAAAAAATTTTTTTTAAATATATATCTAGGAAAGATGAAAGAAATAATGAAAAAAGAATGGCTTTCCAACAACCAGTATAAACTGATTGAATCCCGTTGTTAGCTGCATGCGGTCGATAATGGTAAAGCACAAGAGCTGTTTATATTCTTTGACACCAGTCCGCATTTATGCTTCTGTGTTGACACGTTTCGTTCACCAGAATTTTCACAAATTATATTTTTATTTTATTTTGTTTTCTCTTTGTCCTTTTTGATTTTGTTTGTCCAAAGACAATCATAAAAAATAAAAAATTAATGTGGTCAAATGAGTCTGTAAGAAATGCTCTTAGCAAACAATTTTTTTCTTTTTGTTCTTTGTTTTTTTTATTTTCAATTGAATAAATTATTTTTTAAAGAATAGCTTAAGATATTGTTTGATATTTCTTTTGCGTTTTCTATTTTTTTATACAAAAAAAGAAAAATTGTAGGAATCTTGGCATTAAGCTTAAACAGAGTTAACTCCCCTTTACCGGCAGATTTGTAGATTACTTTTTTTCTCTTTAAAAAAATTTATTCTTTCGCCCCAAACAAGGCATATTGCCACTCAGAACATAAGGGGCTATTATTTGGGATCGTGTCTAACAGAGAACTGTGGGAAGCTGAGCATCGAGATGTCTGTGCACATTACATTTAAAATTCAGTCAATACAGTCAGAGAAGCAGGAAACAAGGAGAGAATTCCAAAATCTAGCAGTTCAAAGGAAGAAACTATTAGAGTAGAAAGTTTTCCAGCATCTAGTGACCTCAACAGCGAAAGGGTGTGATTTTGCTGCTTGTTTGGTTAGTCGAGTGTTTAGAGGGCACAAGTGCTAAGAGTTCATCAGAGCACATTTCATTAAAGTACTTGTAAAACAGGCACAGGGATGGGACATTGCAGCGATGGGACAGATTTTAGACATTTTTGGACTTTGTCTAAGAGGGAGATATTAGTGGCAGATGCTCCGGCCCGGATATGACAACAATATTCCATGCAAGGCTGAGTTGTGGCTTTGTAAAGATAAGGATTCTCTCTGGTGTAATTTCCTAGCACGGTAGCAGCCATCAAATGATTATGCTTCTTACATGTCGATGTCAATATTGGCATCATCATCATTATTAGCATTATTATCATCATTATTATTATTAGCATTATTAGTATTATTATTATTATTATTATTATTAGCATTATTATTATTATTATCATCATTATTATTAGCATTATTATTATTATCATCATCATTATTATTATTATTATTATCATTATTATTATTATTCTCATTATTATCATTATTATTATTATTATTATTATTAGCATTATTATTATCATCATCATTATTATTATTAGTTGTGTTAGATTTAGCAACAAAAATAAAATTTTGTCAGTGTTGTTACGATGTCGGATGAACAGTAGTCCATTCTGAAGTTTGGACCGTTATTTTGACCTTTAAGAAATCTTTGGTTCTCATCCAGAACTTCCCCATACATCAAAAAACAAAAATGGAGAAAAATCTGTATGATGTATGTAGCTGTGACAAAATGAAAATATCATATTCTAAAAATCACATAAATTGATCATGTACCATTTATAATACATATTTTCTTTTGGCTCATAATTCTTTTCTTTTTCTTTTTTTTTTTTTTTTTGTAATCTAAAGTATTGTAAACACTTGAATAATGCCCCAACCTTTCTGGGGAGTCATAAAAATTTTGCATGAAGTGCCAGTAGTCTGAGAACAACTGGTTGATGACCAGTGTTTTAAATCATCCATATCCGATGAAACTATTCCTTTTCTTTTGTTAAATATAAGACTAGATGATGTGAGGCCTGTATTAATTGCAATGTCCATTGTATACTAATTCGGTATTTATGTGTAACAAACTCAGTAGCTTTGGTCTTTTCTTGTTATACGTTTTCTTATTAGCACTATAGAGGTTTGATCTTCACATGGACTTTAACACTAACTCTTGTCAAGTGAGAGGAAAATAAAATCTTCCTATAAATAAAATAATGAATAAATAATATATTTTAATATATAAGTGTATTAGCAATGTAGAATATTGTAGCATTGAAGTGGCGTGATGTATAAACAAAAAAAAAACAAACTAACAAAGATCTAATTAAGATTATATATATATATATATATATATATATATATATATATATATATATATATATATATATATATATATGCAGTTAAAAGCTGTCAATAGAAATCAGCAGCTCATATTACCAGATGCCGACATCTGGGGTCACCACAAATTTAGAAAAACTAGAATGAAATGAAAGGAGTTATGTTTGAAAACACTGTAGACACATATAAAAGAATGATGACAATATTAGAAGGAATTTTCAATTATACTATGTTTATTTACCAACATGTGTTGTACAAGATGGTAGATGTTGATGTCCCCAATTTTCGAGAGTAGTATCTCTTCTTCAGGGTAGAAAATAAAAACATATACAACTGTTCGGTAAGGCTTTTCTTTTGTCTATTTTTTTTTTTTTATTTTTTTTTTATTTATTTCCGGAAGTAAGTGTTGCAGACTGGTTGTCAATTCAATTTTCAGGATATGAGTTGTGATGGATATTAAGTATTGTTAGGAATTATCGTATCTTTCTTTTTATTTTTTTAAATGCATACAAATGATTAATTTTTGCATATTATGCTTAGAGTGTGTACTTATTTATATATATATATATATATATATATGTATATATATATATATATATATATATAGTTATTATGAAATTAAATATTTAAATATGCATGATTTCACACCTTAATTTTTTTTTTTTATTTACAGAATTTTACGTATCTGATCTAACTGGTTCTTGAACCACAGTGGAGTTTTCCAAAAATTGCCGTAACAACTAAAAATGGAGACAAAACATATTTGTCACAAGAACAAGAAATTTATGACAAGTTTTCAGTTTGTTGTTGCGGAACAAAAATATGCATGGGTTATAATTTAGTTAAATTTCAGAAAAATATCTAATTTGAATGGCCCAACCTTTTCTTGTTTGCTGCAACCTCTTTTTCACAGACGTGATGTTGCTAATCTCAGTCTTTTTTATAAATACTATTATGGCATTTGTTCTTCACAATTGTCTGATCTATTCCCTGATTCTTTTATTCCTGCTGGTTTGACTCGTCTAGTGGCCGTCATCAATTCGCTGTTGTAATACATTTAATCATATCCAAGTAGCTTCTTTCCAAGAACTGCAAAATTGTGGAACTCTCTTCCTGATCACTGTTTTCCTCCTACTTACAGCCTTGGTCTTTTCAAGACTCAAGCCATTAGGCGTCCCCTGTTTTTGCGATAATCATCTTTTGTTCTTGTTAGCTTCTTGCAACAAGTGGCTTCACATCTTATCTTAAGCGATTTTCGTAAAAAATCTTATTGCAAGGCTTTGTTATAAAAAGGAAAACAAGCAATACGCATGAAAGGAAAAATATAGTGGACACTGGTAGAGTTGGAGCCGGATGTTAGAAGAGGAGTCGGAGGGAGACGATGATGGATAGGAATAACATAAAAGGAATAAGTTATTTGAATGACTGAATTAACGAAATTACAAGATGATAATTGCATCATCTTCTCACATGCTACGTTATTACGATGTAGTGAAATCTGGTCAGTGAGGGTTGAGGACATGCTTTGCATGGAGAGATGATATGAGAATTATACGATGGATATGTGATGTGAATCCTAAAGACAGACTTAATTCTAATATATATACACACACACACACACACACACACACAGATAGATATTGTTCAATGTTTTTTTTTTCTTTTCCCATTGCGCGATTTGAAATTTTTGGCAACTTCTGTTTCTTTTTCAACCAGATGTGAGATTATGAAAATCAGTAAAAATATGTCTATAAAACAAAAATGTTCAAGAATATGTATAGAACAATAATACATTATTAAAAGGAGCTTATTTTAATGCAATTTTACGATAGGTCGAATCATGCGCCTGTGTACATTTGAATATAAAATAAAACTGATCTTTTTTTTTTTTTTTTTTTTTTTTTATTCAATTTTCACCCCAAACAAGGCACAGTGCCACTTTGAAGCAGGGGGCTACTATTAGGGAATTAATTAGCGGGGTCATTATGAAGGGAGAAGAGTAGAAAGATGTTTGTTAACATTACACTTGAACTTCTGCATATCATTGCAGTTGGGAAAGCAGAATCCCGGAAGGGAGTTCCAAAGACCCGCAGTTCTGGGGAAGAAACTATTGGAGTAAAAGGCTTTCTTGCACCTAGGGATCTGATCTAAAAATCAAATTCTAATGCAAATGTAATTAGTTTGATGTTATCATCCGGCATCATCTTTTCATAAATGATGATGACAACCTTCTGTCTTGTGAGACAGTGGCGTTCTGCATCTAGTTTTCTGCACTCCAGCATCTGTTGTGTCTGTACAGTTGAAGCTGGAGTTGCTTTTCCAGATGCAGGCGTGGGCGAATGATAAGGAGACCTAGGTTTACTCAGTTAATGAGGTCCTCCTTTCAGCATTGCAGACAAAATCCAACGGAAAGGCAAGTCAATACAGTTCAAACCTGCGCTGCTGCAAGAGTTGCCAAAAAAGTGTTGCAGTGCTTCATCTTTTGTCTATTGCGACTCCAAACCGGATTTTTTGTCTTAGCCTTTGCCTTTCCCAAGACATCCACAAGGCAGTGGAGTTATTTATCCATAGCTATTGAAAATTTGAAAATATTTCCAATTTTGACAGAAAATAACAATATGAAAATGTTCATGAACTAGATTTCTGGATTATTAAAGAACAAAGTTTTCTTATTTGCTTTTTTTTTTTTTAATTTAAAATTAAAATTTGTTTCAATCTATCCAGTGAATAAATATGCACCAGATCTGGTTTGTGAGAATTTTTTTTTTTTTTTTTTTTTTTTTTACAAGGAGGTCACCACTTATCAAGGCACAGAAGCCACTCGGGGATAAGGGTTATTGTGTGTACAATAATCAATGGGATAGTAATAGTTAGTATTGGAGATTTGATAAAGTGACATTACTTAAGGGGGCAGTTCATCAGGGATTAGTTTGTGTTGGACTTGAAGACATCTAGGTTGAAGTCGGTGTGGGGGGGAACAGGCAAGCGGCAGAGAGTTCCACAGGCGTGCAGTTCTAAGAAAAAAGCTTTGTTCATGGAATCTACGTTTTGATTTAGGCACGGATAAAGAGTGGGAAAATTATTGACAGTGATTTCAGCTAGTCGGGTGTTTTTCGTGAAAGATTGGCGAGGGGGGACCAGAGAATGGAGCTCAGACAACACTTGCCATGGAAATAACGATAAAACAAAGACAGGCTCGCAACGTCTCTTCTGTGGAGAGGGGTTGCAGGGTAGAGAAAAGGGCATCCCCCACCAGGCCACAAAGTCTATTTTGTACTCTGTCAAGGCAGGATAGGCTGTTTTTAGCAGCTCCTGCCCAGATGTGGCAGCAATACTCCATCCTTGGACGTACTTTATTTTCTTTTAATTTTGTGACAATGCGACATGAATGTAATCGGCTTTACGCGCGCCCCTATCACTACTATTCATGGAAACGCCTTGAGCCTTCTCTCGGCCTGTCAAGCTATCATGAAACTTCCTGATACTTACATATTGGTTTTGGAAAGGGTTATTTAATTATTATTTTCCCATTTTTTTTTTTTCTCGATATTATTTTATGTTTTATTGTTACATTCCTTAAATGTTTTTTGACGTCGGACATTTCCGCATTTTGATGGACAATTATTGCTCTTGTTTGTTGATTTGTTATTTTAAAAACAAATTTTATTTGATTATTTGTAATAAATATTTAAAAATAAAGCATATACATGCATTGATGATAGTAAATTTTTTTTGCAATGAAAAAAATAAAATTGATTTTATGTTATTTTTTAAATCCAGTGTTTATATTTTATTCTGGATGCAAATCACTGGATACTTACGCCTTCCTTTAAAAAAAAAAAAAAAATGCCACTTATTGAATCGCAAATAAAATTCAGAATCCTTTTTTGTAATCCAACCAATTTTGGTATAAATGAACTTCAGTCAATTTCTGGCTTGCCCACCAAGTTTCGTTTGTGAGTATCCAACAGTCTTTTGTTTTATTGCAATTCAATAATAAGAAAACCTGGATACGACAGAATTGTCTGTAACTTATTTTGGCTGTAATGGCTGTCTTCATTTCAGAAATAATTTGGGGACTGTTTTAATAGATATTATCTTTGAAGATAATCCCAAAGATAAAAATCAGGGGATGGGATCATGGTCCAGCAAGTACGAAGCCATTCAACATCATACCTCTTACTGATGAGACCAAAATATCCTTGAATATTATTGATTGTTGGATATTCATGAGTGTAATGGGGTGGATAACTCAATCATAAACTGAAGTTTATTTGTAGCAAATGCAATTGGATTGTAGAAAATGAGTTTGAACTTTATAAACGATTCTATTGGTGGAATTTTGGGGAGCGTCATCCTGTATTCCAAATGATTGAACTTATAACAAATCCTTTTTTCGCAACTAATTCGTTTGGCAGCTGTACAAGATATTAAAAAAAGAAAAAGGTGATGTATGTATATTGGAATTATTTATTGTAATAAAATACAAATGATTTAATTATTTTGTTGTTCTTTTTCTTCTCTTGTTATTTTTTTGATTTCTTAATTTTATTTATTCATGTATTATAAGAATGTAGTACTATAAACAGGTGTTATCTCCCTTGTAGTGAGGTAGATTAGGTTGATGAGAAAGTTTTTGTGGAATTTCTAATTTTGATTTCAAATGATGTATTTTCAAATAATTTTTTGTTATGATACCTTTACTTTATATATAATTTTAAACAGCGTTTTTTTTTTGCTCTATCTTATCGTTTTAATTATAATCGTTTTAGTTATAATCGTTTTAATTATAATCGCTTTAGTTATAATCGTTTTAATTATAATCGCTTTAGTTATAATCGTTTTAATTATAATTGTTTTATTTATAATCGTTTTAATTATAACCGTTTTAATTATAACCGCTTTAGTTATAATCGTTTTAATTATAATCACTTTAGTTATAATCGTTTTAATTATAATCGCTTTAGTTATAATCGTTTTAGTTATAATCGTTTTAATTATAATCGTTTTAGTTATAATCGTTTTAATTATAATCGTTTTAGTTATAATCGTTTTAATTATAATCGTTTTAGTTATAATCGTTTTAATTATAACCGTTTTAGTTATAATCATTTTAATTATAATCGTTTTCTTCTTTTCAGAATGTTGAATACAAGATGGAAAAAGAAGTAAAGTCGCACAATTTTCTTATTTCAATTTAAGCTAAGCCAAAAAGCCGCTGAAAAAGCTCACAATATCAATGAAATGTTTTGTTCCAGGAACCACTACTGAACACACAGCACAATGGTGGTTTAAGAAATTTCATGGCGGTGGCGAGAGTCTTGAAGATGATGAGCATAGCGGTTGGCCATCAGATGCTGACAATGATCAATTAAGAGCCTCAGTTGAAGCCAATCCATGCACAACTGTTCGAAAACTTGTTTCTGAATTAGACGTAACGTATATAACGATTTCCAACCACTTGAGAGAGATTGGAAAGACAAAAAACTTGATAAATGGGTGCCTCGTGTATTGAACGACAATCAAAAGAAACACCGTTATGAAGTGACATCTTCCCTTCTTTTACGCAACAAAAACAACCCGTTTCTCGACTAGGTTGTGACTTGCGATGAAAAGTGGATTCTTGATGACAACTGGTGATGGTCAGCTCAGTGGTTATGTGCACACGAGTTTGCCCAACACTTCCCAAAGCCAGAGTTGCACCAAAAGAAGATTATACTGAGTGTTTGGTGGTCTGCGACCAGTCTCATCCATTACAGTTTTATGAATGTAGGCGAAACTATTATGAAGAAGTACTGTCGACAAATGGATGAAACGCATCAGAAACTTTGACAACAACACCCAGCATTAGTCAACAGAAAAGGCCACATTCTTCTCCACGACAATACCCGACTGCACGTTGCTAAACTGACCCTGCAGAAGTTAAACAAATTGGGTTACAAAACTCTACCTCATCCGCCATACTCTCCAGACCTCTCACCTACTGACTAGCACTTTTTAAGCATCTAGGCAACTTTCTGCGTGAGAAATGCTTACAAAATTAAGTGATGTCAAAAACGCCTTCAACGATTTCATCATCAGAATGCAAGATTTTTATGTCACTGGCATGTGTACACTTGTTTTGCATTGGCAAAAGTGTGTTAATTCTGGTGATGCTTATTTCGATCATAAATTTTTGTATGAGCCAAGATGTGGTCATCTGAATTAAAAAGTTAAAAACTGCAAGAACTTTCTTGTCAACCTGATAGTACCCAGATGTTACCAAGATTGCTGAAAAGAAAGTAGGCTTCCTCTAGCAGGCTAGAAAACTTCAAGAACTTTCTTATCAACTTGATAGAAGAATTCTATTCCTTTGTAATAAACTTTAAAGTGATCCCCCTTGTTTGTTGCTGTTGTTCTTTCTTTGGCTTCACTAAAGCCCTATTATGTCGGGATATGCGACCTTAATACCATTTGATGCGAAATTTGTCCATCATGAGTTATCCTGCCAGGAACTAAAGTCTTCGATACTACCACATCCACCCCCTACTATGGTGAAGAAAAGTCGGACTTCAGGGGCGTGTTATTCCTGTTGTACTTCTTTGTTATTCATGTCTGTTTGTGATGATCCTTAGTGTTATCTCCCTTGTATTGGAATGATGTAAAAGAGTTCTATTCCTTTGTGATCTGTTTTTAGAGTAATCTCCCTTGATTGGTGTTGGTGGTAATTGTTTTTTTTATCATAGTGTTTGAACTACTTTCACCACACTTACACTGAAGTGCTTACTTATTATGAGCCGATCTAGTGACAGGTACGCCAACTATTTGGAATAAAGGTCAATACTCAGTTCCATAAAACTCTGTGAATAGATACTACAAAAGCATCAACAAAGGTCAGTTACTTTAGACAAAGAAAAATGGTTTTCAGATCAACCTTCAAGTTTCTTTCCTGAAGGTCGAATTTAAAAAACCAAACGCAAACAGGAAATCCCAAACCCTGTAACTCTGGAACCTGTGAAGTTTCATTTCTTTTAATGTGAATATATAACAATCGATAGACAAAAGAATGATGTCAGTAGAAGTCAATGAACAACACATAATGCGTACGACATAATCATGATGACACACTGTTCCTGTTAAATCACCAAAGTTAAGCAACATTGACACTGGTCAGTACTACATGGGTAACCATTTGAGAATACTATGTTCATTCTAGCATTGTTCTTGGTTATTGCGTGTTAAATTTCCTTCAAGAAAGAAACTTGAACATTGACAATCTACTAGTTGGCCAGTTGTATACAAATTCCAAGGGCGATAGAAGCCTTCTGTCATGTCTGAAAGTGACACAATGTTCAACGAGCGAAATTAAAGATGTGCTGCTGTACAACTCATGCTCTCTACCGATCCAAGTTACGACAACAGGACCATTGCCAGCACCTTCTAAATGCATCGCTGGATTGCGACGAATAACAGGGACATGCCCAGAGTGATGAAAACAAAATTTCCGGCCATAGTTATGGTCTTTGGTTTGGTTTCAAATGAGGACCACATCATGCATCCTCACATCTTTAAAGTCGGCTGTAAAGTCAACACCAAAGTGTACCTGGATGTGCGGAAAAGTGTGGTGATCCCCTAGTACAATCAGGTAGACCCAGGCTCAGCTCCAAAACGAGTGTTACAACTTTGTACCCTTCTTTCACTGCCCCCCCTCCTCCCTAACCTGAACCTGCTGGACTACTTCATTTGGTCATACATTTAAAACATCACCAACATGACCTCCCACAACACCAAAGCCAGTATGATCGCCGCCATCTGCTGCGTATTCGCCAAGCTCCCACCGGCGCTTGTAGAAAAGGCATGCTCCCAGTTCTGGACCCATATCAAGGTGGAGATTGAGGCTGAAGGTGGCTACATTAAATAGGTGTCAGCTCTACTACATAATCAAGTTACCTGAATTGATTCTTTCAATAAAAGTTTTAAAATGAAGCTTTAGTGTTTTCTTTAGGATGACAACTTTATCGTTCCACCCTCTGTGTGCGTGTGTGTGTGTGTATAATATATATATATATATATATATATACATATATATATATATATATATATACTGAGGAAGACCGAAGGATCAGTCAAAAATTATGTGCTGTTAAAAAAAATATTTTCGTTTTTTTTTTAAGACTTTTTGTATTCCTACACATCAACATATAGGAAATAAATACAGAAAAGATATAAATATTGATATATTTTTCGTATTGATATATATATATATATATATATATATATATATATATATATATATATATATATATATATATATATATATATATATATATAAAGCAATCAGTAAAGATTAAGGTAAACTTGGAGTAAATATAAATATTAATTAGTAATCCCAACAAAATATCTAATATCTTTCCTCTGATGAAAAGAAGGTATTTCTTTGAAACTCTACAGATCAAGGAAATTTCATTTGAGTATCCTGTCGAACAATAAATTCATGAAAAATGTATTTTTACAGTTTTAAATCTTTATTCCTATATATATATATATATATATATATATATATATATATATATATATATATAGTCTAAAGAGCAGAGTTTATTTTAATGTATTAGTAAATGTATTGATACTTTTAAAAGAAAACAGTGCCCATTTTACTGTAGATATATAATAAGCTCAATAGGTATATCTATCCTAGAGTTATATTAATATTAAGTAAAACGATTCATAATTGTGAATTACAAATCAGTTTCAAAAGGAAAAACAAACAAAATCAACTCGATTGTACGATCGTTTCAGAAACGATGTTTATTTTATTGAAATTGACAGTAAATTGACAGTAAGTATTGACGATAATTTGACAGAAGTTTTGTCCTTTGAAACATAGTCTCCTCATCAGCATAAATGCGGGGGAGGAGCAGTTAAAGACACCAAAATAAAACTAGCATTTTAGTTGTGAGTGAAGCAGATATTCTATATGTATCTCCATTATAAAATTTGTTTTAAGTTGAGTCAGTCTATCTGTTGGCATGCTGTTATAGTTTGTCTCCAAATTGAAATTGGCTAAGTAGTTTGCTAGACACCACAAAGGTCAAATCTTTTGAACTTTGACCCCTTGGCAGCTAAAATTTTCGACCCAAACCGATTAAAAAGCTTGCCCTATCTATGAATACCCTTTAGGTAAAATTTCAAATGCTTAGACCAGAAATTGGCTGAGTAATTTGGTAGAGACTGCAGAGGTCAAATTTTTTAAAACTTTGACCCCAATTTTGACCCCTTAACATTTATTTTTTGGGGCTCAAATCAAATTAAAACGTTTGATCCATGTAACCTACATTTAAAAGTTCAAGTGTTTAAACCCAAAATTGGTGGAGGAGTTTGGTAGAGTTTTCAAAGGTTAAATCGTTGAACTTTGATCCCTTGACTAGGTGTATCAGAATTTTGTAGGAATTTTTGCCACCCCTAACACGAAACTGCGAATAAAATATAAAAAAACTCGTAATTTCTCTTTTAAAAGTGGGTTGTTTATTTTCTTTATGGATTATACTTCCAAAATAAACTATTAAAGTTGTTTTAAAAGTAATTGAAATGTTTTAAAAAAAAGTAATGAAATTAATTGAATTTTACGAGTTATGTATTTTTCAATTTTTAAACATTAAAAATCTATCAAAATATTTTTATTTATTCAATTTTTACGATATTTTCAGGGTCAATGTAAAATTTTATGCTCTTTCCAATAAACCGAATAATATTTTAGACAAATGTTTTTTTTAATTCACGACCCCCCCATTTTCAAGTCTATTAAAAAGTAAATAATTAATTTACTCACCAAAGTTCTATATATCACAAATTGACGATAAAAGATCAATAAATAATATATTCAAATTTAAAACAAAAAAAGTAGTGTTTTTTAGAAATTTACCTGTCCGAAGTTTAAAACCTTTTTTTTTTTAAACTACGTTGTTTGTTTTTTCTTTTCTTTTCTTTTTTTTAAGAAACCTTGGTCCTTGCTCCTTTAATTGAAAAAAAAATTAGGGCTTGAATTACATTTTTCGAGTAGTTATAAGCTTGGAAAGACAGGGGGTCGAATTAATTCACGCCTCCCACTTTGAAATGTCTATTAAAAAGTAAATAATTAATTTACTCACCAAAGTGTTATATATCTCAAATTGAAGATAAAATATCAATAAATAATATATTCAAATTTAAAACAAAAAAAAGTAATGTTTTTTAGAAATTTACCTGTAAAGTCTGAAGTTTAAAACCTTTTTTTAAAAAATAACCACGTTGTTTGTTTTTTTTTTTTTTTTTAATGAAACCTTGGTCCTTGCTCCTTTAATTGTAAAAAAAAAGTTAGGTCTTGAATTACATTTTTCTAGGAGTTATAAGCTTGGAAAGACGGGGTGGAATTATTCAATATTTTTCACGAAATTTCTGACACACCTACCCCTTGACAGCCAAATTTTTGACCAAAAACCAATTAAAAAGATTTTTCCCAATCTCAATACTCCTTATGTCAAATTTCGAGTCTGTAGAAAATTGACAGAGTTATTTGGTAGGGAAATGGACACACACACACACACTCACACTCACACATACATTTTCACTTTTATATATATATATATATATATATATATATATATATATATATATATATATATATATATATACAGTCTTCTGAAAAAGTATGTTTTTGCGATTATTATCTACTCTTTGTGTATACCAATACTTTTTCAATGTGAAGCTCGATGTTTGTTAAGATACAACAACAGAGTTTATATAAATGAATTACACCTTTGCTATATTCCAAAGTCCAAGGTTTTATTCATCTTACCAGTCATTTAAAAAAATGAATAAATAAAAATGAAACAAAATAAAAGAAAACTTTGGTAGATTTTACAGATCTGTTTCGTTCCCAGGTTTTTTTAGTTCTCCCTGAATTTTCCATATTACATCGTTATGCATTTTTCTTTTTGAGAACTATCTGGGTTTTTTTTTTCTGATGAGTCCACAAAAAGAAATATCTAATGTTGAAATACAAATATTGAATTATTTTTCTTTAATTAGTGAAACGGCTTCAAAATCTATGAAGTTTAATGTCATGTTTAATCCTAACACAGAAGAGATAAAAATCTATTACTTAACTTTACATATATATATATATATATATATATATATATATATATATATATATACATACACCTCTAAATATAAAAATTTAGAAAAAAAAATGTATCTTCTCACATATAATGTTGCCTAAAATATATATTTAAAAATTGGTGTGCATACATTCTAATTTATTATGTTTTATATAATTTTATTTCATTTTTTCGCACAACACATTTATTTGTTCATGCAAACAACTCTGCGCCGAAAGGCATTCTAAACCTCGTTCTCGTTTTTTGTTTTTTACTTGGGAGTCACCGCTTATCAGAGCCCGAAGGCCACTCAAGGATAAGGATTGATGAATGTATGGTGGTAGTTAGGGATGTACCGATTATCAAATTAGCCGATTACCGATTAATTGGCCAATTACCGATTAATTAGCCGATTACCGATTAATTGGCCAATTACCGATTAATTAGCCGATTACCGATTAATTGGCCTTTGATAGTCGGCCAATTACCGATTAATTGCCCAATTACCGATTAATTGCCCAATTACCGATTAATTGGCCTTTAATAGTCGGCCAATTACCGATTAATTGCCCAATTACTGATTAATTGACCAATTACCAATTAATTGGCCAATTACCGATTAATTGGCCACTTACTAATTAATTGGCTAATTACCAATTAATCTACCGATTAATAGGTTTTCTGATGCTGATTTATCAACAAATTTTTTTGTCATAAATGATACTAAGATTAATTATATTGGAAATGAAGACAAGTTCAGTTCCTCTTTTGATTGCTAGTGAAAATTTATTGAAGAAACATGTATCGTCTACACCATATTATCAAATAACAGGCATGACATGCTGTTAACATGTAGACTTTTACAACTGCAATGAATTTGGGGCAAAGAGATGTAAACATATGGAAAATTTCCCTCCTTTCTCTTCCTATAGAATTATCATGATTATTTTGTTAATATCTTTTTAACTTTAAATCACTGTTATTGAAAATTATTACTTCATATTTTTTCAGTTTTCATGTTGAGGAATTGTAACAGTAAATTGCAACGATGTGTGAACCGAAAATAAAGCATTCTTCATCAGTCATACTCTTGTTCCTCATTTTCGGACTCTTGCTACCATGATATATTTTCATTTTTCTGGTTTAGATAATGTATATTTTGTTGATTAGATATCAGACATATGTAATTTAAATACGTAAAAAGTTAATTAAATATTAAAGACAACAACTTTCAACCATTATACTAACCAGTTTCTTCTGGAAGTATTTTGATGCCAATCCGAAGGATAATAATACAGCCGCTTGAAAGTTATGTCAAACCATCACATCAAAGGGAGACAAATCAGCAAAAACTGACTAATATGTTAAATCATCTTAGAAAGGTTCATTCAAAAGAAGCAAAAGTTGCAGATAAGAAAAGGAAGCACAATGAATATTCAGGAACAAACATTCCAAAAACAAGTGGCAGCAACTATGAGTCTCCAGCGAAACACCAAACTACTATAGAATCAATATTGGCCAAAAACAAAGTTTGGAGTATTAATGACCACAAGTCACAAGAGATCCATTCAACCATATTCTGTAACATCTGGCATTGGATTGAATTGGCTTATTGCAAAAATTTGTTAGTGAAGTGCATTTTTAATAGAATCGATTAATCGGCAAATTTACCAATTACCGATTAATCGACAAAGTGGCTGATTTGGCCAATTACCGATTACCTGCTGATTAATCGGTATACCCCTAGTGGTAGTATAGTAATCGTTAATGGTGTAAATTGGGTAGAATTTGCTTATTTATGAGAATGGTTCAATAAGAACTTGTTTACATTGGATTTGAAGGCTACTATGTTGTATTCAACCAGGAAGCAGGCCAGTGGAACAGTGTTTCGCAGGCGGGCATTTCTGGGAAAAAGTTTTGTTTCATGCAATCTGCGTTTAGATTTAGGCGCAGATAGAGAGTGGGGAAAATCGTATATAGTGGTTGTAGCTAGTCGAGTGTTTTTTTGTGAAAGTTTGTCAGGAGGGGGGGAGACCATAGATTGGAGTTCAGTCGGGCACTTGCCATGAAAATAACGATAGAGCATAGACAGATTTGCAATGTTTCTTCTGTGGGAAAGAGGTTGCAGAGAAGAGAAAAGAGGGCATCACCTATTAGGTTTCGAAGCCGGTTTTGAACTCTATCAAGGCTTCATAGTTAAATTCGTAGTAGATTAAAAATCAAAGACAAGCCAAAAAACATAAAATGTAAAAAAACAAAAACAAAACAAAAAAAACTGTCATCTATGTGCTATAAGAGGGATTTTCCAGATTCCTTCTACAGAGGTAAGTTGTTGTGGGAGGATTGACAGTTTAAGCAAATCTATGAAAACACTGTAGGTATCTCCCACCCACCCCCTTTTCCCTCCTACCAACACGATCTTTTTTTTTTTCTTTCAGGGTTTTTATTTTTTGTAGTTCCCCTTTTGTGCAAAAAATTTATTGTTTCTGAACGCCAAAAGAAATACTTTCAAAGATCTCCTCACAAACATACTTCACAAAAAAAATAAATAAGAAAAAATACTTGAAGTATTTGTGATCATGTTTCCCAATGAACAGGAGAGAAATAGGTGAGAGGGAGATATAGATGAAGAAGAAGAAGAAGAAGAAGAGAGAGAGAGAAAAGAAAAGAGATAAGGCTGAAGAAGAGAAAGGAAGAGATAGTGGAGAATGAGAAAAAGAGATAGATAGAGAGAGAGAGAGAGAGAGAGAGAGAGTAGAAAGTAAGAAAAAGAAATAGATAGATAGAAGAAGAAGAAGAAGAAGAAGAAAAAAGGAAGAGATAGTGGAGTGTGAGAAAAGGAGATTTTTTTTACATAGGCATCACCACTTATCAAGGCCTTGAGGCCACTTGAGGATAAGGATTAAAGAGTGTGCAGTAAAAATTGGACAGTATAGTAATCGTTAGTAATGGAAATTTGGTAAATTTGTTAACTTATATGGAACGGCTCATCAAAAACTTGTTTATGTTAGAGTTGAAGACAACCATATTGTAATTAGCTGGAAAGCAGGAAAATGGAAGACAATTCCATAGGCGTGCAGTAAAGAAGCATTGCTCATGGAATTTAGGTTTAGGTAC
Source organism: Euprymna scolopes (assembly GCF_053919585.1). NCBI lineage: Eukaryota > Metazoa > Mollusca > Cephalopoda > Sepiida > Sepiolidae > Euprymna > Euprymna scolopes. The sequence goes on from NC_136519.1 coordinate 8,904,704, forward strand.
AGATAAAGAGTGGGGGAAATTATTGATAGTGATTTCTGCTAGACGGGTGTTTCTTGTGAAAATTTGGCGAGGCGGGGACCATGGATTGAAGCTCAGATGAGCAGTTGCCATGAAAATAACAATAAAGCAGAGACAAACTCGCAACATCTCTTCTGTGAGATAGAGGTTGCAGGGAAAAGAAAAGGACATCCCCTACGAGGTTAAGAAGTCTATTTTGAACTCTATCAAGGCAGGATAAGTCCTTTCTAGCAGCTCCTGCCCAGATGTGGCAACAGTACTCCATCCTTGGACGTACCTGGCTCTTATATACATAGAGAATTGCATCAGCAGTGAGATATCTATTGGATCGATAGAAGGATCCCACCATTTTCCCAGCGGCTTTGGCAACGGATATAATGTATGTGTTCCACTTAAGATCAGGAGTAAAAGTCAAGCCCAGAAGCTTGTCAAAACATGAGACCTCCCCAAGACGAGAGCCATTCATTTCAATTGATGCCAGATGGGGATCAGAGCGTTGATGATGTAAAGATAAAAGCTTGGTTTTTGATGCATTAAAAGTAACCAGCCACTCTTTTCCCCATTGTACCACTTGCTCAAGATCAGAGAAGAGAGAATCAGAGAGAACTTGGTCGTTTACGGTCTTAGATGTGCTACCATAGATAGTAGTGTCATCAGCATAAATGTCTATGAATGATGTAAGGATGTGATTTGGAAGATCATTAATGTAGATCAGGAAGAGAGTTGGGCCCAGGATGGACCCCTGAGGGACTCCAGCATTAATACTGAGAGCTTCTGATTTCTGCTCATCAACCACTACTCTTATGAACCTATCAGAGAGAAATGATTTAATAATTGAGAAGACATTTCCAGCTATACCGTAGTTGGAGATCTTATGAAGTAAATCTTTATGCCACACTCTATCAAAGGCGTTTCATATGTCAAGAGCAATTGCTCTAGAAAGGAAGCCTCCATCGAGAGATTTGCTAATCCTATAAGATATAACTGTAAGCACATCTGCTGTAGATCTAGCAAAATGGAAACCATATTGCGTGTCACTAAGAAGGTTATTTTTGCTGAGATGGTTGATTACTTCTCTATTTAACACAGAGTCCAGAAACTTACTCATGATGCATAGGAGACTTATTGGCCTGTACTGAGAGGGAGATGAGCGATCACCTGAATTCTTAAATACAGGCATACTGATGAGATTTTCCAGGGTGATGGGAAGCAATTTTCCTTAAGACAATGTTTAAACAGTTTTGTAAGGATAGGCGCTAGTTCTGGTTGAAGTCTTTTGAGTACTATAATTGGAATACCATCAGGGCCGGTTGCTTTACTGGAATCAAGGTTTTTAATTAGCTTGGCAACATCACATACAGATATTTGTATATCACATAGCATGTTTTCTGATACAGGAGTAAATATTGGAGGTTGGCGGCCTTGGTCGCAAAGGGTAGAGCTGCAAAGTTCTTGGCAAAGAGTTTGGCTTTGTCTGATGCTGACGAGATTACCTCAGGTCCATTGATGATAGTTGGGATAGAACACACGTTTCTGTTCAGAATTCTGTTTGCTATTTGCCAAAACTGGTGGGAACCAAGCCGCTGCTTAGCTACTTTGGACTTAACAGACTGAGCATATAACTCTCTTGCATTATTTATAACTTTTTTACAGTGGTTGCTGGCAGTCCTGAAAGCAGCTTTAGTCTCAGTACATCTATTATGTTGGAAGCAATGGAAAAAATGATTTCTATGTGTAATGGCAGCAGCACATTCTGGCTGTTAGGTTTTTGCTGGAATTTTTTTGAGGATATAAAATGGTCTATACCTACAATTAACCATTCTGTCAGGTCTGATACTATAGAGGTAGATCTGATATAAATGCACGGAAGCTATCTTAGTCAGCCATAGAGTATCGATATACTGTACGATGGAGAGGTACATCTGAGGATTTATTACATTTCGTTTTTATTTTAATTGTTTCAACAGAGTGGTCGGAAGATCCAAGTGGAGACAGAACAGAAGCTGAACACAGTTCAGGGCAAGTTGTGTGGCCGTCAGTATCGGGCACACGGGTGGATTCATGAACAATCTGAGTGAGGTCATAAGCAATGGAGAAATCATGACAGAACCTCCCCTCATCATCGGCCTTGTTTGAGTGAGTTAACCATTCCACAGACATGAATATTAGCTGAAGGATAAGCAGATAGGACGTTGTCAATTTTCTCTGATATACTTTTAAAGATAGTAACTCCGCTGTTCTGGGGGCGATAGAGAGCAAATATAAATGCAGTAGTTTGAGCAAGTGCAACCCAAAAGCACATATAGGGTAAGTTAGGATCTTCTCTGAAGATCTCCCTACTACATGGAAAGCCATCTTTTATATAGGCACATATTCCATGGCCATGGCGATCTTGGGGGTCAGATTTGGAAGTTAAGTTAGAGTATCCTTTAATTACAAACTTATCTAGGGAAATAGTCTGTCCAATGCCAGTTTCACTTAGAAAGAATACCTCTGGTTTAGTCTCCTGTAATTGGGTTTCAACCTCTGGAAGGTTAGAACGTAGACCCCTGATGTTCAAGAAGGAGACATGATAGTGGAGGTCTACATTAGAAGTTGGAGATCTGGGTTTAATTGTGTATTTTTTATTGAAACTTTTCATGATGGAGTTTTGGGAATTGTGGACTAGGTCGACTGACTTGCTTGAAGGAGGGCAGAGAGGGAAAGTAAGAGAGAAATAGAAATGAAGAAATATTTTTTTTTTGTAGCGCATGAAAAGGTAAAGCCATAACAATTCCTCACTAATATGGCATCGAGAGGCCCAACCAGAAGCTACTGCATGGTCCAGAATCCATTCACCAAATGGCAGTACAGCAGCCCCAGTACTTTGCACATGCTGATAGGACAGCCTCCTTAGTGGTTAATCAAAGGTTCGGGTCCCTGACTATCAGGCGGATAACGTCAGCCCAGATAAAATGTTTACCTCCAGCACCCTTACTAGTGACATGGCAACAAGGATAGACATAGAAACAGAAAATTTCCAACATCTCTGGCGGCTGTTCACGCAAAATACTGCCAACCTAGTATACAGCTTTTTTTTCTCCCTTTGTCAGAAAAATCACTCATTAAAATATGAGGACTGAGTGACAAGTGAAGAGAAGCAAGAGTAACGGAAGATGCCGATAACGCATCCACAATGCATTGTCTACTCTCCATTAAAAAAATTATTAAGTATTGTACTTAATAACAGTCCATTTGGCATGTTTAGGGAAAAGTATGGTGAAAGATTCCCCTCTCACTAACTGAAAATGAATACAATGGCCAAATCTGTTATGCTATCAACTTGGAAAATATAAACATTCATGGACAAGAAAAATCTATTATAAAAAAAATAAAACAATACATATTCCAAATGACCTTGCCAGATAGAATCGGCACATTTTTCCATGAGAAAACCATTTACACAATTAATAAAACAATGAAATAAAAATAAAGATTAAAAACTGAAATAAATAGAATATTAGCACTTGCATCTAGAAAAAAATATTACAAAATTCATAACTTAACTGCTATAATAAGACGTCCGTCGCAGCTGCAAATAGGAATTTATTTTGCTTGAAATAAAATTCAGCATTTTCATAGATAGATAGATAGATAGATAAAAAAAAAGATGAGGAGGAAGAAGAAGAAGAAGAAGAAGAAGAAGAAGAAGAAGAAGAGAGAAAGTGAAATGGAAATACTATTTAAAGCTTAAGTATAACAGGCAAAGGATATACTATTTGAAGCTTAAGTGTGACAGAGTAAAGTGATAGTGTGGCCGGGCAAAGAAAATTCTTTTAAATATTAAAGTGTGACAGACCAAATGAAAATACTAGTATTATCAGGGAATGGAAATAATATTTAATGCTTAAATGTGGCTGGGCAAAGGAAATACTATTTAAAGCTTAAGTCTGAAAACTCTTAAGATTACAGGGCAAAAAAGTTTTTATTTAAAGCTAAAGTGTGACGTAGTAAAGAAAATGATATTTGTTACTTGAGTGTGACAGGAAAAATATTAATTGAAATGTCTGTGTGACAAAACAAATACAAAACTCTTAAGATGACAGGGCAAAAAAAAAATTTATTTGAAGCTAAAGTGTGACATAGTAAAGAAAATGATATTTGTCACTTGAGTGTGACAAGAAAAATATTAATTGAAATGTCCGTGTGACAAAACAAATACAATGATATTTGAACGTACATACTTAAGTTGTAGAGAGCAATAAAAATACAATTTTAAACGTGATAGAGCAAAGAAATTGCTATAAAAAAAAAACTCCCCAGAAACATGATTGTGTCAAACTTCAGCTTGACAGAAAAAGGAAAATGCTATTTTAACGTGATATCCGTTGGGTCAGTGGTCATCTTCTGTCTATCATACTCTTAACTGGATGCACATTCTGATCGTTTGAATTTAGTTCCCCCCCCTCTCTCTCTCTCTCTCTCTCTCTCTCTCTCTCTCTCTCTCTCTCTCTTTCTCTCTCTCTCTCTCGGTAAGTACATTTCATAATTCCATAGTCAGACTTCATTGTGGTTTGCTTAATAGACTTTCTTGTGCGTGACACGGTTGCTCAGGTGGCAAGGTGCTCGCCTCGCATGTAAGAGATTCACGTTTCAAATCCCGAGTTCAGATGTGTTCAACTGATGAGAGCAATTGAGTTTTGAGCTTCCGGTTTATTGGCTTGTGTGAGCGTCGACATTGTTGATATATAAGAAAATTAAAGACAAATTAAAATGTATATTGGTATATATGAATTTCTTTGTCATTTCAAAAAGGAAAAAAAAACATCAATCAGAGAAGAGGTTATAAATGCTCTTTACACCTAAGCATTTGTAAGCCTAATGCTTCTCATCTATTACTCCCTTCTATCTCATGTATTTTAACATTTCCTTCCGAATGTATCCTAAGCTAGATGTCACATTTTCTTATATTTGTAAAATTCTAGAAATCCAAGTTTCAAATGATATTACAGAGAAATGGCAGCATGTGTTCAAAGGACGGAACAGAGTTTCTAGGGAGTCAGGCTTAGTAAATGAGACAACATGCGTTCTGCAAATGTAGAAACTAAATGGATGTCATCCCACTGATGCCATCTGCGTCTCTCAATCCTCAAGTAGAAAAAACAAGTTAAAAAGTAATGAGAATTAAATTGATCTTTCCCCCCGGTAAACAACTCTTCTCTGAATAAAACCTTTGAAAGCCAACAAATCTCCATTGTGTTTATGAGTAAATTCGGCTTGGGTTAAACAGATCAACAACCCCAAAGGGATGATAATTCACACTTGGAATAAACAGTTCTGGGAAAGAAGCTTTGTTCATGAAGTCTGCGTTTAGATTTAGGCATAGATAGATAGTGAGGGGGGAAATCATATATAGTGGTTGTAGCTAGTCGAGTGTATTTTTGTGTAAGTTTAGCAATGAACTATGATCAGATGGTGTCTTTACAAAATATTGGAGGGGGTGGTGTTAGAAAGGACATCGGCTGTAAAAAAATTTGCTTCAATCTCATATGACGTGTCATACATGGCAGAACTTCCAACCTTCAGACACAGGGAAGAAAAGGAAGAAAAACGGAGTAAAAAGAAAGAGAAGAGTATACAAAATAATTTCCCGGTTTCTATTTTCTCTTTTAATTATTATTTCTGCTATTTTACTTAATCTTAATATAATCAATGTCCTGTAAAGCATTATTGTATGTATAATTATTGTTATTACAATGGAGACCACTAGACCAACAAGTCAAACGAGCTGGTACAAAGGAAGCAGGGAATAGATCAGATAATTCTGAAGAATCCCACATACCATAATTATATTTATAGAAAAGACTGAGACTAGCGACATTACATCTACGAGAGAGGTTTCAAGCTCCAACCTCTGTTCCATCGTTGCTGTGTTGCAAGCCTGAGTCTGTTTTACAAGTACTTTAATGGAATGTTCTTTGATGAATTCATAACAGTTGTGCCTTACTTGACATACATACTTCTAATTAATCTAACAAACAGCAAAATCCTACCCCTTCTCTGTTGAGGTCCTTATATGCTGGAAAGCTTTCAACTCCAAAAGTTTCTTTCTTTCGAACTGCTAGACTTTGAAATTCTCTCTTTGTTTCTTGCTTCCTGACTGTACTAACCTGCAGAAGTTTAAATATAATGTAAACAGACATCTCGCTGCTCAACTCCCCACAATCCCCTGTTAGACACGATCCTAAATAGTAGCCCCTTGTTTGGAGTGAAAAAGAATAAATTTAAAAAAAAACATTGGCAAGAAGAAACAATGCAAACTCTGTTGAACCCTTGTTTCAGCAATAATAGAAACGATTTCTGAAATATTACATGTTTATTTGGATAAAATGCTTAATACCGATTGGTCAATTCTATCAAAATAGCCATTCTTGATTGGTTGCTTATATCAGTTTTTAACTAATCAAAAAGATTTTACCATGGAAGCAAAAACTCAAGCGCTGTCGCCAGTGAGAGATTCAATTTGCCACACAAACACTTGTCAGGCACAACACTCTACAGGCTTCTTTTTTTTTTTTACACAGGAATCACCACTTATCAAGGCCTGGAGGCCATTTGACGATAAAGATTAATGGGTATATATTAGTCAATATGATTATAGCGTAGTAAACATAAGTGGAAATTTTGTAAATTGGATTGTTTGCAAATGACCTCTGGCTGTAGTCCCTTAGCTATTGGCATCTTTGCAAGCAAAATATGACAATCATGAACTAAAATATAGCACAGCTAAGACATAGACTCACAAACTAAGACGTAAGGAGTTACTGTTTGAGAGTGTGTCTAACAGGAGATGATAGAGAGTTGAGCAACAAGATGTCTGTTCACATTACATTTAAAGTCCACCAGGTTAGTAGGATTAGGGAAGCAGAGAATAGATAGGGGATTCAAAAGTCTAGCAGTTTAAGGGAAGAAACTGCAGGGTGGGACTATAAAGTTGTCCCCCCTAAAGAAAACAACACTACAGCTTTTTTTTTTTTAACTTTTATTGAAAAAATCAATTCAGGTAACTTGATTGTGTAGTAGAGCTGGCATCTATTCAATGTGGCTGCCTTCAGCCTCAATCACTACCCTGATACGGGTTTGGAACTGGACTGGGAGTATGTCTTTTCCACAAGTGCCGCTGGGAGCTCAACAAATACTTGGGAAATACTCAGCGGATGGCTTTGGTATTGTGGGAGGTCATGTTGGTGATGTTCTCGATGTATCAACAAAGTAGTCCAGCAGGTTCAGGTTAGAGGAGAAGAGGACCAGTGAGACAAGGGTACAAAATTGTAGCACTCTTTCTGAAACCAAGCCTGGGTGTCTTTGGACTTGTTGTCCGTCGCCAAGTCCTGCTGCCATACCCAGGGTCTGCCAGCGGCCACCTGATTGCACCAGAAGATCACCACACTCTTCAACACATCCAGGTACACTTTGGTGTTGACTTTCAAGCCGACTTCAAAGATGTGTGTTGCATGATGTAGCCCTCACTTGAAACCAAACCAAAGACTGTAACCGTGGCTGGAAACTTTGTTTTTATCACTCTGGGTACGTCCTTGTTATTTGTGACAATCTAGTGATGCATTTTAAGGGTGTTGGCAATGGTCCTGTTGTCATAACTTGGATCGGTAGAGAGCATGAGTTGTATAGTGGCTCATCTCCGATCTCACTCATTGAACATTATATCACTTTCAGACAGTTTTCATCAAAGGAAAATGGAATCATATTGTCTTTCTTGGGCGACAATCTTATCATTCCACCCTGTATTAGAGTAGAAGTGTTTTCGACATCTAGGAACCTAGAAAGTGAAGGAGTGGGATTTTGCTGCTTGTTGGGTTTGTCTGGAGTATGTATGTCGAGATGGCAAATATGCTGAGTTCATCAGAGTAGATTTCATTAAAGTACTTGTAAAACAGGCAGACGAATGCAACATTGCGGTGATGGAACAGAGGTTGGAGCTTGGCCAGTAGTGTGGGACCTACTAGATTTGAGTCTTGTTTTTGGACTCTAAGAGTAAGAGACTAGTGGTAGATGCACCAGCCCAGATGCAACAACAATACTCCATGCATGGGCGAATTGTGGCTTTGTTAAGATATAGGATACTTGTTCGTGTGAGTAATTTTCTGGTATGGTAGAGAGATCCCACCTTCTTTGCAGCAGCATTGGCAATGTCCTCAATGTATTTGTTCTAATTCATGCTGCTTGTGAATGTTAAACCAAGAAGTTTGAAGGATTGGCTCTCAGGTAGAATGTTATTTGTTATGGCAATCAGTGGTTGATGCATGAGGGTAGTTACAAAAGTTAAGCCTCCTATTTTTTATTTTAATTCAAAATTTTGAAGAGCTACAGAGACAAGAGTGGTACCATTAAAACAAGTGACCTTTCGTGATCCAGAATTTTTTTTTTTCTAAATAATCACTACCATTCTCAATGCACTTTTGCCAGAAATTCAATGACGCATCTCTGTTTCTGATGCATGTCCATGACAGGGTTTGCTTTCTTAGAGTCTCACACCATCAATACCTCCAACAGAATGATGAAAAGTTCAGGTCATGAATGCATAAGCTCAGTCATCATAAAAATGCAATTTGCAATCGCCTCTGATCCATTCAGGCAGAATATAAAATAGGAGGCATTACTTTTGAAGCGCCTTTTGAATATCTAAAATACAAATGATACATAAACTGTTCTTTTTTATTGAATCGATTCTGTAGGGCAGTATTGTGGAACCCTTGTTTCAGCAGCAATAGCAGCAGCAACAGCAGCAGCAGCAACATCATCATCAACAACAGTAGCACTACCACCAACATCACCAAAGAAACGATCTCTGAAATATTTGATTTTTATTTGGTTTAAATACTTAATACTGATTGGTCAATTCTATTAAAATAATCAGTCTTGATTGGTTGTCTGTATCAAGCTTGATTCGATTAGAAAGGGTGTGCTATGGGTGCTGGGAACCTGTCACACAAACTTCTGTCGATCATAATACTACAACACGGACTTCTTGCAGACCAAAAAATTCATGTCAGTAGTCCCTTGAAAAACAATGCAAGTCATGAACTACCAAAACTATTAAAATATAGAAACAGCTTAGATGTAATCCCATAAACTCACTCACAATAAGTCTATACCTATGGGGACAAAAACAACACTTTCTTCGTCTGGACCAGGTGTGAGAAAATTTTCCTTTTTAAAGACTACATTAAAAAATTCACTAATTTATACACAATTTTATAGGATTGCACTATTTTACAGAGGTACTTTGAAAAATTCACAAATTTATAGGATGGCACAATTTTGTAGGGCCACATTAAAAAATTCACCATTTTATAGGATTGCACTATTTTACAGAGGTACATTGAAAAATTCACAAATTTATAGGATGGCACAATTTTGTAGGGCCACATTAAAAAATTCACCATTTTATAGGATTGCACTATTTTACAGAGGTACATTGAAAAATTCACAAATTTATAGGATGGCACAATTTTGTAGGGCCACATTAAAAAATTCACAATTTTATAGGTTTGCACGATTGTACAGGGACACATTGAAAAATTCACAAATTTACAGGATTACATTATTTTATAGGGCCACATTAAAAGATTCCCATTTTATAGGATTGCACATTAAAAAATTCACAATTTTATTGAGCAGCAAAGTGCATTAACTGAAAATGATTATATTTAAAATAGAAAAAAGTAAAAGGCTTTTTTAATAAAAATTGAATTCTTTTTTTCTCATTCAATTTTTGGAAATATTGTAGGAAAAGAATTTATTTGAAAGACAAAGTAACTCAGTTTAAACATAAATATTTACAAACTCTTGTCATGCAATTGCTTTTTCTTTTCTAAATCCTCATTCATCCCAAACAAAAGACCCTCTAAGTAGAGAGTTAAGCAGCAAGATGTTTGTTCACAGTACATTTAAATTTTTACATGTTATTATAGTCAAGGAAACAAGAAATCGGTAGGGAATTCCAAAGTCTAGCGATTAAAGGGAAGAAACTATTATAGTAGAAAGCTTTCCAGCATCTTCAGATCTCTCGCTGGCAAAAGTGCATTGAGAATGGTGGTGACTATGTAGAAAAATAAATTTTGAAGCACAAAACGTCACTAGCTTTAATGTTACTGTTTCAGAAGGCTGAGAAATGTGAAAGTGCCAATCGACCGCACAACTAACAAGATAGACACAAAGGCAAAAAGATAACGATAATAGCAAAGAAGAATGACAGACACTGATATTCATTTAAAGACGATCGATATTGTTTTATTTACTGAGAATCAAAAAATTAAATGGAGATTGTATATTCAGAATCAATCCGAGTGACATAGAATCAGTCACTAGAAACAGATAGCTGGACGTCAGTAGGCTCTGGAACAGATACCTGGACGTCTGTGGGCACTGACGCAGTTAGTTGGACATACGTGGGCACTGAAAGAGATAGCTGGATGTCAGTGGGCACTGGAAAAGGTAACTGGAGGTCAATGAGCTCTGGAATAGAAAGTTGGAGGTCATTGGGTTCTAGGACAGGTAGCTGGATGTCAGTGGGCTCTGGAACAGGTAGCAAGAAGTCAATGGTCTCTGAAACAGGTAGCTGGATGTCAATGGGCTCTAAAACAGGTAGCTGGACATCAGTTGGCTCTAGAACAGGTAGCTAGACGTCAGTTGGCTCTGGAACAGGTAGCTGGATGTCAGTGGGCTCTAGAACAGGTAGATAGACGTCAGTTGGCTCTGGAACAAGTAGCTGGATGTCAGTGGGCTCTGGAACAGGTAGCTGGATGTCAATGGGCTCTGGAACAGGTAGCTGGATGTCAATGGGCTCTGGAACAGGTAGCTAGACGTCAGTTGGCTCTGGAACAGGTAGTTGGATGTCAATGGGCTCTGGAACAGGTAGCTAGACGTCAGTTGGCTCTGGAACAGGTAGCTGGATGTCAATGGGCTCTGGAACAGGTACCTGGATGTCAACAGTCTCTGGAACAGGTAGCTGGATGTCAATGGGCTCTGGAACAGGTAGCTAGACATCAGTTGGCTCTGAAAGCTGGATGTCAGTGGGCTCTGGAACAGGTAGCTAGACGTCAGTTGGCTCTGGAAGAGGTAGCTGGATGTCAGTGGGCTCTGGAACAGGTCAAGGGATGTCAACAGTCTCTGGAACAGGTAGCTGGATGTCAATGGGCTCAGGAACAGGTAGCTGGATGTCAATGGTCTCTGGAACAGGTAGCTGGATGTTAGTGAGCTCTATAACAGGTAGCTGGATGGCAGTGGGCTCTGGAACAGGTAGCTGGATTGCTGTGGGTTCTGGAACAGGGAGCTGGACATCAGTGGGCTCTGAAACAGGTAGCTGGATGTCAGTGGGCTCTGGAACATGTCACTGGATGTCAGTGAGCTCTAGAACAGGTAGCCGGATGTCAGTGGGCTGTGGAACAGGTAGCTGGATGTCAATGGTCTCTGGAACAGATACCTGGATGTCAATGGTCGCAGGAACAGGTCACTGGATGTCAAAGGTCTCTGGAACAGGTAGCTGGATGTCAGTTGACTCTGGAACAGATATCTGGATGTCAATGGGCTCTGGAACAGGTAGCTGGATGTCAATGGTCTCTGGAACAGGTAGCTGGATTTCAATGGTCTCTGGAACAGGTAGCTGGATGTCAATGGGCTCTGAAACAGATAGCTGGATGTCAATGGGCTCTGGAACAAGTAGCTGGATGTCAATGGGCTCTGAAAGAGGTAGCTGGATGTCAATGGTCTCTGGATCAGGTAGCTGGATGTCAATGATCTCTGGAACAGGTATCTGGATGTCAGTGGTCTCTGGAACAGGTCACTGGATGTCAGTGAGCTCTAGAACAGGTAAGTGGATGTCAGTAAGCTCTAGAACAGGTAGCTGTATGTCAATGGGCTCTGGAACAGGTAGCTGGATGTCAATGGGCTCTGAAACAGGAAGCTGGATGTCAGTTGGCTCTGAGACAGGTAGCTGGATGTCAGTTGGCTCTGAAACAGGTAGCTGGATGTAAATCGGCTCTGGAACAGGTAGCTGGATGTCAATGGGCTCTGGAACAGGTAGCTGGATGTCAGTTGGCTCTGAGAAAGGTAGCTGGATGTGAGTTGGCTTTGAAACAGGTAGCTAGATGTAAATGGGCTCTGGAACAGGTAGCTGGATGTCAATGGGCTCTGTAACTGGTAGCTGGATGTCAATGGTCTCTGGAACAAGTCACTGGATGTCAGTGAGCTCTAGACCAGGTAGCTGGATGTCAGTGGGCTCTGGAACAGATATATGGATGTCAGTTGGCTCTGAAACAGGTAGCTGGATGTCAGTTTGCTCTGAACCAGGTAGCTGGATGTTAATGGGCTCTGGAACAAGTAGCTGCATGTCAATGGTCTCTGGAACAGGTATCTGGATGTCAATGGTCTCCGGAACAGGTAGCTCGATGTCAATGGTCTCTGGAACAGGTACCTGGATGTAAATGGGCTCTGGGACAGGTAGCTGGATGTCAGTGGGCTCTGGAACATGTAGCTGGATGGCAGTGGGCTCTGGAACAGGTAGCTGGATGTCAATGGTCTGGAACAAGTAGTTGGATGTCAGTTGGCTCTGGAACAGGTAGCTGGATGTCAATGGGCTCTGGAACAGGTAGCTGGATGTCAGTGGGCTTAGGAATAGGTAGCTGGATGTCAATGGGCTCTGAAACGGTAACTGGATGTCGATGGGCTCTGGAACATGTAGCTTGATGTCAATGGTCTCTGGAACAGGTAGCTGGATGTCAATGGGATCTGAAACAGGTAGCTGGATGTCAATGGGCTCTGGAACAGGTCACTGGATGTCAATGGGCTCTGAAACAGGTAGCTGGATGTCAATGGGCTCTGGATCAGGTAGCTGGATGTCAATGGTGTCTGGATCAGGTAGCTGGATGTCAATGATCTATGGAACAGGTAGCTGGATGTTAGTGGTCTCTGAAAAAGGTCACTGGATGTCAGTGAGCGCTAGAACAGGTAGCTGGATGTCAGTGGGCTTTGGAACAGGTAGCTGGATGTCAATGGTCTCTGGAACAGGTACCTGGATGTCAATGGGATCTGAAACAGGTAGCTGGATGTCAATGGGCTCTGGAACAGGTAGCTGGATGTCAATGGGCTCTGTAACAGGTAGCTGGATGTCAATGGGCTCTGAAGCAGGTAGCTGGATGTCAATGGTCTCTGGATCAGGTAGCTGGATGTTAGTGGTCTCTGAAAAAGGTCACTGGATGTCAGTGAGCGCTAGAACAGGTAACTGGATGTCAGTGGGCTTTGGAACAGGTAGCTGGATGTCAATGGGCTCTGGAACAGGTAGCTGGATGTCAATGGGCTCTGAAACCGGTAGCTGGATGTCAGTTGGCTCGGAAACAGGTAGCTGGATGTCAGTTGGCTCTGAAACGGGTAGCTGGATGTCACTGGTGTCTCTGAAACAGGTAGCTGGATGTCAATGGGCTCTGAAACAGGTAGCTGGATGTAAATGGGCTCTGGAACATGTCACTGGATGTCAGTGAGCTCTAGAACAGGAAGCCGGATGTCAGTGGGCTGTGGAACAGGTCACTGGATGTCAATGGTCTCTGGAACAGTTATCTTGATATCGGTGGGCTGTGGAACAGGTAGCTGGATGTCAATGGGCTCTGGAACAAGTCACTGGATGTCAGTGAGCTCTAGAACAGGTAGCTGGATGTCAATGGGCTCTGAAACAGGTAGCTGGATGTCAATGGCCTCTGGAAAAGGTAGCTGGATGTCAAGGGGCTCTGAAACAGGTAGCTGGATGTCAGTTGGCTCTGAAAACGGTAGCTGGATGTAAGTTGGCTCTGAAACAAGTAGCTGGATGTCAATGGTCTCTGGAACAGGTAGCTGGATGTCAATGGGCTCTGGAACAGGTAGCTGGATGTCAGTGGGCTCTGGAACAGGTAGCTGGATGGCAGTGGGCTCTGGAATAGGTAGTTGGATGTCAATGGTCTCTGGAACAGGTAGCTGGATGTCAGTTGGCTCTGGAACAGGTAGCTGGATGTCAGTGGGCTCTGAAACAGGTAGCTGGATGTCAATGGTCTCTGGAACAGGTAGCTGGATATCAATGGGCTCTGAAACAGGTAGCTGGATGTCAGTGAGCTCTAGAACAGGTAACTGGATGTCAGTGGGCTCTGAAACAGGTAGCTGGATGTCAATGGGCTCTGGAACAGGTCACTGGATGTCAGTGAGCTCTAGAACAGGTAGCTGGATGGCAATGGGCTCTGAAACAGGTAGCTGGATGTAAATGGGCTCTGAAACAGGTAGCTGGATGTCAGTGGGCTCTGGAACATGTCACTGGATGTCAGTGAGCTCTAGAACAGGTAGCCGGATGTCAGTGGGCTGTGGAACAGGTAGCTGGATGTCAATGGTCTCTGGAACAGATACCTGGATGTCAATGGTCGCAGGAACAGGTCACTGGATGTCAAAGGTCTCTGGAACAGGTAGCTGGATGTCAGTTGACTCTGGAACAGATATCTGGATGTCAATGGGCTCTGGAACAGGTAGCTGGATGTCAATGGTCTCTGGAACAGGTAGCTGGATTTCAATGGTCTCTGGAACAGGTAGCTGGATGTCAATGGGCTCTGAAACAGATAGCTGGATGTCAATGGGCTCTGGAACAAGTAGCTGGATGTCAATGGGCTCTGAAAGAGGTAGCTGGATGTCAATGGTCTCTGGATCAGGTAGCTGGATGTCAATGATCTCTGGAACAGGTATCTGGATGTCAGTGGTCTCTGGAACAGGTCACTGGATGTCAGTGAGCTCTAGAACAGGTAAGTGGATGTCAGTAAGCTCTAGAACAGGTAGCTGTATGTCAATGGGCTCTGGAACAGGTAGCTGGATGTCAATGGGCTCTGAAACAGGAAGCTGGATGTCAGTTGGCTCTGAGACAGGTAGCTGGATGTCAGTTGGCTCTGAAACAGGTAGCTGGATGTAAATCGGCTCTGGAACAGGTAGCTGGATGTCAATGGGCTCTGGAACAGGTAGCTGGATGTCAGTTGGCTCTGAGAAAGGTAGCTGGATGTGAGTTGGCTTTGAAACAGGTAGCTAGATGTAAATGGGCTCTGGAACAGGTAGCTGGATGTCAATGGGCTCTGTAACTGGTAGCTGGATGTCAATGGTCTCTGGAACAAGTCACTGGATGTCAGTGAGCTCTAGACCAGGTAGCTGGATGTCAGTGGGCTCTGGAACAGATATATGGATGTCAGTTGGCTCTGAAACAGGTAGCTGGATGTCAGTTTGCTCTGAACCAGGTAGCTGGATGTTAATGGGCTCTGGAACAAGTAGCTGCATGTCAATGGTCTCTGGAACAGGTATCTGGATGTCAATGGTCTCCGGAACAGGTAGCTCGATGTCAATGGTCTCTGGAACAGGTACCTGGATGTAAATGGGCTCTGGGACAGGTAGCTGGATGTCAGTGGGCTCTGGAACATGTAGCTGGATGGCAGTGGGCTCTGGAACAGGTAGCTGGATGTCAATGGTCTGGAACAAGTAGTTGGATGTCAGTTGGCTCTGGAACAGGTAGCTGGATGTCAATGGGCTCTGGAACAGGTAGCTGGATGTCAGTGGGCTTAGGAACAGGTAGCTGGATGTCAATGGGCTCTGAAACGGTAGCTGGATGTCGATGGGCTCTGGAACATGTAGCTTGATGTCAATGGTCTCTGGAACAGGTAGCTGGATGTCAATGGGATCTGAAACAGGTAGCTGGATGTCAATGGGCTCTGGAACAGGTCACTGGATGTCAATGGGCTCTGAAACAGGTAGCTGGATGTCAATGGGCTCTGGATCAGGTAGCTGGATGTCAATGGTGTCTGGATCAGGTAGCTGGATGTCAATGATCTATGGAACAGGTAGCTGGATGTTAGTGGTCTCTGAAAAAGGTCACTGGATGTCAGTGAGCGCTAGAACAGGTAGCTGGATGTCAGTGGGCTTTGGAACAGGTAGCTGGATGTCAATGGTCTCTGGAACAGGTACCTGGATGTCAATGGGATCTGAAACAGGTAGCTGGATGTCAATGGGCTCTGGAACAGGTAGCTGGATGTAAATGGGCTCTGTAACAGGTAGCTGGATGTCAATGGGCTCTGAAGCAGGTAGCTGGATGTCAATGGTCTCTGGATCAGGTAGCTGGATGTTAGTGGTCTCTGAAAAAGGTCACTGGATGTCAGTGAGCGCTAGAACAGGTAACTGGATGTCAGTGGGCTTTGGAACAGGTAGCTGGATGTCAATGGGCTCTGGAACAGGTAGCTGGATGTCTATGGGCTCTGAAACCGGTAGCTGGATGTCAGTTGGCTCGGAAACAGGTAGCTGGATGTCAGTTGGCTCTGAAACGGGTAGCTGGATGTCACTGGTGTCTCTGAAACAGGTAGCTGGATGTCAATGGGCTCTGAAACAGGTAGCTGGATGTAAATGGGCTCTGGAACATGTCACTGGATGTCAGTGAGCTCTAGAACAGGAAGCCGGATGTCAGTGGGCTGTGGAACAGGTCACTGGATGTCAATGGTCTCTGGAACAGTTATCTTGATATCGGTGGGCTGTGGAACAGGTAGCTGGATGTCAATGGGCTCTGGAACAAGTCACTGGATGTCAGTGAGCTCTAGAACAGGTAGCTGGATGTCAATGGGCTCTGAAACAGGTAGCTGGATGTCAATGGCCTCTGGAAAAGGTAGCTGGATGTCAAGGGGCTCTGAAACAGGTAGCTGGATGTCAGTTGGCTCTGAAAACGGTAGCTGGATGTAAGTTGGCTCTGAAACAAGTAGCTGGATGTCAATGGTCTCTGGAACAGGTAGCTGGATGTCAATGGGCTCTGGAACAGGTAGCTGGATGTCAGTGGGCTCTGGAACAGGTAGCTGGATGGCAGTGGGCTCTGGAATAGGTAGTTGGATGTCAATGGTCTCTGGAACAGGTAGCTGGATGTCAGTTGGCTCTGGAACAGGTAGCTGGATGTCAGTGGGCTCTGAAACAGGTAGCTGGATGTCAATGGTCTCTGGAACAGGTAGCTGGATATCAATGGGCTCTGAAACAGGTAGCTGGATGTCAGTGAGCTCTAGAACAGGTAACTGGATGTCAGTGGGCTCTGAAACAGGTAGCTGGATGTCAATGGGCTCTGGAACAGGTCACTGGATGTCAGTGAGCTCTAGAACAGGTAGCTGGATGGCAATGGGCTCTGAAACAGGTAGCTGGATGTAAATGGGCTCTGGAACAGGTAGCTGAATGTCAATGGGCTCTGGAACAGTTAGCTGGATGTTAGTGGGCTCTATAACAGGTAGCTGGATGGAAGTGGGCTCTGGAACAGGGAGCTGGACATCAGTGGGCTCTGGAACAGGTAGCTGGATGTCAGTGGGCTGTGGAACAGGTAGCTGGATGTCAGTGGGCTCTGCAACAGATAGCTGGATGTCTGTTGGCTCTGAAACAGGTAGCTGGATGTCAATGGTCGTTGGAACAGGTAGCTGGATATCAATGGGCTCTGGAACAGGTACCTGGATGTCAATGGGCTCAGAAACAGGTAGCTGGATGTCAATGGTCTCTGGAGCAGGTAGCTGGATGTCAGTGGACTCTGAAACAGGTAGCTGGATGTCAATGGGCTGTGGAACAGGTAGCTGGATGTCAATGGGCTGTGGAACAGGTAGCTGGATGGCAGTGGTCTCTGGAACAGGTAGCTGGATGTCAATGGGCTCTGGAACAGGTAGCTGGATGTCAATGGGCTCTGAAACAGGTAGCTGGATGTCAATGGGCTCTGAAACAGGTAGCTGGATGTCAATGGGCTCTGAAACAGGTAGCTGGATGTCAGTGGGCTCTGGAACAGGTAGCTGGATGTCAATGGGCTCTGGAACAGGTAGCTGGATGTCAATGGGCTCTGAAACAGGTAGCTGGATGTCAATGGGCTCTGGAACAGGTAGCTGGATGTCAGTTGGCTCTGGAACAGGTAGCTGGATGTCAGTTGGCTCTGGAACAGGTACCTGAATGTCAGTGGGCTCTGGAACAGGTAACTTGAATGTCAGTGGGCTCTGAAACAGGTAGCTGGACATCTATGGGCACTGAAAAAGATAGCTGGACATCTGTGGGCTCTGGGATATGTGGGTGGATGTAAATGATCTCTGGAACAGATAGATGAACGTCAGTGGGCACTGGAACAGGTAGGTAGACGTCAGTTTGCTCTGAATATGTGGGTGGATGTCATTGGATTCTGGAACAGGTAGCTTGACGTCAGTGGCTATTGGTAGCTGCTAGAAACTTAAAAATAAATTAAAATAAATGTAGAAAATGTATAATGATTTTTTCAATTTGGACCCATTTTTGACCTCTTAAAATCCTATTTTAACCAGCTAAAGATCCATAAAAGAACGGTCCATGATAAAAACGACCATTTGCTGCCTCTAACGCCGCTCTACGACTTTTAGTTTCGGAAGAGATAGAGTGTGAAAATATGGAGACAGACAGATAGGCAGACAGACATAGTGAGTTTTATAAATTAGATTATTAATTGAACCAAACTTTTATGAAACTATAATTAATTTTATGAAGATAATATTGTTTTAAACTCTATGTACAAACTTATTGGATGTAAATGGATTCCAAAAGTTTCACTCTTTTAATCCATGAATATTTACTAAGAATGTTAAAGCTAGTTTAAATGACTTTTTAATATTTCCTGTAGTTTAACTCTTTCTGAATTCGTTTCAAATTTTAAAGTGTCATGAAGTAATTTCTTTTCAACACTTATCAAATGATTAAAATTGTTGATTTGTTTACGGAGAAAAAGAAAGGCATCATGGTGAATTTAATTTTTCGGTTAAATTATTTTTTTAAATGGGATTTTAAACATGTTCATTTTATTTATTTATTTATTTTATTGTATTTTCACCCCAATCAAAGTACACTGCCACTATCTGGAACATGATTTGCAGGGATACTATGTAGGGAGTTGAGCAGCAAGATGTCTGTTTACATTACACTTGAACTTCTGCATGACAGTACAGTCAGGGAAACAGGGACCCGGAAGGGAATTCCAAAGTCTAGCAGTTCAAGGGAAGAAATTATTGGAGTAGAAGGCTTTCTGGCATAGGGAGGGGGGTCTCTTTTTTTATTTCAATAAATAATCGTTTAACAGTAAATCATGAATAACATCAGTTACGTAGAGGCGAGAAATATAACTAAAGTGGTTACAGAATTATAACCAATGTAAAATGATTTTCATAGGATTTTTTAAAACTAAATTTTAAGATAGGTTAAAATATTATCCAAAAATTGGCAGCTTATTTCGAATTAAATCTATTTTCAAAACAAAAATACAGAAAAATCTTTTAAAAAACATTATGATATACATAGCCGTCACGTAACGACAATATCATATTCCAAAAACCACGTAAATCGATCAATTAAGGTCATTTAACTAAGAAAATAAAATTTTATGACGAAGCAAAACGTTCTATTTTGATGCGCCATGTTTAATAATAATGGGAAGACAACTCAATACGAACTATCGAGATCCAAATCAGCCTTCAAATGGCTACAATTTATAATTTAAATCGCTAAACATGATTAAAAAAATGATTTTCTACACATATGTATATAAAATACTACTTGATCAATGAAGTGATTTTTGGAATATGACATCTTCGTTCCGTGAAGAATAAAGATTTTTTTTCTGTAATTTAGTTCTTTCTCTTTTCTTTTCTTTTTTTTCTGTTTGAAAGTAAGCACCAAAATTATTTAATAAAATTAATATAAGCTAATTTCAGAAAGAAAAATATAATAACAATTAATTAAATAAATTTAGAAATTCATTTTTATTTTACCAATTCCATAGAGAAAAACAAAATTGTACAAAGGAGAATAAATAAAAATGTTTTTTTTTTAAATAAATTTTTATGGTTTCTTTTTTTGTTGTAAATTTATTATTTTTTTATATATTTTTATTTTTTTAATTAATTTAATTAAAAAGAATATGTTGAGTTCGTTTCTGTTTTGAAGAATTTTCACATCCTATTCTGAATCAAATCCTGTTTGCTTCAAGAGTAAAGTTCTTTTAATAAAGAAAAATCTTAAGTGGTTTGGCAACAGATTATTTTCGCCATATTGTTAAAAAAAGAAAGGGAAGAAAGAAGGGGTGAACTAAAAAATAACGAAATGGAAACAAATCGGGGGGGAAAGGGGACATTTTATTATTATTATTATTACTATTATTATTATTATTAAAACAAGAAACGGACAAGAAAGGAGAAAAAACAGACGAATGAAAACTAATCGGTTTTTCCTTCTTCCGGTAATTCCGTTTTTTTTTTAATAAGTTTTTTATTTTATTTTTAAATGAGAAACATTTTTGGTTATTAACGCTTATAAAATAAATAAAAATAAATAATTGTGAAAAAATTTATTTAAAAAGTAAAAAAAATAATAAATTTTTATTAACTGTGTCCGATTGGCATTTTTCCCCTTCTCCTCCTACTCCCTTATAGTTCTGTTTTTCTTCGTAAATTTATCCGGAAACTCTCTTTCTACTCTATCTATCTTTCTATCTATCTGTCTATTTCCCCCTCGGTGTATGTTTTTAACTCTTACTACTCTCCCTATTCGCTTTTTTACCTTTTCTCTTTATGCTTTCTTTTCTTTTTTCTTTTTGACGAACGTCCGTCTACAGTTTCAAGCGGTCTATTCTTGCCTCTCTCTATTTGATCTACTCTGACCGCTTCTCACGTCACTCCTCACACTCTTTCTCTGGTCTTTCTTCCGCCGCCTATGACTCTCCTCCCACCTTCTTACTGTTTTGTACTCTAACTGCTACCCGCACCGTGTTTGTGTGCGAGACAGGGGGGAAGAAAAGAGGAAACACATACACTTATAAACACACATACGCACGCATACATACATAATATACAAGGCAGCACCAAAGCGGCGGCCCAGGAGACGGAGGCACTCGATCTTTCACTTAGAAATGTCTCGTAGTGCCGATACAAACAGTTCCAGTAATACCTACAAGTTGGTAGTCGTTGGTGGAGGTGGCGTTGGAAAAAGTGCCTTGACGATACAATTTATCCAGGTAAGGTCCACGGTCATCGCCCCCCCCCCCTTTTTTTGGGCCCCTCTCGCTAGAGCTACTTTTCTGCTTCACTATTGACGACCGTGATGATGATGATTGTAACTCTCAAATTTTCAATTGGAATCCTTACAGCGATGATGATGATGACGATTACAACCGATAACTCCCACCCCTTCCTTTATTACATCTCTGACTACTACTACTATTGTTTTGTTATTATTGTTAGTATTCGAATGGAAAAGTCACCGGTAGTAGTTGTAGTAGTAGATTCTAATAATTTCCACTTTCCGACTACGCCTTTTAAATTATTGACTCATATATATATATATATATATATATATAATATATGACCGGAAAATCTTATGTGAGATAGACTATTTAATTCATATTTTGTTTCGGCAAAATTTATGTCCCTGCCTCGTCTTAAGTTATGTAAAAGGCCAAAAAATGATATTGTTACAAGGGATATTTATATTTTACTATTGTGTAATAATGAATAAAAATGTACTTATGGTTTATACTATAATAATAACTATTATTAAGGCTCAATCTGAAAGGATATTGAGTCCCTTATATGTTTGTTGTTGGGTCTGCTCGTTCTTGATTCAATTCTGATTTTCGGAAGTTGATATATATATATATATATATATATATATATATATATATATGGAGAAATTCTTGTTTTTTTTCTGTATCTTCTTAAAGCGATCCTTATTGAATACATTCATAGTGATAATGTGTGTGTATATAACCGTAAATAAAAATGCGATTGTGTTTTTATTTATTTATTATTGTTGTAAGGCTCTATCCCAAAAGATATTGAGTCCTTTGCGATCTGATCGTCCTTGATTCGGTTCATTTCTAGTCAGAAATTCCTGTTTTTCTTTATTTTCCCCGAAATACCTCTTATTGAATAAATACTCATAATAATAATCATAAATAATATTGAATACTACATCATAAAAAAAGTAAAAACTACTTAAAAAAAAGAAAGCAAATCCTTTCTCATCATCTATGTTAAAACTAAAATCAAATCTGTACTTCTGTTTACGGACCCTGCTTGTTAATAATATGATTATTTAGAAATCCATTCTTAACATGAGGATGGGGGCTTTTTTTTTTTTTTTTTTTTGTAACTATTCTGTACGTTTTACTTAACAATTTAATAAGCAAAAACTAGCGTAAAAATTTATTTGAACTTAAAATTTTATGTAAAAAAAAAAAAAAAAAAAAAACGAAAAAAATAGCATGATTCATAAACTGCAGAAGTATCGTCAAATCTATCAAAGGATTGTCCGGAGAAAATGGCAGAAAACACTGTTTCTCTATATTTTCTAAAAGCCCTTAACCTATTAAACGAATACTCAATACTTTTAAGAATATTAAAATAATAGATTAAAAAGAAAATGAAAAACCATTTCCTTCGGGAAGTATATAAAAAATCGGTGCTTTTAGGCACTACCGCACTAAAAAATAGTATTTTCAAGTTAAATTCAAATTTTACGTTATTTATTATCATTATTATTATTATTATTATTGAATTGTTAGGTGAAAGTACAGAATAGTTAACAAAACATCCGTCCCCTCTCCACATATTAAGAATGGCTTTCTAAATAATAACGTTATCATTTCAACACGGTAACAAGTGCAGAAGTACCAAGAAATCATATGCATATATATTAAACATAGTCAGTCATAGGCTACTGTTCCTTTGTAGCAAGATGTTTCAGTGTAGCTACACTGCGAGAAGCGAAACCCGAACGGCCAGTAGCAATGTGACCATGAGTCAAGTGCTTAACGTCCTGTAGCAACAAACTCCACCAATGACATAAATATTTATGTATACCTATGTCGTAATCCTTACTATTGGCGACATTAATATAAGTTATAAGCCTTTAAAATTACCCTAAATATCGATTCTTAACAGAGTAGCCATTTTGTTTAGCCAATTGTTTACGTAATGAACCTTATTCCCTGGTTACTTTGCTCCAAATCGATATTTCCGGCAATTTTAAAGCATTATAACTTATATTGGATATTTATTTTTATTTATTTGTTTCATTTTACTTCAGTCGACGTTCTCAGAAATCAAGGCCTCCCCGCCTCTTCCTGAGTCTAACACTTGAGGCCTTCGTGAGATACATAGATATTCGAACATTCCATTAACGTTCTCCTTTACATCTCAAACACAGAGTTCCTTTTTACAATGCCTCCCCACGGGACAGAGTTAGACACCAGGGTCGTTTTTTAATGTGGAGAAAAGGAACAAAAATAAAAATTGTCTCAGTCGTGAAGGATTTCTCCTCCACTGACAGAGAACAAGAAATTGAAGTGTATATCTGAAGAACAGATACTACACTTTGATCTTGATCCGAAGGCCAAGGAGTTGGTCAAGAAGTTGAGAACATAAGTTTCCTCTCCCCAACTAATTATTTAAATAGATTATATCTTTCTTGTGGTCTCTTGGTCTTGCTAGATTCCAAGGCAAGAATTTGTCTAATCTGGTTGAGTATCCAGCTTAATACTGTAATTTGAAGTAACATCCCTTGAAAAAGGTGCAGCGTTCCTCATAAAAGCCACTGTGGGTTAGCCATGCTGAGGCGATTTTATTTAGGCTTTGAATACTATGTTATTTTGAATATTTGGTCAGGGTTTACTTGTAGGAAAAGGTATCCCCATGCTAGGTTGTCTTGACATTCCTTCTGTACAGAGAGACCTTGGACACTCGAGGATAGTGTCTTGTAGGCATTCAAGTTCTTTCAAAAATTGGTCACAAATAAGTAGGTAAACTAAATTGTTTTCCCAACTACATTTACTTTAAAATAATTTGTGTTGCTTATAGTAATTATTACACACACACACACATGGTGACTTCCTTCCGTCTTGACAGACTATGGATACCCACTGTAAGGGTGCCTGCACGTGAAATTTTTGTGGCAAGAGTTCCGCAATCTCCAACCACACCTATCCTGACACAATATTGTTAAATACCAGTTGCAAGTGGAGTTTCAGGACGACTGGAAACAATGCTAAGATAAGCAGAGAGCACATACAGCGCCTAGAATTTCCAAATAATCACCCATCTGGTACTAATCAGGCTCGACGTTGCTTAACTTCGGTGATCTGATGAGAATCAGTGTGTCAACATGATAATGCTATATAACATGCACACATACATGTGTATGTGGAGTTTCTCTTTGAAGGGTCCTTAATAAATACTAATGGTATAATCATAAGTGTTTGCTAATGGGCTGGAACACCAGGGTTCAATCCTCAGTCGACTCCTACCTAAGACTTAAAAAATGGTACTTGATGCACCTTGCTAAGCACTCAGCATTATATGATGAGGATCAAAAAAGTAAGTGGAGTGATCCTATAAATAAGGAGCCTTTGGGTTACCGTTGACTGTGTTCAATCACTTTCCTTTTTGACAAATAAAAAAAAAAAAGGTACCATCTCTAACAATTTATTTATATCAATATTACTAAAAACTAATGATGGGATGATTCCGATAGAATTACCGATTCTGTTCTACATTCCCGATTCTGATACAATTACTGAGTCCGATTCTTTTAAAACGACTAAATATTTAGCTATGAAGTTTTTTTTTTTTTTTTTTTTTTTTTTTCGGATTACCGTAAAAACTCATGTTACGTGCATATATTTTCACAAACGTAAAAAAAAAAAAAATAAATGCCGAAATATATAGATTTCAGTTTTACCGATAGTTTAAAATCAATCCAGTCATCATTTTATCATTAGTATCAACAATTAAAAATTAAGTTTAAAAAAACAACACCTATAAACGAATCATTTTTGACATTGAAAATTATGCACAAATTTTTCCGATACTCCAAAAAGTTGAGATTTTTCTGATTCCCGATTCTTTACTCTTTTTCTTATGTCAATAAGTATTTAATAAATCTTACATCTGTATATATAAAAGACAAAACGGCCGCACGCATTTTTGTATGTCCAGCAAAGGTTTTTTTTTAGCCCGGGTTCTCGGGGGGGGGGGGGTACTATTCTTAAGAACTTTTTATATACTCCCTAGATTATAATATCTATGATTTGCGAACAAAAGTCATCTCTATCTTTTATTTGAGTGACTTTTACAAAATTCACGCTATTCCCTACTCTCGTGTGTTTGTTCATGTTTTTCGTATAAAAGCGAAACTAATCGAAAACGAAGGCAGATTCCTGGTTTTCATTCCAGAGACGTCCAGAAGCAATTAGCTTTGATCACTGTGGGGAAAACACCTCATATCAGACAATTGCTATTCATTTGGACGCTGCCAAAGTTCCCCCTTTTTTGAGGGAACGACCTCGTGGGGAAGAAAATAAATACCGCAAGAGAAAGCAAAAGTTTGACTGGCTCCAGGCCAGGTTTAAAAGCCACTTTCATTTCTTCTTAACTTTATTATCATTGAGCTGCCAACTTTTTGATTGACAGCACTAAATTTGAATGCTTTTCACTTCCTGTGGCATCATAGTGTAGTGGTAAGATAACAGGTTTTATTTCACTTTCTTTTCCACCTTCGAACCTGCCTGCCTACTACCACTTTTTTTTTTTTTTTCAACACACACCTTCAAACACCCCGGGCAATGCCGGGCACCTCCGCTAGTATATATATAAACAATAAACTCTTAAATTCCAATTAGCCTTCTTTATTTTCTAAAAAAAAAAATTAATACAGCTTTATGGACTGTTTCATCTCCATGAACAATCAAATATCGATAAGTAAATGCCCCTGCTCCACTTCCAGGTGCTGATGTAACTGATATTTTGTATGTGCAATGATTTATATCTCTATGGGTTATGTGGCAAATTAATCCTCTGAACTAATTTTAGTTTCTGATTTATAGGTGTTTGAACTAAGTCGGTGTGAAATGGAGTCTGTTGAGTGTCGTGCAGTGATTCATTTTTGTATTTGAAAGGACGCGCACCACAGGAAATTTTTCATGAAATGAAAGAAACGTATGGTAATGACCATGAAAAACGCAGGCATTGTGAATTCAAACATGGCCGAAAATATGTGAAAACAGCTCCCAGATCTGGTCATCCCTCTTCTGCCATTGATGAGGCATCTGTCAGTCAAGTTGTGGCTACAATTTTGAAAGACCGACACATGACTATTCGCCAAATAGCCCAAGAGGTCAAAATAAGTAGAAGGTCTATGGAAACTGTCATTCATGACGATTTGAATATGCATAAAATGTATGCTAGATGGATTCCCAGGTTGCTGACATCATTTCAGAAGTGAGAGCGCGTCACGTGCTTGAGGATGAATTTGTAGATGTGCCAAGAAAATGGGTCAAAGTTTTTCACAGGATTGATTACACAGGGTGAAACCTGGGTCTATCACTATGACCCATAGATCAAAGCCCAGTCAATGCTGTGGAAACCCTTAGATTCCCCACCTCCAAAGTAGGCAAGGTCATTCTCGCAGTTTTCTGAGACCAGAATGGAATAGTGATATTAGATTTCTTGGCAAAGGGTACCACAATTACAGGAGCTTATTATGCTTCTTAATATATGTTAAGAGCAGAATGCAAATCTTGGCTTCACCTTCGACAGCCTTGTAATGCTTGTTTCCTCTCTATGCTGTTCTTTAATCCTCACATTTCATGAGCAACGTTTCTAACAAAGGCAAAAGAGCTACTGTTTTGTGGGGTTAGCTGTTATATTTTGTCATGTCATGTCTTCTGAGACCAAAATAGAGTAGTGATGAGAGATTTCCTGGTAAAGAGTATCAAAATTACAAGAGCATATTATGTTTAATTTGTACCCTCTGACTTTCACTTCTTCCCAGTCTCATGAAGTTATTTTTGAAAAGGAAAGTATTTCACAACCTCGATTTCTGAAGTCATTTTCTTTGGGAAAGTAAAGATCATTATTCCAGGCCTTAAGCTATATTTAATCTGCCTTTGTAACAAATTTCTTCTGGAACCATGACAAAGTAGTGATGACAGATTTCCCGGTAAAGTGTACCACAATTACAGAAGTGTATTAAGCTTCATTTTGGGGGAAATCAAGAGAGGCTACCAAAATCAAGAGATAAAGCAAAATGAACAGGAATATTCTCCTCTTACAACACAATGCTCCGGTCAACAACATGCATGTCGCCAGATCAAAAGTACAGGCCTATGGCTATGAAATCCTTTCCACATCCTCCCTATTCTCCTAACCTTGCACCCTTTAACTTTCACTTCTTCCTAGCCATGAAGTTGTTTTTGAAAGCAAAGCATTTCTCAGATGATGCAACTTTGACTTCCAAATTTACATCCTGGTTGGAGGACAGGGTCCTACATTGTGAGTGAAACAGTCGCATTTGCGAGTGATTTTTCAGAATGGCAACTAGAAATAATGAAACGCTTATCTTTTAGCGATTCATTTCTTTTACTAACAACCTTGCAAAGCTTACTACTGAGAGAAAAATATCTTTTCAAACTTTTTTTTAATAAAACGAACAAAGTTAAATTATTTAAACAAGAAAAGTTTAATAGAACAATATACTCCTTTTTTTTTTTTTTTTTTAACGAAGGCTGTTTAAAAAAATATCTGAAGAAATTAGGATGTTTATACCTTCAAGTATCAACATAAAATTTTTTGTATATTTAAGAATTACTCTTATAAAAAAAAAAAAGACAGAAAAATCTTTATGATGTACATACTTGTTACAGAACGAAGATGTCATATTCCAAAAATCATTTGGGTTTGGCTAGTAACTTTTCTATTTGGCTAGTAAACGAAAATATTTAGTTGTCACAGGTCAACTAAAGATAAATTTGTCCAAGCTCTGGAGGACCAAGATGGGGTATTCTATAAAAAAACGATCTCCAGCACTGCATTAAACAATGGGAGAAATGTGTAACTCTGGGTGATTACTATGCAGAGAAAGACTAATAACTGTGCCAAGTTTCGTTGCTCTACTGCTACAAGAAGTGAGTCAAGGGCATTACTTATTGAACACCCCTCATCCACAAACAGAAAAACAGAAAACAAAAAAAATCTAACACTTGCAATGATGTCGGATACATAAGATACAATTCCAAAGAGGAACATGATTTTCCTAGTAGTTATTAGACGCCATCTTTGATATGAACAGCGCTAGGAAAGCGGGTATAGCATACTGAATGTCATATAAAAAAATGACTTTAAGTGAATGAAGAAAATTATAACATGAAATAAGAAAAATAATTTCGATAAATAAACAATATAAATGATATGTATTATATACTTGATTGTTCATGTATACATGAAACAGTAAAGTGATATCGATTTCTTTTTTACTGAATAAAGAAGTGGTCATTGGAATTTAACATCCTGCTGTTTATTTATATATGTTTTTTTTTTTAAAATTAACATTCAGTGAGCTTTAAGCTAGGAAATTTGAATGTTAATAATATATATACATATATATATATTTGGGCGGTCGGGTTTCGATCCTGGCTTGAGGCAGTTGCCTGTCTTGCCGCACTGATGAGCTGTGAAACAGTGAAACAGTACTGTATGTGGATGACTATAATGCTCCCTATCTTGGGTTGAGCATATTGGGAAGTGATATACAAATTGCCATTAGCATATTAAGCGACGCTCTTTGTGTAAAAAAAAAAAAAAAAAAAAAATTGAGCGGAGGCATTTGGACGATGTCAAAACATCATTAAATTCATTACCCTCACAGCAGCAGCCATATAGCGTAATGATGAGAAGCCTTGACTGTCATTTGAGTGGTCGGGTTTTGAATCCTGGCTTGAGGCAGTTGCCTGTCTAGCTGCACTGATGAGCTGTGAAACGGCGAAACAGTACTGTATGTAGGTATTTGACCATCACAGCCTACGCCACATTCTCTGTTTATCTCCAACAGTTCACACTCACTGTAAGATTCACTCCCTCCAAAAATCTCTCTTTGCCAGACGTCTTTGTTGATTCGATCATGCTCTTCATCGACACCTAGATGACTTTACCTGCAAAGTCAGCAACCCAGCACCACCACTAGACCAAGAAACCTCACAGTGACCAACTCAAAACATGGCCCAGGACAGTGATGCAGGATGCTGAACTGATTCTTGAACCTCACCTTTATAGGATCTGTTACTGCAACTGCGAATAGCTTGCACTCATAACACAAGCAGCTTTGGATCGCCGTGCTCAGTCAGCCATTGTTCGTGACATGATGAACTTGGAAAAATCTACACAACTGCAAAATTACAAAAATGATCGTTATAAAAACTAAATTTTTTCTAAGGTTGATCTTCAAAAGTTGCATTTGACCTTTTTTTTTCAATGTGTAAAATTGGGATTGAGGAACGAACATTATAAATATATTATAGATTATGTAAATTTTTTTGTTTCAAATCTTGATGAGGATTAATAATTTGTATTATTTGGAGTATTCAGACTACTGTTCTCATCTAACAAATTATGTGATGTAATGGATAAAGTACGACCCAGAATGAATGTTGTGAGCACGATCCTGTATGGAAGTGAAACATGGCTAGTGAAATTTGAGGACATATAAGACGCAGTTTGTTGTCGATATCGTCTGAAAGTTTTTGGTTTTTCTCTTGTTCTTTTCCACTGCCTCACCATCCATTCTATCACGCTAAATGTCCACCCATTGTTTGTATATCTCGAAAAGTCACCTGCCTGGCGTTTTTGCTATTCGTGTGGTGGTGATGACGTCATTTACTCCAGTTTGCTGTCTGATCCAAGTGTTTGTTTTTTTTTAACGGAAACTGATGCCGAGTTAAACGCATTCCATTTTACATTATCGGTTTTTCTCTTAGTTTATATTTTAGAATCTTAGGAGTCTTTGGCCTTTCTTTTGATCTTTACCATTTGCCTCCGAGATCATTCTATCGTCTGCATATCTCAAAAAGTGACCTGCCATCCTTTTGGCTATTCATGTCGTGCTGATAACATTGTTTACTCCTGTTTGCTGCCTAGTCCAGGTTTTTCTTTTCCATCAACGTAAATTCATGCCGAGTTTTTCTCTTCACTTATATATTTTCCAATTATACGAGTTTTTGGTTTTCTCTTTGGCTTTACGATTGCCTCAAGATTCATTCTATCACTCTAAATGTCCACCTGTTGTCTGTATATCCTGAAAAGTGACCTACCCATCTATGTTTAGTCATTCGTATGGTAGTGATGTTGTTTACTCCACTTTGCTGTCTGATCCAGGTGTTTGTTTTTCTTTCTCGTAGACTGATGCTGAACGTAATGTGTTCCATTTTGCATTGTGGCAATATTAACTTTTCTTTTGCTGCATTTTTAAGTGATGCATTCATTAACCAATTTCTGTTTCGTGTTTCTACTCTCCATGATGTCTGTTTTGGAAAAGGCTGTCAATCCACGTGCAATTTACCGTTTAATTTAGGCATGGTATCAACGTCTGGTCAAGTGAAAAACGAAATCACCACTCGTATCAATCTAGCTAGAACTGTCTTTGATCGTCTTCAAAAACAACTTTTTACTTTTTTTACTTGAGGGTCACCACTTATCAAGGCTCGAAGGCCACTCGAGGATAAGGGTTAATGAATGTAACGTGGTGGTGTAGTAATTACTAATGATCTAAATTTGGTAGAATTTGATTATTTATGGAAACGACTTAACAGGAACTTGTTCAAATTGGATCGCACCAGGATGATACAACGTTCGACGAAGTTGTGAATCTGTGAAGCGATGGTCAGAACAATTCTTCTCTGTGGATGTGAGATCTGGCCATTGCGCAAAGATCTTCATCAACTTGAAGTCTTTAATCACTAGTACTTCTGTCACCCTGCGTGTTTGCCTCTCTGATCAGATCCCCAACTCTACCATCCACGCTAGATGTAACATTCTTGGCCTGGAAGAAAATCTGTTCAAAAGGAGACTCTGTTGGTTTGTCTGCCTGGTGAGGAATTTGTTTGTAAACTGGTGGCGCCTATTGTACTCATTGGATGGAGGAAGTGCCAAGGTGGTCAACTCAAGGCATGGCTTGCAACACTCAAAACTGACAAGAAGCTCAAAATGGCAACAAAAATGTTGGTATTAGGTTTCTGAATTTTTTAGATGAGGATTCATTATTTACATTATTTGGATTCTTCGGACAACTGTTACGCAAGGACCCATGGTGTAGTGGATAAAGTACTTGGTAAAATTCAGTTGTGAAGTTAAACTCTTCTCGAGGTTGAAGGTTCAATCCTCAATGCAGGTGACACTTACCAGTCATTGGTGATGAAACAAGAGCATGCTACCCTCAAGCGTTCCATTTAAAATTCCAGAGTTTGACAAGATACACCTGAAGAAGGTCGGAGGTTACATCAACCAAAGCTTTGTGTAAATGACACTTAAAATGAGAACATTAGTTTGAAAAATCCTAATAATATGAATAATCAATCCTCATTTAAAAAATTCCAAAACGAAAAAGTTGCGAATTTGTTGAAATAAAGGAAAAATTATATTTTCATACTCTTCATTGTTGTAAGTTAGTTGATTAAAATGCTTTTTTCTAAAAGTTCATTTCGCCATGTGTAAATAGCAAGTAAATCAAGAATACAAACGCTATCGTGTAACAAAAAAAAAAGGTGTAACATGGTGCGTAATATTTATTCAATACTAGCAGGGTTATCCGATGTTACTTGGGGCAAAAGTGTAACATATTTCTATTAAAACATATCTTCTATATATTTCCCACTTTCTCTCCCCTCACACACACACTTCCTCCTTTTTCCTCCATCCAGCCCATTCCTTTCGTAATATATACACACTCAAACTCAAATGAGTCCGCATAAGAGAATTAATTTATTAAAACATAAGAGTTACTGTTTTTTTTTTCTTTAGTGATTACATGATCTGTCTAGAAAACTAATTAACCTAACGAAAACTGTGTCAGTTTAAGATCAAAAAATAAATAATTTTTTTCTAAATTTTAGATATTATTCATCCGGGGCAACGCTGATCAAACTAACTGTAATTTTGTGTTTGTTTTGTAGTTTTTTAATTTTAGCTGGACATACAAACATATATGCAGACAAACATGCACACAAACATATTATAAATGAGTTTAAAACAAAGAATTGTAAGGGACGTTTTGTTATGTTTATACTAATACAATGAGGAAGAAAATTATAGATAAATTATTGGTAATGTGAAAACATAACATTGGAGTCTGTTTTATTAGTTGCATAATTATTGATTAATTGATGAAATAAATAATGTAATACATAAAATATTAAAATCATTGAATCCGAAGGAAATTGTGTATGCATAGATTTTTGTTTCTGTTTATCTTAACAAGAATTAAATCCATTATAAGTTGTTTCCTCCTAGGAGATCAGAGAGTTAATATCCCTTAGATCTGAACATTCACCTATATTTTTTATTGTAACCATATATATATATACAATGCCTCTGTTAAGTCTCAAAAGACAAAGGATACACCCTGTAGGGGCAACTGCACGTGTAATTGTGAGGCAAGGGTTGTGCAATCCTCAACCACACCTCTCCTGAATCGGCACTGCTTGAGTTCAGTGGCAAGGAGAAGTCCGGGACGACTGGAAACAATGCCGAGATAAGCGGAGAGCACATACAGCAACTGGCAGTCAGTGGTGGCCATGATCATTATCAACCTCCATTTTACTGTTGCTAACTGAAATTATCTGTTTTCAACTTTTGGGTGTTGCTGAACACTAGCTCGACACACCCTCTCCAGTCCCTCACACTGCCACATAGCCACATGCCCATCTTATGCCAGTTGCTTTGTTAGTCCTCCTACCACGTGGTCTTTTTTTGTCTGCTTTTCCTTTCCCTTCTTTTTCTCTGCTGTGATGTCAGCTCATGTACCGGCTTGGTCATTTGTATACATGCTATGCTGCTGCTGCTGCTAAATGCACGTCAATGGTTCTGTTACAGTTGTAAATTTCAGTTACATCTCAAGAAGGTCGGAGCTTACATCGACTGAAACGTGAAAATAACAATCAGGATGAGAAAAATAGCCTGGAATATCCAAACGAGGTTTTGAAGATAAACCCTAATAACCATTCTGAAAGTAAATTACCCATGATGTTTTATCAAAAGCGGTAGAATATTAATGTCGGGTATGCATCTGTGCTAGACATCCATAAAAAAGAAATCAAACGTTTTGTTTCATTTAATTCATGATAAATGAAAACAGTAATATGAGGTTCAGAGCTTGGAGCAAGCACTTATTCACTGGAAATATCCAGTGTACGTTGAGGTTGTAAAATGACAATAAATTACCATATTATTTGCAATTTGAAAAAAAAAACAATGAAATACATATGCTCTAAACCAGTGGTTCTCAAACTTTTTTTACTCCTGGGCCCCTTTTCCCTTCTTTTTATCTTGTAGGACCCCTTTATAACTATTGGTCATAAGACAATCTTCTATTTTTCACTCGTATAAATTTTGAGGTTTTAATAATCAAAGAAATGTATAATTAAGCTTTATTTTTAAATGAAAACTAATTTAATGCAAATAAAGTATTCTACAACAACTATAATAATAATGAAAAGTTTTATGTTTTGCCTGTGGACCCTTAGAAATATTCCATGGACCCTTAGGGTCCATGTGGACCCTGGTTGAGAACCCCTGCTCTAGACAATATACTGTCTCTAATGTCATCAGAGGAATGATACTGCATGAGTACTTAAAATTTCTGTTTCTATCCTGGACCTCCTGATTGGCTGGGAGATGGAGCAATCACTCCACTGTTACACTTGTTCATTTACATCAAAGGAAAGCTGTACATAATATAATTAGAATATGTGAATGCTACAGATTATTAGGTGAGATAGAATATGTAATTGATGAAGTCAATTGGAATTTTTTTATGCAAATAACACAGATTGAAAATTTTACATAGTTCACTGACTTTTCTTCATATATGAGACTTGCCCGGGTGTTTGGGGATGTGTGTTGAGCAAAAAAAAAAAGTGGTAGTAGGCAGGCTGGAACCCATGACGCAAAGGCGGAAAAGAAAGTGAAAGAAAATCTCACGTCTTAGCTGATGTCCCTCTGACACGACCAGAAGTCAAAAGCGTTGAAATTAACCTAAGTCAATCCAACGATCACGATGACTTGCTAAAATGCCAACGAAAAAAAAATCTACCCCCTCCTTGTACAAAACAGCCGAGTTTAGGGTAAAGGAATTAATGTTTTTGGCGAATTTTTTTTTATATTTGTTGTCCAAAATCTTGAGTTTCAAAATGATACCAATTTTGTCAGGATCCATCGCCTCTGTTGAAAGATTTTGCAAGACATACAAACATACATTTAAACGGACAAGTGAGATTTATATTATAGATAACCAAAAAATTAAAAAAATATTTCAAATTTGCCTGGAGAATGTCTTTTTATTTATTTATTTGTTTATTTATTTATTTAATTTTTTTTTTTTTCAATTTTCTTATTCTTGTTTTTGCTGAGGATGAGGCATCCTATCAGATGCCAGACATTCACCTGCTATCTCACACACTTCAACCGAGAGATCATTTTAAGCTTCTAACCATCCCTTTATGTGCAATTGCTTATATCTCTCATGCACTTGCTTACACTTAAGATCTTCCTAAGATTCCAGTTTCTTTTTATGTTACACAACATAAAACCTTGGTATTTGGTTATCTTCTCCTTCTCGGCTCTGTTTAGCCCAACATCATTACGAACACTGACTTCAACTATGGTTGCTACTTCTTCCTTCTACTCCATAACACTGTCAGGTTTAACAGCCCCATTTTTTAAAAATTTGTTTTAGGTCTGTAACTGTAGAGATTGTATTGACATGCTATTATGATTTGCATGTATTAAGCCGTAGTGATTACAGTGGGACCACGCATCATATATATATATATATATATATTATATAATTTTTAAAAACATTTTTTCTCTGAACGAGGCATATTGCCACTCGTACGTAAGGGGTTACTATTTGAAACCATGTCTACAGGAATACTATGTACGGAGTTGAGTAGCAAGGTGGTTGTCCACATTACATTTAAATTTCTGCATGTCGGTTACAGTCATGAAAGTCGGGGACTGGGAGGGAATTCCCAACTTTATGAAAGAAGCTATCACAATAGAAGGCTTTCCGGCATCTTGAGACCCTATAGTGAAGGGAAGGAGGGGGGGGGCTGCTTGTCTGGCTAATCGATCGGGGCAGGGGGCGGTATTTAAGTTGAGGGCGCACACTGCTACAAGTTTCTTACAATCAACCAGAATCTCTATTAATAAATCTCACAGACAAACTCTCGTGTGTGTGTGTGTGTTTCGTTTGTGTAACTTTACACATTGAATTTTACTTACTATTCAACGAATAGTTATTGTACCTATTTACTATGCCTCCCCACGGGACAAAGTTAGACACCAGGGTCGTTTTTTAACGTGGAGAAACGGTACAAAAATAAAAATTGTCTCAGTTATTGTAACCAGCAATAAGATAAAGAAAAACTAAAAACATTTTTGTAAAAATAATTTTTTTAAATTGTAAGCCTGACTATATATATATTTTCTTTCTAAGCTATTCATAATTTATCTTGTCGGATTTTCAAAGTCGAACCCAAATAGTTTCTGACATATTGATACTTGATTCGAACTAACATATTTTTTGATTAATCAATTACCATCAAGTACTAAAATGAATGTCTTTTTATTTTCTATTTGATTACGAAAATTTAAAATCACTAAAATTATGTTAGGTTGATTAATCGGACTATTATTCTCATCTTGGGTATTATTAGCACAACGTTTTGGTCGCTGCAACCTGCGACCTTCTTTGGGTGTTGAAAACATGCTTCTTTTCCGTTTTTAAAATTTTATTTTATTTCTTTTATTTTTATTATTTCGGGTCCGTACAGATTTTTTAATGCAATTCTGAAGTTTTGAAATTAGATGTGAATGCTTGTGTTATGTTCGTTAATCGGACTATTATTCAGAATTGCATTAAAAAATCTGTACGGACCCGAAATAATAAGGGGGGGGGGAAATGGAAAAGAAACATGTTTTCAACATCCGAAGAAGGTCGCAGGTTGTAGCGACCGAAACGTTGTGCTAATAACACCCAGGGTGAGAATAATAGTCCGATTAATCAACCTAACACAAGCATTCACATCTCATCTAAAAAATTAAGAATTGCACTAAAATTATGTTTTTGTTTTTCCTAAACAAGTCAGGACTTTTTTTTTTTTTTTTTTTTTTCACTCCCGGACAACATCGGGTATGTACTACTAGTTTTATATATTTCGATTGGTATGTTTTTATTGAATCACCCCCGAATTCTAACCATTTTTTAAATATATTTTTCCTATGTATTTTGGGTCGTTAGGGTTAGGTTACGTAAGAACCAAACTACTTATTTGCGGCGCTTTACGATGGCTAAATCGTCGTCTGAGGCATTAGAAAACCTTCTAAAACAAAAAAACGCGTGATTGAAGACGGGGGGGGGTGACTATAAAATTACCTTTTTAGATTTTATTCTTTGTGTGTGTGTGTGTGTGTGTGTGTGTGTGTGTGTGTGTGTGTGTGTGTGTTATAGATTATATATTGAAAAAAGAGGAAAGCAGACTCTCATTAATGTTTATATTTATTTTGTTGATGTAATGTGGTTTGGTTTGTTACTCAAGCCAGGTGGATCAGGAAATAAACCTTTCTTAAATTTGGAAAAAAAAAAAAAAAAAAAATAGCGTCCTTTTTCTCCACAATTTTGGGTATAAAATAAAAATTACTACGACTCTAGTAGTAGCGATGCATTGCATGCGTGTGTGAAGTAATGAATGAACGAACGAAATCTCCTCTTCCTCCTCCTCCTCCTCCTCCTTTGTAATGAAATAAATTGGAATGATCTCTATATTTAAAACAATTATGT
Organism: Euprymna scolopes; assembly: GCF_053919585.1. NCBI lineage: Eukaryota > Metazoa > Mollusca > Cephalopoda > Sepiida > Sepiolidae > Euprymna > Euprymna scolopes. Next base: position 8,941,658 of record NC_136519.1, read on the forward strand.
GACCACTTCTGCGTATGTATCTCATGCGTATATCTCACCTTTATGTGACTCTCTCTCTCTCTCTTTCTCTCACACACACATTACTATGAGTGAGCACTGTTCTTTTAAAGTATTAATACATTAAAATAAACTTTGCTCTTTTAGACTCCAGATCTAATTCCCTCTATAAAATATTATATATTTAGTATTTGTTAATCAATTATTTTTGAAATCCAAAATTCAATATCATAAAACAAAAGGTTTTTTTAAAAATCATTAAAAAGAAAAAAAAAATGTTTACGAAATTAAATCTGTTAGAAATTGATTTCCGTTTCCTCATAAACAAGTCAGCCATTTGGTAAAATTTACATTAAGGCCCGTCTCACATTCGTATATAACAAAATATTTTTTTGTAGATTTCGGTGTGCTAAAAACGAATCTGCAAACCGTTTCCGTCGCAAAAAAAATAGTTTTCATGATATGAAGAAATTACTTTTTCGAAAAGTGGGTGATCATTTTTCCATCTAAATTTAACTTAAAATGAGCACCCACTTCCTGGCCACCTGAGAGGGGGGCATTTTGTTTAGTGTTTATTGGCTAAAAGGTTTTCTCGATTTCATTTTCTGTTTTCATCTTTCAATAAAGACACGAGGAAATTAAAAAAAAAAAAAATCGGTATTTTACTTTAAGGCTCGTCTCACATTCGGGTTTTTTTTTTTTTTTTTTTTTTTTTACATGGGGATCACCACTTATCAAGGCCCATAAGGCACTCGAGGATAAGGGTTATTTTGTGTATCGCAGTAATAGTTGGTATTGGAGATTTAATAAAGCGTCTTACTTAAGGGGGCGATTAATCAGGAATTTGTTTATGTTGGACTTGAAGACGTCCAAGTTGTAGTCAGGTGGGAAACAGGCAAACGGAAGAGAATTCCACAGGTGTGCACTTCTCAGAAAAAAGCTATGTTCATGGAATCTACGTTTTGATTTAGGCACAGATAAAGAGTGGGGGGAAATTCGTATAGAAAAAAATAGTTTTTTTTTTTTTTGTATTTTTCAGTGTGCTTAAAAGAATATGGTAACCGTTTCCGTCTCAAATTTACCGTTTGTATGGTATTAACCCCCTGAACTCTGGGACTAGTTTCCATTTCACAGCCTAGCCTTCGTTTACACTACGTGCGAGCATAAAAAAGGCTGTTAAATGTGCACTCGCGTACCAAACTACCTTATCACAGTGTAGTACTGGCGAAAATTTAAAATTAGACAAAAAAAAAGTAGTTTTCCAAATATGAAGCCATGTAATTCTGTTATCACAGCTGGCCATTTTTGTACACGCAAGCGCGCGATGATGTTAGCCCTGAACTCTGGGACTATTTTCCATTTCACAGCCAAGCCTTCATTTACGCTATGAACGAGCATAAACGAAGGCTGTTAAATGTGCACTCGCGTACCAAGCTGCCTTGTCACCGTGTAGTATTGGCGAAAAATTAAAATTAGACGGAAAACAGGTAGTTTTCCAAATATTAAACCATGTAATAATTCTATATGTTATCACAGGTGGCCATTTTGTATGCGCAAGCACGCGCACATGGTTTAATTTAATTTTAAGTTAAATTTACATGGAAAAGTGATCACCCACTTTTCAAAAAAAATAATTTCTTCATATCATGAAAACTATTTTTTTGCGATGGAAACGGTTTGCAGATTCGTTTTTAGCACACCGAAATCTACAAAGTAAATATTTTGTTATATATGAACGTGAGACGGGCCTTAAAGTAAAATAATACCAGCCATTTTAATTTTCTGCTAATAGTTAAAAAAAAAAAAAAAAAAAAAAAAAATGGGGGTGCTTATTTAAATTGGTACTAATGGCGGCAATTAAAAGTAAAATAAATACAGAAAAGTCTTTATGATGTACGTACTCGTTACAGAATAAAGATGTCATATTAAGAAATTTACGTAAATCGATCAAGTATTTTTTTTGTTTTTAAACTAAGAAAATAAAAATGTACGATTTTTAGCGATTTTATTACTAAACTGCATTGAATGTAAGGCTCAGTTTTTACCTCAACTTCGATTTAAGTTGTCTCCCCTTTTTTATTTCATCGGATTTAATCATGGCGGACGAAAATGCAACCACTCACTTATTGGTAAAACTTGATTTTCTTGAATAAAAAAACTACTTCATCAAATTACGTGATTTTTGGAATATTTCATCTTTGTTTCATGAATAGTATGTACATCGTAGAACTTTTTTTGCTTTTAATTGCCGCCATAAGTGCCAATCTGAATAAGCACACACACAAAAAAATACTTTGTGATGCTTAGAAAATGTAAATGACTTTGTAAGTATCTGAATTGTCGAATAGAAAGTGATTTAAATTGGTTTTAAAATTCAAAGCAAATCCTCATGTATCAAAAGGCTGGAAGTTTTCGAAGCTGTTCACAATAATAACGATTAAAGCATTACCATAAAATAATTACAGTTTCTATAGCAACTTGCTTCAATTAATAATTTAATGACTAGACGATAAGTTCATAAAAAAAATGTATAATTTGGTGTAAAGAAAAAAAAAAAAAATGGTGAGAATGGGGGGGTGGGACAAAATTGAAGGTAAAAGGAGTGTAACTCTGCTAGTTCTTTGTTAGTTTATGTCCACATTTCTTTGCCTCCCTACAAGAGGAAAAAGTTAGACACAAGGTCAGTTTTTAATGTGGGAGTAAAATCAGTCTCCTCAATAAAAGGAGGACTCTGGAGTGGGAAAAAAAAATAAATTAAATTGTCTCAGTCCAGAAAGATCTCTTCTTCTTCACTGACTGAAAACAAATATTTCACTCCAAGCCTAAATGACAAGGATTTTTTTTAATCAGAATATAGTTATGTTTATCATTTTATTTTATGTTTTAAATGAGAATATAAAAAAATTGTATTAATTTTACCATGGCAACGAATCTTGATATATCAAGGACCCATGGCATAGTGAATAAAATACTTGGTAAATTCAGTTGTAAAAATTACAATCTTCTGGAGATTGAAGGTTCAATTCTCAGTGCAGGCGACACTCAAAATACAATTGCAAATTACGTAGGACTTCTAACAAGTCATGGCTGACAGAATGAGAGCATGTTACCCCATGGATTAAATAAAGCATTTCATTCAAAATTCAGTGCAGATTCTCGAGTTTAACAAATATCCATGAGTTTGACAAATATCCATGAGTTTGACAAATATCCATGAGTTTGACAAATATCCATGAGTTTGACAAATATCCATGAGTTTGACAAATATCCATGAGTTTGACAAATATTCATGAGTTTGACAAATATTCATGAGTTTGACAAATATTCATGAGTTTGACAAATATTCATGAGTTTGACAAATATCCATGAGTTTGACAAATATCCATGAGTTTGACAAATATCCATGAGTTTGACAAATATCCATGAGTTTGACAAATATCCATGAGTTTGACAAATATCCATGAGTTTGACAAATATCCATGAGTTTGACAAATATCCATGAGTTTGACAAATATCCATGAGTTTGACAAATATCCATGAGTTTGACAAATATCCATGAGTTTGACAAATATCCATGAGTTTGACAAATATTCATGAGTTTGACAAATATTCATGAGTTTGACAAATATCCATGAGTTTGACAAATATCCATGAGTTTGACAAATATCCATGAGTTTGACAAATATCCATGAGTTTGACAAATATCCATGAGTTTGACAAATATCCATGAGTTTGACAAATATCCATGAGTTTGACAAATATCCATGAGTTTGACAAATATCCATGAGTTTGACAAATATCCATGAGTTTGACAAATATTCATGAGTTTGACAAATATCCATGAGTTTGACAAATATCCATGAGTTTGACAAATATCCATGAGTTTGACAAATATCCATGAGTTTGACAAATATCCATGAGTTTGACAAATATCCATGAGTTTGACAAATATCCATGAGTTTGACAAATATCCATGAGTTTGACAAATATTCATGAGTTTGACAAATATTCATGAGTTTGACAAATATTCATGAGTTTGACAAATATTCATGAGTTTGACAAATATTCATGAGTTTGACAAATATTCATGAGTTTGACAAGATACACCTGAAAAAGGGCAGAAGTTACATTGACCGAAACATAAAAATAACACTCAAAATGAGAACCATAGTCTCTTCAAACCCAAATACGAAGATTGATAGTTTGACGCAAAGGTTTTCTTCACAAGTTTGCTAACTATGAAATATCTGGAAATTGTGCCCCCTCAACAACATACCCCCAACAAAGTCACTTAGCAACAAAACCACACTCCTTCACTATTGAGGTCCCTAAATGTCAGAAAGCTTTATACTGTAAGTTTCTTCTCTCAAACAAAAAACTTTGGAATTCCCTTTCTGCTATTTGCTTCCCTGACTGTACTGCTATGCAGAAGTTTAAATGTAACGTAAACCAACATCTTGTTAGGCATGGTCTCAAATAGTAGCCCCTTACATCCAATTGGCGATATGCCTTGTTAAAAGTGGACATGAGTAAATGAAACTTCCATAAACAGTTCTTTCTGTTAAACTCTGGGAATCTGCATGGAATTTCAAATAGAACCCTTTATTTAAACCACGGTAATCAATCCTGTGCCAGAATGAAGACTATTGAATCATCCCATAGAAAGCTGTTGTCTTTTCCTCAGGTTTTACGAGCCATATCCACAGTGATGTTGTCAAACCAACAGTGTATCCATCCCCTGATTCATGGTACTCTTGAAGGGCCCAACAATATCTACATCAGCTCCACTCTCTGATGAACATAGCAACGTCTCGTGCGGCTGGGTATAGCAGTAGAATAAGGTATCGGTTCCATGCATCCGGTACCATTTTTCTGGTGTGTGCTTGTATCATTGAAACCTGATTGAATGGGAATGAGGTTTAATATGTTTCTCTCATAGTGGCATCCTTCAACTTCTGCAGATCGCCTGCCTTGACAGAGTACAAAATAGACTTCATGGCTTAGCGGGGGATGCCCTTTTCTCTACCCTGCAACCTCTCTCCCACAGAAGAGACGTTGCGAGCCTATCCTTGTTTTATCGTTATTTCTATGGCAGGTGCTCGTCTGAACTCCAATCTCTGGTCCCCCCTCGCCAATCTTTCACAAAAAACACCTGTCTAGCTGAATCCACTGTGAAAAATTTCCCCCACTCTTTATCTGTGCCTAAATCAAAACGTGGATTCCATGAACAAAGCTCCTTTCTTAGAACTGCATGCCTGTGGAACTCTGTTCCGTCTGCCTGCTTCCCACCTGACTACAACTTGGATGTCTTCAAGTCCAACGTTAACAAATTCCTAATGAACCGCCCCCTTAAGTAAACACTTCATCAAATCTCCACACTAACGTACTGTACTTGCAATAACCCTTATCCCTGAGTGGCTTCCGGGCCTTAAGTGGTGACCACTGTGTTAAAAAAAAAAAAGCATGGGTCGATTTTTTTTTTTTTTTTTTTTTTTTTTTTTTTAACTTGACCCCCATCCTTTAACAATAAGTAGTAGGTCTGCCTACCGGATTGGTTTTATCACCAGTGCGACGTCTCTTTCTATGTCCTGTTTCACCATCTTCTTCCAGTAATGTGGAACAGCTATCTGTGAATTGCTGTCAGTGTTATACCTGGGAAGAACTTTATCTGTGAGGGTTTACCTTCCATTGTTTGTAGTGGTTGATGTGGACATAGGTTGAATGCCTGTGACTTAAAATGATACATTAGTTATTGTTTTCTTTTTGTTTTTTTGTTTTTTTACATTTTCACCCCAAACAAGGCACATTGCCACTTTGTTGTAGGGGGCTACTATCAGGGACATAAGCATCAGGGGTACTGTGTAGGAAGTTGGGAGCAAGATGTCAGTTCACGTTGCACTTGAACTTCTGCATGTCAGTACAGTCGGGGAAGCAGGGACCCGGAAGGGAATTCCAAAGTCTAGCTGTTCTGGGGAAGAAACTACTACTGGAGTAAAAGGCTCTCTTGCATCTAGGGATCTCTACTGTGAAGGGGTGGGATTTAGCTGCTTTTCGGGCTTGTCGGGGGTATTTACGTCGAGGGGGTACAAGTGCTTGCAGTTCGTCAGAGCATTCACCATTAAAGTACTTGTTGAACAGGCAGAGGGATGCAACATTTTGTTGATGGGACAGAGGCTGAAGCTTAGCTGACAGTTCAGGACCTATCAGATTGGCGACTCTCTTTTGAACCTTGTCTAGGAGCGAGAGACTAGTGTTTCCATGAACAGAAACAATAACTAATGTATCATTCTAGGATGCCTTCTGGTTTCCTCGGGGACAGACGTTCTGCAAAAGCATCCACATGGGGTCAATTCATTCATGTTCCTCAAGGAGCTATTCTGTGATTGCAAGGTCGAGAAATTGGGAGGCAATAAGTTCAGTTCTTTCAACGCCGTTTGTGACAAATAAAACCCAGGGGTGTTTTCTGACACAAATATAATTTGTCGGGTTTCTTTTGTTTACACTTTTATCTGCAGAAACAAGATACCTCTTATGTGTAAATGGCTGTCCCTTATGCCCTGTATCTGTTGGGTAGTTGAAGCGAGGTACCCAGGGTAGATTTTTTTTTTTTTTTTTCATAGGAGTCACTACTTATCAAGGCTCAGAAGCCACTTGAGGATAAGGGTTAAAGAGTGTACAGTAGTCAATGGGACATAGGAATCGTTAGTAGTGTAAATTTGGTAAATTGGATTACTTAAGGGAAAACGACTCCTCAAGAACTTGTTTACGTTAAATTTGAAGACGACCATATTGTAGTCAGCTGGAAAGCAGGCAAAAAGAAGAAAGTTCCACAAGTGTGCAGTTCTAAGAAAGAACTTTTGTTCATGGAATCTACGTTTAGGTTTAGGCACGGATAAAGACTGGGGGGAATTATTGATAGTGTTTTCAGCTAGACGAGTGCTTCTCGTGAAAGTTTGGCGAGGCGGGGGGAGCATAGATTGGAGCTCAAACTACCACTTGCCATGAAAATAACGATAAAGCAGAGACAGGCTCGCAACATCTCTTCTATGGGATAGAGGTTGCAGGGAAGAGAAAAGGGCATCCCCCACTAGGCTATGAAGTCTATTTTGAACTCTGTCAAGGCAGGATGAGATTTTTTTTACTGAACTATGGGAGACCTTTACATAGATAAGAAGTTTCTGAATTTCGGGCCTACTCAAATGCGTCTGTGCTCCTGTGTTTGCAAAGGTAGAGATGCGATAACTGCACTGGTTCACGTTTTTATTTTATTTTTTTTTTTTTTCCAGTACATGTTGAAATCTTGCATGAATTTCAGGCATCATAGTCACCTCCACTGTCACTGATGGATGTAGCTCTGGGGTGCACATCTGAAATTGCTTCCCATCCCACGTGAATGTGAGGCACATTCACGTGGTGTGTCTTGTGCTTGTGAACAGAAATATTTTCTTGCGTACCATTGGTCAATATGAATGACTTTTCACGCCTTGATATTTTGCTTCTGGCTTTCATTCTTAACTCCACTTTATGGCATACTTTTTCAGGTGTCTCATCACTCTGCAAAAGTGTCGCTGGAGTCCAGCTGCTTCTCCTCAACCCCCAAGAGTGTGATGTTTTTCCACATCCATTGCACTGTGGTATATCACGAGATCCAATGGATCTCCTGGTTGTGCTGTTTTTGATTCAACCTTTACATACTGGATAGTGCAGGAGGGTGTGTGGCATCATTAAAGTGGGGAGTTGGCTTGTCTGTTGCCGCTAGACAAATCAATCGTGACATTTTCTGCCTCAATGTAGCAAGTGAAGCTACCCTTGCTAGTAACCTCCTTTGATGTTCTGTGTTTCTAAGTCAAACAATCATCTACCCGGTAACCAGGTCATCTAAATAGTCCATTTATTACAAAGGTACTTGTACAGTTTAATCAAGAAATTGAAAAATGAAAACATCGAAAAAAGTTTAAATTGCACGTATCCGTTATGGAATGAAGTTCTCCGAAAAAAAATTTCACTAAATTTCATAAAGTAGTTTTTGTTTTACAGCGAAAAAGCAATTTGCTATGATACCGAGCAAAAGGTTCAGTTTTTAGGAAGAAAAGCTACTATTAAAGATGGGGAGGGAGTGTCGGCATTTTAAATTGTTATCTCCCCATGGTATTTCTAAACTCCAAACAAAAATTTCAACGTGCTCTCATAAAAGCATGTTTTTCAGCTGTAAAAAAAACAAAACTACTCGATCAAATTAAGTGAAATTTCAGTTCAAAACGGATACGTACAATATAACCTTTTTTCGATATTTTCATTTTTTAATGTCTTGATTAAACTGTACAAGTACCAAATTTTTTAATGTCTTGATTAAACTGTATAAGTACCGTTACAAGTTTGTTTGTTTGGACATTTCTGCCTCATGGAGTGAAATTTCTATTGGACTTTTTTGTATAATTGTTTCACCAGTTACACCTGACATAGAAGGTACTCCTCTGTGGCAGAGTTAAGCCTCTCTGGCCTTACCAGTTCAAAGAGGAGCCTGTTTGTTTCAGGTGTACGTTTCTCATAGTTCATTCTGGATTGGGCTGGGTCTTCGAATTGGCATACATCTTTGTATCGGGCTCATGTGTCTAAAAAGAATGTCCGTTCTCCCTCATTGAAGATTATTTTGTTTAATTCATCCGCAACATGTTGGGATAACTGCAAAGCATCGCTTATCTTAGCTCAATGTTTTCTTTCTGAAGCTCAGTAATTTCACACTTTCTTGTTCGATGGTATTTGTTGGTTTGTACGTTCAATGTCCACTGTCGTTGTATAAATTTCCACATTTGATCCTGTTTGTAGCACCATGTAAAGTGCGAAAAATGTGTCTTCCAACTTGTTGCTAAAATCCGCATAGAAAGCAAATCTCTCCTCTAAATATATAGCTATCAGGGGAGATCACTCCCTGGTTACTTTCATGTATCATAAACATAACTCCACGGGTACTTCCTGTTATCAAGAGCAGGTGACTCTTTCTACCTGTACACACCAACAACAGACACACACTTTTATGCTCATGTTTAAAAAAGTTTCAGCTTTATTAACTATACATGCATACCATATTTTCAGCCCATTACTGATATTTTTATATATAGTAATTCTCTGAATGTATGTTTTTAATCTTATTCCAGTAGGAGTACTCGTCAATGCAAAATATGCAAAAAAAAACAAAAAAAAAAACCAAAAATAACAAGAGTCACAGTGACAGTCCTTTTTGCCAACGGTCTGATACATTCACAATTTTGGAAGTTTTAAAAATTTTCTTCCAATTTTCTTTGGTCGATGTAACCTCTGACCTTTTTCAGGTGTATTTTGTTGAACTTGGGAACTTGCACGTAATATCAAATGGAACCCTTTGTTTAATACATAGAGAAGCATATTCTCATTCCATCAACCATGACTAGGTAGAAGTCCTAAGCAATTTGCAATTGTATTTTGAGTTTTGCCCGCACTGAGGATTGAACCTTCAGTCTCCAGAGGAGTGTAACTTAAACTGAATTTAACCTCTACACTATGATGTAATAGTTAAAGTACTTGGTATAATTCAGTTGTAAAACTTACACTCTTCTGAAAGTTGAAGAGTCAATTCTCAGAGCAGGCGACGCTCAAAATAAATACACTTGTAAATTATGAAGATTTCTGCCTGGTCATGGCTGACGGAACAAAAGCATACAACCTCGGTGGATTAAATAAAAGGTTCCATTTGAAATTCTGTGAAGATTCCCAAGTTCGACGGAAAGATTCCCAAGTTTGACAGAGGGATTCCTTAATTCAATGAGATACACCTAAAAAAAAGTCAGCGGTTACACTGACAGATTGACCGAAATGTGAAAATAACACTAAAGTTGAAAATAGTAGTCCAAAGAATTCAAATAATGCAAATAGATCCTCATCTCAAAAATTCAGAAACATGATGCAATTTAGTCAGACTTGGGTGATTGATTGACCCAATCGACAATCCGAAATAGAAAAAAAAAAAAAAAGTGCTGTAAACAAAACCAAATACGTTTGTAGACTTCAAAAGAATGCTTTAAGGAAAAGATATTTGACTTCAATGAAGAAGTATCAGAAACTGGGATCGAAGACAAATCGTTCTACTAAAAAGACCTTAAATTGTTAGAAGCATTGGAATCGGTGTATCAACCTAATATGGGACTATTTTTTTTTTCTCTCAAAAAGGCTTGTGATTTATTAAGTGATGTGCTCAGATGGAGTAACTGCTACAATCCATCTGAGGAGTCTTCGTTGCATAGATAGTTCAAAATAGATTTAGAAATCTAATGAAGAATTATTTCTTTGGTCCCTTACAGCACCTTTCTTTCGGAAGAGACATTACTATCATCATTATCATGAAAGGTGCTCGACTGAGCTCCAATCTCTGGTTTTGAATTGTAAAACATTCACAGCAAGAATTCTTCTTTCGACCACAACAGAACAAAACTTTCCCCTTCCTTCAAGTCCTTAGTGTCAGGTGAAATTTCCATGGACAGAGCTTTGTATTGCAAAGGCTGTATGAACATTACTAGCATTAAACTGCTTCACTACCAGCTACAACATATTCATCTTCAAATCCGATGCCAAAAAATAGGTCATAAACCGCCCTATAAGAAATATAATTTAATTTAAATTAGTTCATTTCAGTGATCAATTTCGTTATTATGGAAGGTGCTTAACTGAGCTCCAATCACTGATTTCTCCTTGTAAGACATCCACAGCAAGAACTTGTTTTCTACCACCATAAAAAACTTTTCCTTCTTCCTTCATGTGTCTAGTGTCAGGCGAGATTTCTATGGGCAAAGCTTCTTTATAAGGACTTTCTGTATGTGGAACACATTGCTTCCTTGCAAACTACAACATGGCCAGTTTCAAATCTAATGACAACAAATATTTGTCATAAATCGACCCAAACAGTTCATTACATCATGTATCAATTTCAGTTAACAATCCTCCCATCTCATTAACTGTAATCCTTAAAAAGTGACTCAAACAGTAAGAAACCAAAATTGGAAGCACTTAATCTGTTTAATAGAAAGTCGTTTAAAGTGCTTCTAAAATTCTTAAGAAATCCTCGTGTATGAGGTGCCTTCAATAAGTTTGCAGACTTTTTTCGTATGGGCACTTTTATTGGTAATACACACATTAAACTCTAGTACTCTTCAAAGTAATCTCCTCCGGCTGCAATGCACTTGTTGTACCGTTCCAACAACTTCTGAAAGGCTCCATGAAAGTTTTCTTGTGTCAATGACCGTCAATTGTCTCATAACAACCTCTAAGGTTTTTTCCTTGAGCTTAAGGAATAACCAAAAGTCACAGGGAGCAAGGTCTGGACTATAGGGAGGGTGAGGAAAAGTCTGTGACAAGGATGGAGTTGTAGACTTGTACATTGTCCGGGTGGAAATGCCACTGACCCGATTTGACCTCTTCTAATGAAATCTCTTCCTGAACTCCCTTAAAACCTTTTTTTTTTTTTTTTTTTTACATGGTGGTCACCACTTATCAAGGCCCGGAAGCCACTCAGGGATAAGGGTTATTGCAAGTACAGTACGTTAGTGCGGAGATTTAATGAAATGTAGGGTGGTTCATTAGGAATTTTTAATGTTGGACTTGAAGACATCCAAGTTGTAGTCAGGTGGGAAGCAGGCAGACGGAACAGAGTTCCACAGGCATGCAGTTCTAAGAAAGGAGCTTTGTTCATGGAATCCACGTTTTGATTTAGGCACAGATAAAGAGTGGGGGAAATTTTTCACAGTGGATTCTGCTAGACGGGTGTTTTTCGTGAAAGATTGGTGAGGGGGGACCAGAGATTGGAGTTCAGACGAGCACCTGCCATGGAAATAACGATAAAACAAGGATAGGCTCGCAACGTCTCTTCTGTGGGAGAGAGGTTGCAGGGTAGAGAAAAGAGCATCCCCCACTTAGCCATGAAGTCTATTTTGTACTCTGTCAAGGCAGGATAGGCTGTTTTTAGCAGCTCCTGTCCAGATATGGCAGCAGTATTCCATCCTTGGACGTACTTGGCTTTTATAAAGATAGAGAATTCAACATAGTATTCTTTCTTGACTGTCCAGTAGGCGCCCAATGCATGTAGATCATGCCTGTGTTGTCAAAAAAGGGATCATCATAAGTTTCTCGGTGGATTTGCTCTGTCTGGCCTTCTTGGGTCTGAGAGAGCCAGCATGCTTCCAGTAGGAACTCTGTCTCTTGATTTCTGCATCATAGCAGTAGATCCACCTTTCATCATAGGTCACCAGAGCATCAAGAAGTGGAATCTGAATTGATTAGCTCAACCATCTCCATCCTGTCATGACAATGTCTTTCTTTCTGATCTTCTCTGAGCACCTTGCGACAGATTTCACGCAAATTTTCCGCATCATCAGTTCCTCGCAAATAATTGTATGTACAGTTCCCATACTGACATCAAACTGTGCACATATTGTCTCTATAGACACACGATGGTCTCTATCCATGAAATTTGGCCAATCAACTCTGGTGTTCTGACTTCCTTATTCCTCCCACACCTCTCATCATCCTTCACAGACTCCCTGCCTTCCTTGAATTTCTTATGTCACTCAAAAACTGATGCTCGATTCATGCAAGATAATCCAAAACCAGTCTGAAGCATTCCATACGTTTCTGTGGCATATTTTTTCCAAGTTTAGAACAGAATTTTATTGCATATCATTATTCTAGTGTCCCCACGCCTAGATTGCATTTTTGAATTTCACTAGCTGTGGCAATCAGACTTTAGTAGAGTGTATTCCAATTCCTGCTGTAGCTATTCATTTGAACCTGAAATCATAAAAATTAGTCATCTCATAAGATGTATAGCAATAACATACTGAATTTTCAAAAGTCTGTGACAGTTTTAAATGCTTGTACTTGGAAACTTATTGAAGGCACCTTGTATTAAAAGGTTTATCGATAATTTTATAAACAGACATTGAAACAAAAATACCTTAACAGAATTAGTTCTAGTTTTATAACTGTTTGATTATTAGATAAATTTAGCTTTCAAAATCCTTTTTTTTTTTTTTTTTTTTTTTTTTTTTACTTGATCCCTCTTTCCACGCACAACAGCTTGGGAGGTAGACAAAAAAAATCTTCTTGGCAACGCCGAATAGATATAGCTTGTCATCTATTTAAAAAAAATAAAAAATAAAAAGATGAGTGTCTGAATTGATTTTGAAGTTAAAAGCTTCAAAATCAATTCAAACACTCATCTTTTGTCTGATAAAAAATTCCAGATATAATTAATTTTCTGTTGAAAAGCAAAAAATCGAGATGCTTATTCAGAGTTAAACTATTTTAAAAACAACTCTATGATGTACGTATCCGTCACAGGACTAAGATGTCATAGTCCAAAAATCACGTAAATTGATCAAGTAGATTTTTTTTTTTTTTTTTTTTTTTTTTTAGAAAATTATTTTTTACGATTTTTAGCGATTTTAATAGTAAATTGTACCCATGACGTTTATTTTTAAAACTTGGTGGATCAAAACCCTACATCTCTCTTCAACATAGAATTTGATTTTCTTAGTTAAAAATAATAATAATAATACTTGATCGATTTACGTGATTTTTGGAATATGACACATTCTTCCCGTGATGGGTCACACACACACACACACACACACACACACACACACACACACACATACATATAAGATTTTTCTGTATTTTTGTTTTGCAAATAGATTTAATTCTTAATCATCGAAATTGAGTATTTATGTTGTTTTTTTTTCATATTCCTAGATCAAGACAGTATTGTTTAAACGCGCTCCTAAAAATCTAACCGAATAAACACTAAAATGCACTTAATGAACCTAATGAGTACCCCACCCCCATTCAGGGGTCTAGACAGTTAGTCTAGAAGACTTTCGTGGCAAGCACAGGTAGTCTAGATAAAATCCTATAAAGGATCTTATTCCCATTTCATTTTGCTCTGATGGATTACATCATCGTGTATTTGACGTCTTCCGATGTGCACGGTTATCTCCTATAGTTGTATGTATATAATCATATTGTTGTTCGGGTTGTTCAGGTAGATGATGATGATGATGCATTCTAGTGTATAACAACAACTAACCATTCATTATTGCAACATAACCAACCCTGCTGCTACCCCATTCTTTTCTTTTTTCTTCTTTCTCTTTTTTTTATTTACTTTCTTCTTTAATGTAGACCTTTCTCTAATGTTTCTGTGAGTGATTTCATCTCTCTCTCTCTCTCTCTCTCTCCATCTTTCCATATGTCTATTTATATGTGCTTTCTCTCCTTGATTCTTTATTCTTTTCTTTCTTTCTTTCTTTTTTTCTGCCTCTTACTATTCCTTTCCCATCTATCGCACCTCTCATATTGGTTTTACTTTCATCCTTTTGTGCTTCTGATTTAATTGACTCTCTCTCTCTCTCTCTCTCTCTCTCTCTCTCTCTCTCTCTAATTAGCACACACACACACACACACACACACACACACACACACACACACACACACACACACACAACCCTGTTTTTTATTATTTTATTAAGATCAGTGGTATTTAATTTTCACTCTAAATAACTAATAAATATATATTTCACACACTCCTTACAATTACCCGGGTGGAAACACAATGCCTAGTGGAGGGTGGAGGGCTTAGAGAAAAATATTTTATAATATATCAAATATATGTATTATATAGACATGTTTATATATAGATATAGATATTTTTAAATATGATTTTATTAAATTCGGCTTAGTTTCTTCATATTGTATTTTTTTTATTTTTTACTTTCAATAAATATTCGATTAATGTATTTATCAAAGTTACGAATAGGCGAGAAATACACGCACACACAAGAGATCTTGTCTGCTTTCATTCATGTTCCAATTCACATTTACTTAACAAATTTCTTAACGTAAAAATGTAACCATTGACAAATGAACGAGTTTAATTCATTATCCCCCCCTTTTTTTATTAATGAAGCACCTGAAATGGATTATGTACTACGACAACTACAATCAATAGATTGTTTCGCGTCGTAGTAGTCTAATCAATTTCATTTTTGCTTTCTTTTTCAATCTGTTGTTTTTCACGTCTTATCCTAATAAATTATTACATTCCTTAATAATCGCAATATTTTAAAGTCCCCCACTCCATAAGAAAACGACTTCATTTTTTCCTGTCTTTTTTTCTTGTTGTTCTTTCTTTTTCTTTTTCCTTTTTTCCTTTTCTTTCTTTTCCTTTTCTTTTTCCTTTTCTTTCTTTTCCTTTTCTTTTTCCTTTTCTTTCTTTTCCTTTTCTTTTTCCTTTTCTTTCTTTTCCTTTTCTTTTTCCTTTTCTTTCTTTTCCTTTTCTTTTTCCTTTTCTTTCTTTTCCTTTTCTTTTTCCTTTTCTTTCTTTTCCTTTTCTTTTTCCTTTTCTTTCTTTTCCTTTTCTTTTTCCTTTTCTTTCTTTTCCTTTTCTTTTTCCTTTTCTTTCTTTTCCTTTTCTTTTTCCTTTTCTTTCTTTTCCTTTTCTTTTTCCTTTTCTTTCTTTTCCTTTTCTTTTTCCTTTTTCTTTTCTTTTTCCTTTTTCTTTTCTTTTTCCTTTTTCTTTTCCTTTTCCTTTCCTTTTCTTTCTTTTCCTTTTCTTTTCTTTTTTTTTCTTTTCTATTTTTTTACCTGTTTTTTTTTCCTCCGGTTTTTAGTTTCATGTTGGTTTTTCTTTTACTTTCTTTTCATTTTTTTTTTTTTTAACTAATGCAGCTTATTTCTTACTAAATTATGTATATAATAATTTTGGTCATTAAATTATTAATCGCACCAAATTATTATAAAGCTATATTATTAAGTTTGTTTGAATAATATCTATTCATACAATTATTAGGTATCAATAGCTTTCATCGTTTAATATACAAGTTTGCTAAAAATTAAAAAAAAAAAAAAATTATTTAAATGACATCATATTCGACAGTTTAAATATTTCCAAATTCCTTCCAAATTTTGAAGGACCACGAAGTAATTTTTTTTTTCAACCATTAACAAACTGTTAAAATAACTAACTTGTCTAAGAAGAAACTGAAATACATGCTAGAGAATTTCGTTTTTTTTTCTTAGTTCGTTTTGATACTTTTTAGTACTATTGCATACTATGCGTAAACTACTCAGACGATTATTTACTTAAATTAAATATGCGTCGTGTAATATATATATATATATATATATATATATATATATATATATATATATATTTTAAAATTGGTTCTTTGTTGTAGCGAAATTTGGAGATTGAAATATTGAATTTAAAGTGAAACTAACAGTATCTACTGAAATTGTCATGTCATTTCATAGTAATGAACATATCCAAAAATTACGAAAAACGATAAGGTAGAAAATTGATTATTAATTAAAATAATTTTCAAGATAAGTAGTGAAAATTGAGCTTTGCAAAAAAAAACAAAAAAAAACGGAGAGTTCTAATTGTAACAAAAGGGAGGTAAATATTTTTTGAAAACTGAAAATCTGGCCAATTTAGCAAAACTTAATTTTCGCTGATTGTCTTCGAAAACCGTTTTCATTCGTAACTAATTTTCTACTTTATCGTTTTTCGTACTTTTTGGACATGTTCATTGCTGCGACATGACAATTAAGTAGATACCATTGGTTTCACTTGAAATTCAATATTTCCATTTTCGACTTTTGCTACAATAACAAAAAGAAACAAAAAAAATCTTAATATTTCAGAATAAAATAAATATTTTGGTATTTATGCACTTATGTTGCCGTGCTGGCTGAAATAATAACATTATTTAGAAAGCTATTCTTAACATGGTGAGAGGAGGGTGTTTACTTTCACCTAACCATTTAATAAAAAAAAAGATATCGTAAACACTTGACTTTAACTTGAAAATACTAGTTGAAAATATAACACGGTAACATAAGTGCATCCATTATTTTTCTTACGTTTTTTTTTTATTTTGCAGGTGGTTTATTTATTTACTTATGGCGATGTGTGTGTGTGTGTTCTGTCTGTCTAAATGTGTAGAGTCGTGTCTCAATTATTACTGCGTACAAAGAACTACTACAGCTACAACACGACTCCTTTTCGAAATTAAAGCGTTACAAATTCTCGACAACGAAAGACATTCATCATTTTTTAGTTTCTCTTCTAGGATCTCTCCCTTACTAAAACATGTGGCCTCTTCATTACAGTAACTGGACTGCTACAATTAGCTATTATCATTAATTATATTACTACTACCACTACTATGAATGATAAGTAGTAAAAATAATCAATAATAATAGTAATAAAATACTACTACTACTACTACTAATAATAATAATAATGAAAATCTATCTATTAATGTGTGTGCGTTGCGTAGCTCAACGAAGTTTTGATTTACACACTTGAAATTTGGTATATAGAGTATTCAGATATATAGAAAGCTTTTTAATCGTTTTTCATCCGAAAAAAAGGGTTGCTAAGGAGTTAAACTTGAAAAATTGGTACTTAAGGGTCATCGGATTTTTATCTGTTTGCCAACTGTTTCATGACCGCGCATGCGTGAATCGACGTTCACATGACAACTTATGTTAAGAATGAGTAGGTTTTAAAGCACTATTTTAAAGATCGTAGCAAGCTGGCCTAATGGTTATCGTACTTGACTCACTGTCTTTAGGTTTTGGTTTCAATCTCAGCTCGAGTATTTTCTTTTTTTTTTTTACTGGGGGAGTTACCACTTATCAAGGCCCGAAGGCCACTTGAGGATAAGGGTTAATGAATGTAAGGTGGTTGTGTAGTTTTACAATTGATTTTTTAATATTAAAAAAAAAAAAAAAAAAAAAAATTACAGTATCGTTTGCTCATTATTCATTGAGTCAAATTGTTCTAAAACTTAATCCTGCCCAGTAAATGTAACGGTAACATTTATTAGGTGGACTTTAACACCATTTTTATTTATTTCTTATTTTGAAGTGATTGTCGATAAGAGACACTGTGGCAATCTTTGCTTACTTTTAGGCTGCGTTCAGTATTACTTGTTTTTCAAAGCAAACATTTTACGATTTTTTGTACAAAAAAAAAAAACACTCGAGGATAAGGGTTATTGAGTGTACGGTAGTCAATGGGACAATATCGTAGTAATCGTTAGTAGTGGAAATTTGGTAAATTGGATTACTTAAGGGGACGACTCATCAAGAACTTGTTTGCATTGGACTTGAAGACGACCATATTGTAGTTAGTTGGAAAGCAGAAAAACAGAACAGAGTTCCACAGGTGTGCACTTGTAAGCAAGAAACTTTGTTCATGGAATCTACGTTTAGGTTTGGGCACAAATAAAAAGTGGGGGAAATTATTGATAGTGGTTTCAGCTAGATGAGTATTTTTCGTGAAACTTAGGCCAGTGGGGACTATAAATTGGAACTCAGGCGAGCATTTGCCATGAAAATACCGATAAAGCAGAGACAGTCTCGCAACATTTCTTCTGTGGGAAAGACGTTGCAGGGAAGGTAAGTCTATTTTGAACTCTGCAAAAGCAGGATAAGCTGCTTGTAGCAGTTCCTTCCCAAATGTTGCAACAGTACTCCATTCCTGGACGTACTTGGATCTTATACAGGTAGAGAATTGCATCAGCAATGAGATATCTACTGGAGCCGTAGAACAATCCCACCATTTTTCCAACAGCCTTGGCAACAGATTTGATGTACATGTTCCATCCCAGATCAGGAGTAAAGGTCAGACCCAGAAGCTTGTCAAAACATGGAGCCTCCCCAAGACGAGAGCCATTCATTTTAATTGATGCCAGAGCATTGATGATGTAAAGATAGAAGTTTGGTTTTAGATGCATTAAAATTAACCAGCCACCTCTTTCATCATTGCACCACGTGATTAAGATCAGAGGAGAGAAAATCAGAACTTTTTGTTTACGACCTCTTAAGGTTGCATAAATGGTAGTATCGTCAGCATAAATGTCTACGAGTGATCTTCGAATGTTATTTGTGAGATCATTGATGTAGATCAGGAAGAATTGGGCCCAAGATGGACCGCTGAGGGACTCCAGCATTAATACTGTGAGCTTCTAATTTCTGCCCATTAACCACTACTATTACAGACCTATTAGCAAGAAATGATTTAATAATTGAAAAGACATTTCTAGCTATACCGTAGTTGGAGATTTTGTGGAGTAGACTTTTATGTCATACTCTATCAAAGGTCTTTGATATGTCAAGAGCAATTGCTCTAGAAAGGCAGCCACCATCAAGAGATCTGCTAATCCTATGAGATATAACTGTTAGTATATCTGCTGTAGATCTAGCAGAATGGAAACCATATTGCATGTCACTGAGGTTATTTTTGCTGAGGTGGTTGACTACATCTCTATTTAACACAAATTATAGCGACTTACTCATGATGCACAGGAGACTGATTGATCTGTACTGAGAGGAAGATGACTGATCACCTGAATTTTTAAATACAAGGCATAATGATGAGGTTTTCCAGGGTGTTGGGAAGCAATTTTCCTTAAGACAATGCTTAAACAGCTTCATAAGTATGGGAGCTAGTTCTGGTTAAAGCTTTTTCAGCACCATAATAGGAATGCCGCCAGGGCCTATTGTTTTACTGGAATTGAGATTTTTGATTAGCTTGGCAACATCGTGCATCTATATTTGTATGTTGCATAACGTGTTTTTAAACACAGAAGGAAATACAGAGGGTTGGCAGCTCTAATCGCATAGGGTAGAATTAGCTGCAAAGTTCTTAGGAAAGAGTTTGGTTTTGTCCGATGCTGACGAAATTACGTCAGGTCCATTGATGATAGTTGGAATAGAGCACACATTTCTATTTCAGTACCCTGTTTATTATTTGTCAAAATTGGTTGGAACCAAGCCGTTGCTCAGCTACTTTGGACTTGACGGACTGAGCATACAACTCTCTCGCGTTCTTTATTACTCTTTAACAGTGGTTGTTGGCAGTCCTGAAGGACTCGCTACATCTATTACGTTGGAAGCAATGGAAATAGTGATTTCTGTGGGCAATGGCAGCGGCACATTCTGGAGAGAACCACGGATGGCTGTTAGGTTTTTTGCTGGAATTTTTTGGAGGGTGTGAAATGGTCTATACCTACAATTAACCAACCATTAAATATAAACACTAAAAACTTATTCAGTTGGGGTGTAGAAAAGTAACTTATCTTGCCTTTGATAACATTTATTTGTTATATATTTGTTTTTTGAGAACGTTTGTGTATTTCTGTGGATTGTAAAACAAACCCTAAATTTCTGTTTATAAAATTATTGAATGTAAATAACTTTCAAAGACAAAAATAAATTAAAAAAAAATAAATAAAGCATAAATGAGGGATGGCATATTTTAAACCCGCCAATGGCTTTTCCACTGTTTAAATGTTTTCAAATTAATTCTTTGAATTCAGGTATGCAGAGAATGGGTATCTTCGAGTTTCTTCACTCCATGTTTACAAAGGCTTTTTGTGCAGAGCTGTCGGCTTCAAAATGAAGCAAAAGGCACCATGCTATTTTTTTATATAGTATTTTCAAGTTAAATTCAAGTTTTATGGTATGTTTTGTTTATTAAATTGTTAGGTGAAAGTACAGAACATTTAGAAAACGCCCTTCCCTCTCCATGTTAAGAATGGTTTTTTGAATAACTATTTCAGCACGGTACCTTTTCTGCATAAGTACCCTAATTCATTATTTTTGTTTTTAAATATTAAAATGACATTTAAGAAGAAACTGAAATGCACAGTGTGGGATTTAATTTCGCAATTAAATCATTTTTTTTTTAAATAAGACTTAAAATTTGTTTAATTTTATGCTAAACAAATAATAGATTATTAGTATTACAGTATCCTGTACCTCTACAAGGCCACCATTCGCCCATGCATGGAGTATTGTTGCCACATCTGGGCTGCTGCATCTACCACTAGTCTCTCCCTTTTAGATAAAGTCCAAAAAGAGTTGTCTATCTAATTGGTCCCACTTTATCAACTAAGCTCCAGCCCCTGTCTCATCACCGCAATGTTGCATCACTGTGCCTGTTTTATAAATATTTTAATGGAATGTGTTCTGACGAACTCGTTTCACTTGTACCTCCTCGACGTAAATATCCCCGACAAACCCGTTTAGCAATAAGATCTCACCCCTTCACTGTTGTTGTCCCTAAATGCCAGAAAGATTTCTATTCTAATAGTTTCGTCCTTCAAACAGCTAGACTTTGGAATTCTCTTCCTGCTGCCTGCTTCCTTGGCTATACTGATATGCAGAAGTTTAAATGTAACATAAACCAACATCTTGTTAATCTTTTCTAGACATGGCCCCAAATAGTAGCCCCTTACGTTCAAGTGGCGATATGCTTTGTAAGGTGTGAACATGAGTAAAAAAAAAAAAATAATGTGAGAATTACGTAAAGGCGAGAAATACACATATATAAGTTCATTAATATATAAGTAAAAATGATGACTAACAACCAAACACTATACTAGTGTTTAATACCAGGAGAATATTTTCACCTACAATGACGTGCTTATCAAGTTCAAACGAAAAGATGACAAGCCAAAGAAGTACTTTAACCAGAAAACAAAAAGATTCTCAATTCTTTTTATAGGGGAAAGAATAAGCAGTAACTCACCCTTTCGTATCTAATCCGTTCTTAGGCCTTTTCACACTTTTCAGTTTACTTACAAGAAGTGAACTGTTTAGAAAAAAACAAAACAAAACATAATACTCGTATGCACATGTCTCAGTTTTTTTCCGTTTTTCTTTTTTTTCTTTTTACTTTTTTTAAAGGAATTTATCGTTACGTTCAATACCGGACAACACCGGGTACATCTGCTAGTAATAATATAAAAGATGTTTTTTTTTTTTTTTTTTTTTTTACACAGTGATCACCACTTATCAAGGCCCGGAAGCCACTCAGGGATAAGGGTTATTGCAAGTACATTAAGTTAGTGAGGAGATTTGCTGAAGTGTTTACTTAAGGGGGCGGTTCATTAGGAATTTGTTAACATTGGACTTGAAGACATCCAAGTTGTAGTCCGGAGGGAAGCAGGCAAACGGAACAGAGTTCCACAGGCGTGCAGTTCTAAGAAAGAAGCTTTGTTCATGGAATCCGTGTTTTGATTTAGGCACAGATATAGTATACTTTAACTGCAACTCTGCATTCATCATTGAATTGACGACTTTTCAGGTATGCTGAAAACGAATATCACATTTTAAATTTATGGAGACGTAGTTTTCTGGATATTAAGACCTTTATTATCCAATGTCATCCATTATGCTTCACTGGCGGCCATATTTTTTTCCCAACTGAACAAGTACTAATGTACATGCATGTTAAAACCCCCCTCCTCCTCATGTTAAGGATGGCGACCACCACTGACATTAATTAAGTAATATGTTGGGGAAAAAAAATTTCTCTGCTTCTGACGCACGTCTATGATAGGGGTTGATTTCATAGGCTTGCACCCTCAATATCTGCAACAGAGAGATGAAACTTCCAGGTCATAAATGCATAAGTTCAGTCATTATAACCATGCAATTTGCAATCCCCTCTCACCTTCTTGTGTAGAATAAAAAAAATAGGAGGCATTATTTTTTTGAATGCCCATCATAATAATAATAATAATAATAATAGATCTATGTAAATATAACACTAGACATGTGTGTGTGTAAATATTTAACCGATAAACTCTTAAACTACTGATCACATAACACTGAAATTAACAGAAAATAGGAATCATATACTAACAATGGTCTATAACGAGTAAAATCTTTGTTTGGATGAATGAACAACGCGTGCAGAAATATCTCGGCAAGTTGAAATGCAAAATGTTCATTTCAACTTGCCATAATAGTTTTAATATTTTCTGCGCATGCCCAAATTCAATTCATTTCTTCAAGTCGTTTAATATTAAATCTTTTTTTTACCTATCTCTCGATAGCTACATCGGTAGGAGATGCGGCTGGAGCACTAAATGTTTTGGTTTCGATTTTAGCTTATGGCATTGGAGTTATTATTTATTTTTCCCAAACTTTTGAAATTGCTACTATATATTAGGTACAATATAATATTCAATAAAGAATTGGCTCTGTAATAATAAATGAAAAATCTGCATGAATTATATTTAAGCGCATTTTACCACCCGGTAAGGCCAGGCGTCCCATCCCATCTTACCCTGCTAGTCAATAAAATAAAATAATGGTGATGGTATGGTGGTAAGCATGTAAGCCCTGGGTTATTCAGTCGAGTTATTCTTCAAATATGGTGCTTTGCTGTTAGAGTATTTGCTAAAAGAAGGAATTAACATATGTGAGTTGGTTTGGGTTGGTTGCAGTGACTTGAACCTCATTGCTGTATCAAGTAAAGTCTAGAATTTAGAGTTGAAATGATCCAAATGTGGAGGATGGAAGATTTTGTATTATTTAAGATCTTCCATCCTCATCATTAAAGGAGAATTTCGAATTATAGTAAACCAGAAGAGTACCTGACTCTGTCAACAGCAAACAATATTCGATCAAATTGTTCCTGATATTTAACTTCATCTGTAATATAACTTCTGGCAAAGGTTTCAGTCTCCCAAAATTTATTAATTTATTTATTAAATTGTCAGGTGAAAGTACAAAACAGTTAACAAAGCTTCCCCTCCACTGCATGTTAAGATTGCTTTTTGAAATATTATTTCAGCACCGTTAGTAAACTGCGGAAGGTTATTTAGAAAACCATTCTTAGCATGAGGAAAAGGGGCTTTGTTAACTATTTTGTACTTTCATCGAACAATTTGATAAACGAATAAAAATTAGTACAAAACTTGGCAAACCGGAAGAGCACGCAACCCAAAACAGGAAGACTTTTAACATCAGGAACTGAATCTGACCCTGTTTCCTTCATATGATTAACAATAAGCTTGTGTTTTTCTGCGAGATTGATATATGGGCCTTTTATTGGGGAGTGAAACTGGGATTGCTTATACTGTTAACGAAAGTAACTAGTTGTTATTACTGTTTCTATTTAGGTTGCTTCAACTGCAGTTTCTTTCCAGGATCTTCTGTGCTACTTTTGTCGACGGAACCGAGCAATTGTTGTATCAGCCGTCTACCTACATATGCACGTTTATAGAAAGTCGCCACTTTGCATCTAAGATTGGTATGAAGGTGAATGCTACAAAAACAAAAATCCTCTCCACAGGATTCGTGCCCTCCAAGAAAAGCATGATTTTTCTCAAAGGTGGAAACCCTAGTGAAGGTTAATTGCTTTGAATACCTGAGCTCAATGTTTAACATCGACATCTGAACCCGCAATGCTTTCGATCGCCTACAACTCCATCTGTGGTCTCGTCCCGAAATCACAATAGACACGAAAGTCCAGATTTATTAAGCGTTTGTTCAGACGATCCTTCTCTAAGGCTGCGAAACCTGGTCAATGAGAACTGAAAATCTCAAAAGGTTGTTAATGTTTGACTTAGACTGCTTCCGCTGAATTCTGCATGTCTGCTAGCACCTTTTTTGTCTGTAACATATAAATCTGGATGGATCTCCCCCCCCCTTAACCAAGCGTTTTAAAAGAGGGGACTTTGTTTGGCCATGTTGTATGCTGCAACATGGGAGAGTTCATCCGCGAAGCAATAGTTCCAGAATCACTCCAAGATTGAAGACACCCGGGAGGCCAGGAGGCAAGACATGGTTATATACCACCAAAGCTAACGTTGAACCTAGCTCTGGTTTACAGATCTACGATGTTTGCCACTGATCTCGGGACTGGCTGCTCATAACTATTTTGGTTACTGCCAACCGTTGTGTGTCATTTGTGTTCATTCAAGATGCTGTGTGTTCTATGAGAGAAGCTGTCTCAATCTATCCTTGGTGAATGATGTCGGGAAAAGTTGAAGAAAAAAAAAGTTACCGACATATGTTTTTCATGGTTAGGTTGGTTGGAGGTACTTGTCAAATTGGTTTATGGGCTTTTCAGTGTGCATCTATTTGGAATGAAGGTAAATGCAGGATTCCTACCCTCCAAGAAAAACACAAATTTTCTCAAGGAAACCCCAGAGGAGGTTGATTGCTTCAAATACCTGAGCTTAACGTTTGCTGTCAGGGTTACGATAACATTGATGTTCGAATCAACAATGCTGGGCATGATTTCAGTCACCTACAAACAACCCCATCTATGGTCTCATCTCAGAATTAGAATAGGCACGAAAGTCTGGATATCTTAGACCATTTGTTCAGATGATCTTTCTCAAAGGCTGCGAGACCTGGTCAATGTAGAGTCTAGTTGAGTCTGCTAAGAACATGTTGACTATGTTACCTATGTGTTGAATTATGAATTCTACACTGTTTAGTGTTTGTGCAGTATAGTTAACAATAAGAAAGGGGGTAAAAAATAAACAAATAACTGCTACCAAACAATAGAAAATTTAATATTCTATCGACCCATTAGTTTAAAACTTTTTGAAACTATGTATTTATAAATTTTGTTTCAAAATTTGTACTATTACTTTTAATTAATCAATTTTGTTAAAGAAAATAATGTCAACTTAATTTTCTGCGATATTTGTAAGCATTGGTACCTATGCAATGCAGTTGAAGTAGCAGACTGAGTGATAAAAATCGGTTTGTGTGGGACATGTGTAAGACAAAGGATGTGGATGAAAACGCCAATGTGGAGAAAATATATTTGAATGACATTGCTATTGAGGTGATAATATTGGAGTACAGGGTGGAGCAGGTGCTTGTATGGTTGCAAAAGATAGATGTTTGTCTGTCTGAATGACAATGACCCTGGAGGGATTATGGATGACGTGTGTTGAATTGTGAAACAAGGGTTGCACAATCATTATCCACACCTCTCCTGAGCCAGCACGGCTTGATTCCAGTGGCAAGCAGAAATCCAGGACAACTGGAAACAATGCGGAGATAAGTGGAGAGCACATACAGCACCTGGTATTACCAAATGGTCACCCATTTTAGTACTGATTAAGCTCAATGATACTTAACTTTGGTGATCCAACAGTGTGTCATAGATGGAGTCAGTTCAGAGAACTTTTGTCATTACCAACCAGCAGCACAATCACGTTGACTCACCGGTTCTCGTCAGATTACCAAAGTTAAGCAACGATGAGCCTGACCAGTCCCTAACTGGTAGAAAGCTTTCTACTCTAATAGCTTCTTCCATAGAACGGCTCGACCTGGGATTTCCTTTCCTGCTATCTGCTTCCTTGACTGTACTGATATGCAGAAATTTAAATGTAACGTAAACCAACATCTTGTTAATCTTTCTTCGGCATGGTC
The DNA here is from genome assembly GCF_053919585.1 of Euprymna scolopes. Classification (NCBI taxonomy): domain Eukaryota; kingdom Metazoa; phylum Mollusca; class Cephalopoda; order Sepiida; family Sepiolidae; genus Euprymna; species Euprymna scolopes. The sequence goes on from NC_136519.1 coordinate 8,967,941, forward strand.
CAAATTAGTATCCCCTTACATCCAAGTAATGGCACAATCACGTTGACACACTGGTTCTCGACAGATTACCAAAGTTAAGCAACGTTGAGCCTGGCCAGTACCAGATGGGTGACCATTTGGGCAGGCGAGTCGCTGTATGTACCACAAGGTAAAATACTAGGTTGAGAAACTGGTGTGGTCTATCCTTCTCTCAAGAGTAGATATCTCACTACTGATGCAATTCTCTATCTATATAAAAGCCAAGTACATCCAAGGATGGAATACTGCTGCTATATCTGGGCAGGAGCTGCTAAAAACAGCCTATCCTGCCTTGACAGAGTACAAAATAGACTTCGTGGATAATGTGGGGGATGCCCTTTTCTCTACCCTGCAACCTCTCTCCCACAGAAGAGACGTTGCGAGCCTATCCTTGTTTTATCGTTATTTCCATGGCAGGTGCTCGTCTGAACTCCAATCTCTGGTCCCCCCTCGCCAATCTTTCACGAAAAACACCCGTCTAGCTGAATCCACTGTGAAAAATTTCCCCCACTCTTTATCTGTGCCTAAATCAAAATGTGGATTCCATGAACAAAGCTTCTTTCTTAGAACTGCACGCCTGTGGAACTCTGTTCCGTCTGCCTGCTTCTCACATGACTACAACTTGGATGTGTTCAAGTTCAATGTTAACAAATTCCTAATGAACCGCCCCCCTTAAGTAAACACTTCATCAAATCTCCACACTAACGTAATGTACTTGCGATAACCCTTATCCCTGAGTGGCTTCCGGGCCTTGATAAGTGGTGACCACTGTGTAAAAAAAAAAAAAAAAAAAAATGGGACTCTCTTAAGATGTGGTAGGCACCCCATAGTGATGGCGTCACACTAAAAAATACCCTTGATAGCCCTGGTGAAGCAACAAGTATTCAGCTACTGACAAGATTTGAGTTATACTACAAACTCGTGTAGTGAGTTCAATCTTGGCTACAGCCACGCTGGATGGATGGAACCAGCAGAGCATTACCAGTGTCAATCAAGGGAAGATTCTATCAGGTATATGTATGAAATATGATGACGTATGGAACTGAAATCTGGCCTGTGAGGGTTGAGGATATGCATTGCATGGAGAAAATGATGTAAAAAATGGTATGATGGATGTGTGATGCGGGTCTTAAAGATAGTGTTAGTTCTGATGATCTCAGAGGAAGATTAAATCTGAACAGTGTAAGGAAATGTGTGAACATGAGACTTTGATGGTATGGCCACATTGAAAGAATGGATGATAGTTCTTTAATTAGAAGATGTAGATATTGCTATATGGTATCCTTCAAGTCCAATGTAAACAAGTTCTTATTGAGCCATCCCCTTAAATAATCTAATTTCTACCCAATCTACACCATTAGCGATTACTACTCACCCACCTTACATTTATTAAACTTTAGCGTAGAGTGGCCTTCAGGCCTTGATAAGTGTGGACTTCCTTGTAATAAAAAAAAATTTTTTTTTAAATGTAGAGCAGTTGAGGTAGTAGGGTCAGTTGGTAGGGAATGGTGAATTAAAAATATGGAAGGAAGTGATAAAAATGGCTTTGAGATAGGGGGGGGGGGTAAATAAAAATCTGGACAGATAGATTAGTTTGGAAGCTAATTTTTAAAGCTGTCAAACACATGTTAATGTTAAACGAAATATGATGATGATGATGATGATGCTGCTGTTCTTGCTATTGTCGAGCATCGTTCCTGATGATTTTGTTGGCATTCGTTTCCCTGATATCTTTCTAGTTAGAATTCTTTCTCGAAAGATATTGCATACTTACAGGAAGATTCCGCATGAAGGTTGCCAACATCCCTAAGTAAAAGTGTTTCTGGATTTGAACTTGGCACACCCAGGTTGTCAGTTGATGTCATTAATCATTTAGCCACTGTCACCTTCCTGACACTGATGATCTGAGAATTGTTCATAGCAAAAGAAATGTGGCTTTGAGAGATTTTTCAATCAAAACACTGGACTCTGACTTTAGGACAATTCAAGTGTAACTGAGATAATTCTCTACACAAGTCGATGGGATGGGAGTATAGAATATATACCTATACTGGCTTGTCAAAATTTTCCAAGCAGAACACATTTGAGGGTTTGTCTTGCACCGTCTATGTCTGTTACCATTCTCTTTTGCATTCTTCACAGCTCCAAGAATTAATTTAGCTGATGAGAAATTAGAACTTTACTTGGACTTCAGCCCAAAGTCTGCTATATTATATTGTGATCTATTGGCAATACCAAAAGTGGTAGCACAACCCGATGGGCCAATTATGCGGTGGCTGCATCGGAATTCTCTCCCCTCCCAGTACTGATTCTTGCATTGATTGTTCTTCTAAATTCATCAGGTAGACGTCTTGGAGAGTATTATTTGACAGGAAGTGAGGGGGGGGAGTATTTACTTACTGTTGTATATTTATCTTGCTGAAGGTTGTCCAAATTCAAAACCAGCTTGGTAGTGATAGGTAACTCTGTGCCTACCTATATTAGGAGAAGTAGATTTTGCAATCATGCACTCTTTTTTTTTTTTTTTCTTTCCTTTTCTTTTTCTTTTCTTTTTAACTAGTGGGGTTACCCGGTGTTGCCCGGGTGTGAAGAGGTGTGTATGTGTGTGGGGGGGGGGTGTAAAATAACAGTAGAAAGTCCAGAGAGGTGTTAAAAAAAAAAAGTGGTAGTATCCGGGTGGGGATCATAACAACAGTAGGCAAACTGGTTGGAGAGAAGAGTAAAAAAAAAAAAAAAAAATGGTAGTAGGGGAGTACTCGGCATTGCCCGGGTGTGTGTAAGCGATGTAGTAAGGAACCCCCGTTTGGGGTGGGTGGGGGGGGGGTGAATCGAAACAACAGTTGGCAGCCCATCTGGAAAGAAGTGATTTTTTTTGTTTTTTTTTTAAATGGTAATATAACATGGGGAGTGAATCAAAACAATAGTTGGCATCCAGGGTGAAGAGGGGTTAAAAAAAAAAAAAATGGTAGTAGGCAGGCAGGCTCGAACCCATGACGCGAAGATGGAAAAGAAAGTGAAAGAAAATCTGACGTCTTACCGCTATCCATGACGCAACCAGAAGTTCAGAACATTAAAATTAGGTAAAGTCAATCCAACCGATACGATGACTTGCAAAAATGGCTTGCAAAAAAGTCGACCCCTCTTTGTACAAAACTGGCCAGTTTAGGGTGAAGGAATTAATGTTTTTGGCCAATTTTTCGATATTTATCATCCGAGACGTTGAGTTTCAAAATGATACTGATCTTGTCAGGATCCATTGCCTCTGTCGAAAGTTTTTGCAAGACATACAAACATACATACATATATACATTTAAACACAGGTGAGATTTATATAATAGAAGAAGATAATGAGCCAATACTGAGGACATGCCTGTTGGATTATTCGGACTACAATTTTCATCTTGAGTTATGCGTACAACGTTTTGACCAATGTAACCTATGACCTTCTTCAAGGGTATCTTGTCGAGTTTGGGATTTGCACAGAATTTTAAATTCACGTGGGTAGCATGCTCTTTTTCCGTAAGCCATGATTGGGTAGAAATCTTAAGTGATTTGTGATTGTATTCTTAGTATCGCCCACACTGAAGATTGAACCTTCAACCTCCTGAAGAGTGTCACTTACAATTGTATTTTACCAAGTACTTTATCTGTTACACCACAGGTTCATTGTGGCTGATACTAAGAATACACTTGCGAATTACCTAAAATTCAACTTAGTCAGTAGTTATCATTTTCTACATTGAAGAGAACATAAGTTCGAAACCCGTGTCTGTAGGTTTAAAAATAATTAATACCAGCAGGACCCATGGAAATTCCACAGTGACATTTTTCATATGTAATGTATTGCAACTGGGCATTCTGTCGACGTTAAACGTGAATGGGACCGTGCAATATCTTGTAGCCCTTTTTTTTTTAACACTGTAAAACTATTTAAGTAACTGGCTAATGTAGTGTCAGAATATATCTGGTTATTACGGTTTATCTCCAATATCCTTATCGGAGTCGGTGACATATTTTCATTGTATGGACGCTCAGCGTGAGCGTAAATCCCACAATATCATTACACCATATTTAGATTGAACAATACTACCTTTGGATCCTAGCCAGACGACCAAGAAGGTATATTTTAGTTTCACGTACGGACCAAATGCGACATCATTTTTTTAATTACATTTTTTTTACATTGCGTTTTGGTGATCGGGAGATCCTATTTATTAAAAAGGAGAATAGGTGATAACATGCTACAGACAATATTCATAATATGTTATCAATTTTCTTTCCTCCTTTTTAATAAATTATTCAATTGGAAGATCTCCGAGGTTTATCTCCAATATCCTTATAGGCGTCTGTTACATATTATCATTGTATGGACGCCCGGCGTGAACGGAAACCCCACAATATCATTATACCATATTTAGATTGAACAATACTATCCTTGGATCCTAGCAAGAAGACCAAGAAGGTATATTTTAGTTTCACATATGGCCAAAAGCGACATTATTTATCATTAATTTATCATTAATTTTTCTTTAATTTTTTTTTTTTTTTTTTTTTTTTTTTACATTGCATCTTCAGTGATCGGGAGATCCTATTTATAGGAGGAGAAGGTGGAGGGTGGTAGCATGCTACGAACATTAAATTAGTGTATCTATATACTAATTTAATGTTTGTGGTATGTTGTAATTTTTTGTCCTCCTTTTTAATAAATAGGATCTCCCGATCGAATAATTTATAATCTGGAATCCGTATGTTAAAGTTGCTATGGTATTATTATCGATATTTGTTCAAAAATCTCGTTTTATATATGCATATATAGTATATCCTCACCTGTTCGTGGTTTCCTATTCACAGATTCATATATTCACGCGTTAGGCTATCGCATCATGTAGGAGCAACAACGTAAAAATGAATGTTCGATAAACAGTGTACTGCTGAACAATAATTTTGGTTGTTCACATTTTAATGTTTTTTTGCATAATCATTAGAAACATGTTCAACCTCCCTCCCTCTCGCGGGAGCACCTTTGTGGCCTTTAGGTCAAGATCAAAGTGTAGTATCTGTTCCGGCAGATACTGCAAGCAAAGACCATATGTGGGAGTAACCCCACATATCAGACCTTGGTCAATGTAGGGGAAACCCTTCATACCAATTGTCACTATCCAGCTCCCATTTCCCACCCATCGGGAGCTGGTCCCCTTTTCCCTCCCCCCTCCCTCCACATTAAAAAACGATCTTGTGCCTAATTTGCTCGGTGGGGAAGCAAATAAATACAATCATCAGAAACATGTAAACAATAATAACTACTTTAGTAAAATATTTATTTCATTGAACTTTTTCGGTTTTCATTGGTAACACAATCTCAGTACATTCAGCTGGTAATCAAAAATTGACTAATTCTAATCCATCCGGGGTGATTTTTTTTTTTTTTTTTTTTTTTAAATCTTTTTCAAATCATGCTAAACACTTACATGATTTGAAAATTATTCATTGACCCCCCCCCCCTCGAATTTTGTAAAAATCCGATTTAGAAATAACTAGCAAGCTGCCTGGCATTGCTTAGTCATAAAATACGCATAAATTCAAATGTTTATACCTTCAAGTATCAACATAAAATTCCATGTATATTTAGAATTACACTTGTTTAAAAAAAAAAATACAAAAAAAATCTTTATGATGTACGTACTCATCAAGAACAAAGATGTCATATTCTAAAAATCATGTGGGTTTGGCTAGTAACTTTTCTATTTGGCTAGTAAACGAAAATATTTAGTTGTCAAAGGTCAACTAAAGATAAATTGGTACTCTTGCATAAATTGACCCAAATTCTCGTGAATTCCCGTCAAACATGGATCGGGTGAGACCGGCAATCATCAGTGTCAGCCGAGCATCGTAACAGACGCAGATTAATGAAAAAAAACAAAACAAACCGAAAAAAACATGTATAGATTTATTTTTTCTTGCTTGTCATTTTTCTGTTTGGCGAGGTTGAAAATAAATATATATATATATATATTTTTTTTTTTTTGTTGGTTTAGTCTTAGTTGCTTTCTTCCAATTCAAATGTCGTCTGCTTCCATTTAGATAGTGCTTTTTCATTGGGTTAATCAAACTCCCAAAAATTCCATTAAAATAAATAATAAGAAGAAAGTAACTAATCAGAAAATAAAAAGTCACCCCCGCCAGCTTAATATCACTTTAAAAATTACTAAAAACATAACAGTAAAAAAAAAATAAATAAAATAAAAAGTCGAGTTAGTGTTTCAACATTTGAACAACGCTCGCCTGACACCGATGATTGCCGGTCTCGCCCGATCCATGCTTGACAGGAATTCACGAAAATTCAGGTCAAATTATGCAAGAGTACCGATAAATTTGTCCGTAGAGCCCGGATTAAGTCATTGCGAGGAGGCATGTGAAACTTACTCGTTGTGCACTGTGGTGGACCCCAACTAGAACCGGCAATCAATCGATTTGATTGAAAAATGGACAATTTCACCGATTCCGATGACAATAAAAGTATTGGAAGCGTGGAACATTCGCTGATCCTCATTCAATTGTGGGCAACACTGGGTCTCCTTGCTAGTTTTAGAAATAGATGTTAAAAAGGATTAACTTAACTCCTGAGCTACGTTCAATAGGGGCAGTTTTTTTAAAAGCCATCTTTAGTGTATTCTTCCCTCATCATCAGAGAAGGCACTTGACAATTTAAAACTTCTTATGAGGAATGGTAGTATTTGCCTCTGTCCTACTCATGGGAAGATGTGCCCCAAGGTCGGAAAATGAAGATTTAAAAGCTAGCGTGTAAGAAGCATATTCATTCTAGTCCACAAAAAAAAAAAAAGAAAGAAAAAGGGCCTGTTTTGTCTACAGTCCCCAGTAGAGGCACCTCGGGCAATTATCAGTATCATAACCCCTAAAAAGAGATATGGTAAAGCTTCGGAGGGTGGACCGCCTAGACCTGCACATAGCTATACCACAACCAGACAGAAGCAACCAGACTAGACCATTTAAAAATGGTCTAGTCTCTGTCTAACTGATTGTCATCAAAGACATATCTTAGAATGGTATGAACAATCACAGCTCGTGTTGCCCCGTCCCCCCCTCCTCGATTGAATAATTCTTTGAACTTCTTTGCTTACAACATCTGAATAAAAATAAAACTTGTCATTTTTATTGTTCAATCATAACTTTAGACTTGATCTCGTTCAACGGATGACATTAATTCGAGGATAAAAATTAAGCAGCTTAATCCTATTAATGGTTGTTTACATTGAGATTTGAAACGTTTATACACAATCCATTGACAAAGACTTGATGTTTTGAGCTTCTCATCCGTCTGCTTTATCTTAATCATCAATTAAACCAGCAATTCCAGCAATTAAAGCTTACACGATAATCTGCAATTAATAAGGACTAGTCGTCATTTATTGTTACTAGTGTTACATATCACTACTCGTAGTTATTACGAGACCCTGAAGCTCAACAACAAAAGCAAGTGAAGCCCGAGTTGTCTCCCTTTGTAATCACTACACCTATCACAAACCAACCTGGTTATGCTTTTGATGTTTGAATTTGTACAGCTTAGTATCCACATTGCTTGACCAACTGTCACCAAATTTGGTCAAAAATATCGATCGTGATCAAACTTAGAACTAATCTAATTCTGGTATATCAAGGTTATCGTACATTTAACAAAAACTTTGGTTCTTTTCATAGTAAAGTTTCACTATTTGGCCCAAATTGTAGCCAATGAAGTCCTGCATCTTTTATGACCTTGATCTTAAAAATGCTTACAGAATTTCAATTTCCGTTTTTTTTTTTGTTTTTTGTTTTTATTTTTTTTGTTTTCCCCCGAATCTGATGTGTGTATTTGATAATTGTAACTGCCGTGCATGTGATACCAAATGAATTAAAAAAAAACAAACAAACCCCCCCCAAAAAAAATGGAAAGAAACTGAGACTGTGCATGCGAGTATTATGTTTCTTCTAAACAGTTCACTTCTTGTAAGTAAAAAAAAAAAAAATACTCAAGCTGAGATTGAAACCAAAATCTAAAGATAGTGAGTCAAGTGTGATAACCATTAGACCACTCGACACAAATTTTAAAGTGTTTTCAAACCTACTTATTCTTAACATAACGAATCTGTCATGTGAACAATGCATGCATGCGCATTCGTGAAACAGTTGACAAACAAATAAAAATCCAATGACCCTCACATGCCAATTTTTCAATTTTGACCCCTTAGCAACCTTTTTTTTTCTGGATGGAAACCAAATAAAGTTTTCCACATGGCTGAATATCCTATATACCAAATTTCAAGTCTGTAAATCAAAAATTTGTTGATTATATAGATTGAGAATTGTTCACACACACATTCTCATTTATACGTGTGTATATATATATATATATATATATATATATATATATATATATATATATATATTACAATAGAAAAATGCAAACATGAAAAGTAATATGGTTAAGCTTGAACATGGAAAAGTAAAGGACAAGTTATTCTAGTAAAAAACTATAATAAATTTATAACTTACAATATTGTAGCATAAAGAATTGATTATAAAATGTTAAATTGAATTAAAAAAAATCTAAATGCTGCAATATTTTAAGTTATAAATTTATATCTTTTACTAGAATAACTTGTCCTTTACTTTTCCATGTTTAAGCTTAACCATATTACTTTTTCATGCTCGCATTTTTCTGTTGTAATCCATGATTTTTCCAGGCTTCCAGTAAATTCTCTTGTTCATTGTTTAATTTCAGTCTTATTTGTTTGCTCCATAAACACATATGTAATAACAATGTACGACACTCGTCTGCTTTCAATAAAATCCTCCAAATTATCTCCCTTTCATGCTTTTATTCTCTGTTTCACTTGTTACTTCTGTTTTCGAATTAGTAGTAACAGTAGTCGCTGAAGCGACGTGGTTGCTATGGAAAAAAAAAAAAAAAAGTGTCGCTCACCTCCTTACATATTTTTAAGATTTTGAACACCAGAAAATTCATCATAACTTTTGTTTTACTGAACAAAAATTGAAATTCTTTTTTCACAATATAGCTGAGAAGATGATCTATAAACTAATTTTGGTCAAAAAATAAGTGAGCGGTGAAGCTTTAAAGCAGTTCTAAATGACTAAAACTGCCACTTAACCATATATTCAAACACGGTAGCGTTTGAATGATGTATATGTATATTAAACATTAAGAAGAGATTATAGATAGATATATAAATACCTGTTCACATATACTTTTTTTCATGATAAAGCTAGAACCCAGAATCAGATGGAATCAAGTAATTGCATCGACACCGCCAGACCCAAACATATGTAGGAAAACTGGTTCATCCTTTGTAGAGACGTGATGTGCCTCAACAAATAGGTTGTTCTGGAATCGTGTCTAGTGAGTCGGCTGATTTCAGTTAATGTTTGTAGATGTGATGTCTACCACCTGCATGCCAGCAGTAACTATCTTAGTTGTATAGGACGCGTGACTTGTCACATAGTACAATGTAGAACTAGATAAAAAAAAAATTAAAATCGAGGCATAGCCAATAGATTGTGCCGTGGCCCAGACGGTTAGGTTGTCAGTATTGCACAATTCTTGCGTGCGACGATCTGGGTTCGCGCCTATATCGGAGTACATCACTGATGAGATGCAGTACATCGAAACCCACTTTGGGTCTGCCGTTGTCCGTTATCGATGCAATTGCTAGATTCCATCTAATTCTGGGTTCTAGCTTTATGATGAAAAAATATATCTGAACAAATATCTATCTATATATATAGATTTCTTGTTGATTTTTTTTTTTGACTATAACTCTCTAGGAATCGAACCCCAGATCATATGCATTACAGTCCAGTTCATAATCCGTTACGCGAAGTCCGGGATAATTTTACTGTTTATTTTTATCATACATGTAGATTTCTTGTTGATTTTTTAAAAAATGATAATACAGTTAAGTAGCATCTTCACCTTGAAATTATTTTTACTTAGAAAATCGCCCATGTTTTATTTGGACGTAAACAAACAAATTTTTTTTTTTTTAATTATTTTTTAAAAACAGTGCCACTTGAAACTAAGAGGCTACCATTTGGATTGTGTCTAGCAAGGGATTGTGGGGAGTCAAACTGCAAGATGTCTGTTCACATTATATTTAAACTTCTGCAGATTAGTACAGTTAGGGAAACAGGAAACAGGGAGGGAATTCCAAAGTCTAGCAGTCTGAGAGAAAAAATAGAATAGGTTTTCTGGCATCTAGGAACTTTATCAGTGAAGCGATTAGATTTTGTTGCTTGTCAGGTTAGTCGGTATATATATATCAAGTGCTATGAGCTTGTCGGAGCACATTCCATTAAAGTACTTGTAAAACAGGCACAGAGATGCAACATTGTAGCGATGAAGTTGGAGCTTGTTCAATAATACAGGACTTATTAGATTTGAGACTTGGGGGGGGCTGTCTAAGAGGGAGGGACTAGTGATAGATGCACCAGTCAAGATGTGACAACAATTTGCCATGCATTAGCGAATTGTGGCTAATAATATCGGATGCTGTCTGGTGAGATTAATTTTTAGAGCTCACTTTCTTTGCAGCAGCCTTGGCAATGTCCTTAACGTCTTTGTTCCAATTCATGTTGCCTGTGAATGTTAGGTCGAGGAGTTTGAAAGATTGACTCTCAGGTAGGGCATTATTTGTCATGACAATCATTGATTAAGAAGGTTTCTTATAATCATTAAAGGAAAGAAGCTTAGTCTTAGTAGCATTAAATTTTACCATTCATTTATGACCCAAAATCACTACAGATTGAAGGCTATTTTCTAGGCTTACTGCCTTGGATATGTGTACATTCGTTTTAACTTTATGTATTAGAAAGCAAATATACCCATCTCGGATACAATTTTATCACTAGATGAACAAGTATTTTTTAAATTTATGAAATCTTCCGTGAATTGAGCGAAGGATCCATCAGGATCAAATATTATAAGACTGATTCCAAAAGTTTTTCAGCCAACTTCTCTTCTCAGATGACTTTTTTTCTTTTCTTTTTTTTGTCCAACCTAAACTAACTTCTGCTGAAAATATTGTAGGGTATTTTTTTTTTTTCCCTGCTCCATTTCGACCCAACCCCCCTGCACCTCCCTGCTTCTTCAGCCAAAATGTTTGGGAACCTTACCAACAATTTGAAAGTGGTCAGTTTATTTATGAAAATCTTGGCTCACAATAGATATGACCATTCAAAGAGAGCTGAGTCAGTAAAACCACAATGACCAGGTCAAAAGATCAATTTAAAGAGTTTTTTTTTTTTCTTTTTTTTTTTTTAAGACTAGTGGGTCAGTTTGGTCAAGTTCCATCCTTAAGTGCTGGAGGGGGAACAGAAGGCTGCTAAGATAAGAGTGAATAATGAGAGAAATAGAGCATGTGTAGGTATTAAGACCAAAGTGTGTGTGTGTTTGTGTGTGTGTGTGAGGAAGAAAGCAGTTCTTCACTGCTTCAATAAAGAACAATGTATATTTATTTGTGTACTGGGGGAAGGCGATACTTAAATATATTTTAATGCAGATTTTGTATTTATTACTACAGAGCCAATTCTCTATTGAATATTATATATATACTAGCTGTATATACCTGGTGTTGTCCGGTCAAAGCATATTGCCGTGTGGAGGCATTAGTCACATACTATTTAAAATAGTTGTTGTCCCTAAATGCCAGAAAGTTTTCTATTCTAATAATTTCTTCCCTCGAACAGCTAGACTTTGGAATTCCCTTCCTGCTGCCTGCTTCCCTGGCTGTACTGATATGCAAAAGTTTAAATGTAACATAAACAAATATCTTAATCTTTTTCTAGATATGGCTCCAAATAGTAACCCCTTACGTCCAAGTGGCGATATGCTTTGTAAGGGGTGAACATGAGTAAAAAAAAAAAAAAAGAAAAAAAAAAAATGATACACCAAATATCCTAATACAGATAGCAACCAAAAAGATAACTATGGGCTCAATTTATCCAAAGGCCTTGATAAGTGGTGACTCCCTTGCTGAAAAAAAAAAAAAGAAAAAAAGAAAACATAATTGCTGAAAGAAATAAACATTGTACCAGTTTTGGTAAGAGCAACTGATCTCATGAATAAAAAAAATTATCGAAAAATATATATATCCAGTCTCTGGAAGACGAAGACAAACTATTTTGACAGTAAGTATCATTGACAAAAACTGCATCCGCTCTGTGTCACCTGTTCATTAGAGTCTGAAGACTGTTAAGAATCATTTTTTTTTTTATTATTATTATTATTTTTACTTGTGGATTGCCACTTATCAAGGCTTTGAGGCCACTCGAGGATAGGTGTTAATTGGTGTTAGGTAGGTAGTGAGACAACATGATGATCAGTAATGGTGGAACTTCAGTAAGGGTTTAATTATGTAAGATGATTCAACAAAAACTTATTTATGTTAAACTTGAAAGCAACCATATTATAGTTAGTTGGCAAGCAGCCCCACAGTATTGTGCTTCATAGATGGGTAATTCTAGGAAAGAAACTCTACTCATGGAATTTTCATTTAGTTTTAGGCACAGGGAATGTTGTTGACTGTGGTTGTAGCTAGATGAGTATTTGTTGTGAAAGTTTTACAGGGTTAAGGTTATAAATTGAAGCTCAGTCGAGACACCTACTATAAAAGTACTCATAGAGAAGAGATAGATATGCAACGTCTCTTTTGTGAGAAAGAGGAAGACTGGGGAGGGGAGGGAGGACAAAAAAGTCAAAACATTTGTCGTGAGATTAGCAATTGTCGGTTAGTATATGAATAATATCTATTTTTAAAATACTTAAACAAATTATCATTCAAGATAAAAAATATAGAATTAATATATAATAAAGATAAATGTGTTCTTATTCTGATTAGATTGCACCAAGAAGAGATTAAAAACAATTGTTTCTATATCTGACTAGGAAAAAGTAAAAATAAAGCAACTGCACAGTTTTTTTTTTTTTTTTTTTTTTTTTTTTTTTTTTTTTAAATATGGTCAAGTATCTCCATCTTTTTTTTTCTGGTCTGTCAAGCTCATCTTGGTCTACTCAGAACCACAACCTACATTCAACTGCATCAGACTTGCAACTCTCCTCAGTTCCAAACTGTCCCCAACTGTCACAAACCTAAGACTGTACATAAACCGGTGCCTAAATCACTGAAAAGATGGTTAGATCATTCTATCGCTCCAGAAAGCATCTCACTTCCGATACAATCCTCTACTTGTACAAAAGTCAAATACCACCTAAGACACAGTACTGTTGCCACATCTGGGATAGATCCCCAAAATCACCCTTTACTGCCTTGACAGTGTACAGAATCATCTTCAAAATCTAGTGGGCGATGACCTCTTTCTCACAGAAGAGACATTGTGAGTTTGTCTCTGCTCTATCGATACTTTTATGGTAGGTGTTTGACTGAGCTCCAATCTATGGTCCCTCCCTGGAAAACATTCACAACAAATACTCGTCTATCTGAAACAACTGCCAACAACTTTCCTCATGCTCTATCTGTGCCCAAAACTAAAAAGTTCCATAAGCGGAGCTTCTTCTCAAAACTTGTCCGTCTGTGCAACACAACACCATTTGTCTGCTTCCCAGCTGACTATAACATGATCGTTTTCAAGTTTAATGTGAATAAATTCCTATTGAGTTGTCCCTAACACTTAACTCTTATCCTTGAGTGGCTTCTGGGCCGTAATAAGTGTTGCCCTCCTAAGTGATAAAAAAAACAAAATAGAAACGTTCCTAACTGTATGTAAACTGTCACAAAGCTCATTGTCACTCCTAAAACTAACTCTAAAATATACTGATCGACTTTTTGTCTGCATTGACCGTGCTGAAGCAGCATTCACCCTAGGAGAAAGTTTCATGGGTATAAGAAATTCACAAGCAGTCCTCAGTCGCATGTCTATTCTCGTCAGGGGTGATAATGACGTTAGGTTTTTACAATTCTTGCAGGGAGGTGTTGACGTCCGACATCCTCCTACATACGACTGGTATTTCCAAATGATTACCCACCTGGTACTGACCAGGCTTAACGTTTAACTTCAATGATCTAGTGAAAATCAGTATACCAATGTGACTATGCTATATAACCTTCATTAACAATCCTAGTTTAGTTTCCTTTGTGTACCTTGGTGAACAACTTCTTATACTTTTCTTCTGCTGATAAACTTATTTTCGTTTTTCTTCATATTTTTTTGCTTTTTTTTTTTAATTGCTAATACTTGAGGGGGGGGGACATCACTATTTTAAATATATTACAGCAAGTGATTAAAAACATATTTCTGTTCCTGACAAACTGAAAATGAAACAACTGCATGGTTTTTATTTTTGCTTTTATTTTTATTTTTTGATATGTTCAAGCATCTTCTGATCAGAATATTTTTTTGTTGGTCATGTTTTATTTATTTATTTATTGTTCTACAAGTCACCACTTATCAAAGCCCGGAGGCCACTAGAGGATAAGGGTTATTGTGTGTGCAGTAATCAATGGGATAATATCATAGTAATCGTTAGTACTGGAAATTTGGTAAATTGGATTACTTAAGGGGGCAGTTTATCAAGAATTTGTTTATGTTGGACTTGAAGACAACCAAGTTGTAGTCAGGTGGGAAACAGGCAAACGGAAGAAAGTTCCACAGGTGTGCAGTTCTAAGAAAGAAGCTTTGTTCATGGAACCTAAGTTTTGATTTAGGCACAGATAAAGAGTGGGGAAAATTATTGATAGTGATTTCAGCTAGACGTGTGGTTTTCATGAAAAATTGGCGGGGGGGGGGGCAGAGATTAAAGCTCAGATGAGCACTTGCCATGGAAATAAGGAAAAGACAAAGACAGGTTCGCAATGTCTCTTCTGTAGGAAAGAGGTTGCAGGGAAGAGAAAAGGGCATTCCCTACTAAGTTACAAAGTCTATTTTGTACTCTGTCAAGGCAGGATAAGCTATTTTTAGCAGCTCCTGCCCAGATGTGGCAGCAATGCTCCATCCTTGCATGTACTTGGCTTTTATATAGAGAACTGCATACCTCTACTATTATATAAAAGTCACTGTGTGTGTGTGTGTGTGAGAGTTCCTTCCTGATAGGTTCCGAAACAGCTGAACCCATCTTTTGCAAATTTCACACAAAGCTAATTTTGTCTGGCAGTATTCTTATGTTTTGTACAGAATTTCATCCGATAAGTATCAAAAATTGAAAAAAATCCAATCTTAAAAATAGCTTTTCTCTCTTAAAAAGAATAATCTTTACAGGGGAATATTTTACGTTACACCGGCCAAGGGAGATAATAAAATCTCAACAAATCATTTCTTTTTAAAAAAAAAACAGATTTATTATAATCTGGAGATATAACTTAGTGGTAGAGCATTCGACTATATATCAAGTGATCCCTTGTTCAAACCCGGGTGTACCTCACCATTTTATTTTTTTTTATTAATGAGTTTGTTTACAATATCACATCCGCTGATAGTTGGGCTTCATGATGAATGCCCTGGAAAAGTCACTTCTGATTAATGTTTAGTTTTAAAATATGCAAATGAAGAAATGATTTGCTGCGATTTTAAATGGTACCTCTTTTATCGTAAATTGAACTCCTTAATAAGAAGAAATAAAATAAAATGGTGAGGTACACCCGGGCTTAAACAGGGGATCACATTCGATATGTAGTTAAATGCTTTACCATTGACCTGTATATCCAGATGTCAATAAATCTGTTTTTTTGTTTGTTTTTATTAAGAAGAAATGGTTTGCTGAGGTTTTATGTCCCTTAGCTGGTGTAACGTAAAATAATTCCCTGTAAAAAATTTTTTTTTTTTTTTTTTATCAATAAGAAAGACTATTTTTAGGATCAGACTTTTTTCGATTTTTGATACTTATCGGATGAATTTCTCGACAAAACATACTTAAGAACACTATCAGGCATAAATTAGCTTTGTGTGAAATTTGTAAAAAGATGGGCTCAGCCATTTCGGAACCTATAAGGAGCTCACACACATGCACAAATTGACTTTTATATAATAGTAGATATTATGTATAAACTTTTCTAGAAAATGACCTTTCAAATGTCATACTTTTAACTTGTCTTCTTTTTATCAAGTTTATAGTTTCTTCCCATGTAGGTGCCTGCTGTCAGGCTCATAATTTTTATTTAATTTATGTTTTGTATACAATTGATTATTATTTTGTTGTTTCTTTCGGCCAGGTGCACGCTTTTGTCAGAATGATTTCTCGTTACACACGGCGTAGATATTTAACGTTGAGTCTTAAAATATATCCCTTCTATGCATCAAAGCCGATCTACAGCGATGCACGGTATAAATTGCCAAGTTTGAGTACTTTTCATATTATCTTGGCACGAGTAACTACCTTGATTTGAGACCAGATGGTTTTAGTTGCTATCTTGATAGCTTTAAGCCATGCAAGAAAATCATCATTTGCCAGATAGAAAAATTTGACTCTTTTAGATATAGGATGATCTTGTGCATAGCAGTAGACATCTGCAGACGATAGTAATTCGATCAGGAAAATCTCTCTTCATTCCATCAACACGGATGCGGCCATTGATGTGACAGTTTCGTCCAAGATACAGAACAATGAAATTTTATAAATCTGCTTTTTTGGCAACTGCGCATTGTCTGGCAAAGAATGTAAAAACGCTTTTTGGTCTTCCCCCCCCCCTCCGACAAAGGAGGGGGTTGAACCTATTAATTCGCTCCTGTTTGTCCGTTCGTTTGTTTGCACTTTTCTCAATAACCATGCCTTGGATTTAAAAAAAAAAAAAATTGCACAAACGTTAGTCATGGTGAAAGTAAATTTTTGCCAGGACGGATTTTCCGGATAACTCTGGTTGCTCCCCCCAGGGGCCATTATAGGGCTAAAATCGTTCATCCATTCGTTTGTTTGCATTTTTCTCAATCACTCCTTTTAAAACTTTGCACAAACATTAGTCATGGTGAAAGTAAATTTTTCACTTGTGGAGAAGGAGGACCTTGCATGCTCAGCTTGTTTGTTCGTCTTTTATTTTCTTTTTTTTTCCAGACTATGCTTTGCATAGCATAACACGAAAGCAAAATCTGATATCAGTGACTGCAAATGCTCTTTTAGACATGATTTCAGTTAGGAATAAATGGAGTCAGAAGTTTTAGATAAAATTAGAAAGAATCAAGTTTTGGATAGACAGAATCAAACACTGATTTTGACTTCAATTGTTACTAGATATTGAAATATTTTAAAATAATAAATCTGGTCAGATATTTCAAAATCCTACGAATTGCGGATCTTATATTTCTGACTCTATGATTCTTGTTAGTAGTTCATTAGTTTTCAACATTTTTCTTTTGAACTTGGTTTCTCAAGCTTTAGTTTGAACCAGAAATTTCTAAGTCTATTGTGCTTCAATTTGAACTAACATTTCTTTAGTTTGTCATGTTTCAGTTTGAACTAACATTTCCTTAGTCTGTCATGTTTCAGTTTGAACTAACATTTCCTTAGTCTGTCATGTTTCAGTGTGAACTAACATTTCCTTAGTCTGTCATGTTTCAGTGTGAACTAACATTTCCTTAGTCTGTCATGTTTCAGTGTGAACTAACATTTCCTTAGTTCAAACTGAAACATGACAGACTAACATTTCCTTAGTTTGTCATGTTTCAGTTTGAACTAACATTTCCTTAGTTTGTCATGTTTCAGTTTGAACTAACATTTCCTTAGTTTGTCATGTTTCAGTTTGAACTAACATTTCCTTAGTTTGTCATGTTTCAGTTTGAACTAACATTTCCTTAGTTTGTCATGTTTCAGTTTGAACTAACATTTCCTTAGTTTGTCATGTTTCAGTTTGAACTAACATTTCTTTAGTTTGTCATGTTTCAGTTTGAACTAACATTTCCTTAGTTTGTCATGTTTCAGTTTGAACTAACATTTCCTTAGTTTGTCATGTTTCAGTTTGAACTAACATTTCCTTAGTTTGTCATGTTTCAGTTTGAACTAACATTTCCTTAGTTTGTCATGTTTCAGTTTGAACTAACATTTCCTTAGTTTGTCATGTTTCAGTTTGAACTAACATTTCCTTAGTTTGTCATGTTTCAGTTTGAACTAACATTTCCTTAGTTTGTCATGTTTCAGTTTGAACTAACATTTCCTTAGTTTGTCATGTTTCAGTTTGAACTAACATTTCCTTAGTTTGTCATGTTTCAGTTTGAACTAACATTTCCTTAGTTTGTCATGTTTCAGTTTGAACTAACATTTCCTTAGTTTGTCATGTTTCAGTTTGAACTAACATTTCCTTATTTTGTCATGTTTCAGTTTGAACTAACATTTCCTTAGTTTGTCATGTTTCAGTTTGAACTAACATTTCCTTAGTTTGTCATGTTTCAGTTTGAACTAACATTTCCTTAGTTTGTCATGTTTCAGTTTGAACTAACATTTCCTTAGTTTGTCATGTTTCAGTTTGAACTAACATTTCCTTAGTTTGTCATGTTTCAGTTTGAACTAACATTTCCTTAGTTTGTCATGTTTCAGTTTGAACTAACATTTCCTTAGTTTGTCATGTTTCAGTTTGAACTAACATTTCCTTAGTTTGTCATGTTTCAGTTTGAACTAACATTTCCTTAGTTTGTCATGTTTCAGTTTGAACTAACATTTCCTTAGTTTGTCATGTTTCAGTTTGAACTAACATTTCCTTAGTTTGTCATGTTTCAGTTTGAACTAACATTTCCTTAGTTTGTCATGTTTCAGTTTGAACTAACATTTCCTTAGTTTGTCATGTTTCAGTTTGAACTAACATTTCCTTAGTTTGTCATGTTTCAGTTTGAACTAACATTTCTTTAGTTTGTCATGTTTCAGTTTGAACTAACATTTCTTTAGTTTGTCATGTTTCAGTTTGAACTAACATTTCTTTAGTCTGTCATGTTTCAGTTTGAACTAACATTTCCTTAGTCTGTCATGTTTCAGTTTGAACTAACATTTCCTTAGTTTGTCATGTTTCAGTTTGAACTAACATTTCCTTAGTTTGTCATGTTTCAGTTTGAACTAACATTTCCTTAGTCTGTCATGTTTCAGTTTGAACTAACATTTCCTTAGTCTGTCATGTTTCAGTTTGAACTAACATTTCCTTAGTCTGTCATGTTTCAGTTTGAACTAACATTTCCTTAGTTTGTCATGTTTCAATTTGAATTAGAATTTTCATCACTACACGGACAGGTTTAATGGATGCATCATATCGCCCAAGACTCTCCATAAGATTTAAATAAATTTCCCTTTTTTATGTTTTTGTTTTTACCACATATCAACCGTTTGTGCCATTTTAATGCCAAAGCCATTGTGGAAAAAAATGGATTTGACTTTTCAAGTTCTTTAAAAATATTCACATATTTATTCATGGTTGTGTGGTCTATATCATCAGCTACAGTTTCATGTGATATCCAGGATAATTCTGTTTTATCCATAAATGTGTTATCTCTCTCTCTCTCTCTCTCTCATCTCTTTCTTTCTTTCTCTGTGTATTTTTCTTACCTCTTCCCCTCATACAACAATCACTCTAATCTGCCTTCTCTTTCATACATTCTGATCTCCCTTTTTTTTTGAGCACTTGAGGTAGTCTTTACCAGACTGACCCACTGATCTATTTACACTTAAGAAAACACTTTAAAATGACCTTTTGACCTGGTTACTGTTGTTTAACTGACTCAGCCCTCTTAATGGATGGTCATCTATTATAGGTCAGCAAGCGCTTTCAAATTGTTGATAATATTCTCAGCCTTAGATGGAACCGGAAGTAAATAATTTCCCATTACTTCGCAACAGTTTATTGACTTCCTTCAATTTTGAAGGATGACAGGTATCCTCTAATAAAATGTATGAGAATTGAGGATTTCATAATGAAGCAAGAGTTACATAATCCTTAACCTCCTGGCCTGAAAGTGCTCAATCCTTTACCACCAAATTGTACTTTCAAGTCGCCTTTAAAAAAAAAAAAAAAAAAAAACTGTATAGGAAATGTTTCTTACTCTTATGACTTGTCAGCCCAACTGGTCTATGCATGGTTCAACAAATGAATGAGGGTTTGTTCATGTTTGTGTATCAGTTGCATGCGAACTTCCGTCACGTGTGGGTTTCATGATTAAAAAAAATTATTTATTGCATAAAAAAAATTCTGGCAGTCAAGGGTTTAATCCAGCGGCAAAGGGAAATGCAATGTTTGAATAATAATTGTTTAGGCCTCTTGATTCCTTGGGGAACATAGGGCCACAACAACACTCCTCCAACGGGCCCAGTTCTGGTTTGTCCTCTTCAGTTCAGCTCATGCCATTCCGGCAGCCCTGGTCTCAGCCTCAATGCTTCTTTTCCATATCTGCCTTGGGCGACCAATTTTACGCTTTCCTTGTGGGTTCCATTCAAGGGCCTGCCTGGTGATGTTGGATGCAGGCTTCCGCAAGGTGTGGCCAATTCAGTTCCATTTTAATAAATGATAGAATACATTAATACAATAGCGTGTGTTATTTTCTGTGTCATGGTTGTTTAATTGTTATATACTTCCATTTTTTTTTTTTTTTTTTTTTTTTTTTAAATAATTTTACTAAGAATTCCTCATAAGTTTTGGTTACGGTTTCGATTATAGCTAATGGCACTCCAATAATCAATTTTTTAAAAATAATTTTATCAAGAATTCTTCATAAGTCTTGGTTTCAGTTTCGATTTTAGCTGATGGCACCTTAGTAATTTATTTCTTTTATAAATAATTTTATCTAAAATTCTTCATAAATTTTGGTTTCGGTTTCAATTATAGTTGAAGAAACTAAAGTTTTTATATATATATATATATATATATAAGTTTGGGATTCGGTTTTGTTCAAGCTGATGAACCCAAGTCATATAGATATTTTTTTTTATTTTTGAAATCGCAACTTTATAACATATAAAAATTAATAGAACATTAACTCTGTAATAATATATATGAAATCTGCAAGAATTCAAATATCATATTTAAGCATATTTTATGACCTGGCTATGCCAGGCATCCCTGCTAGCTTGGATAAATACTTTTTCAGTTTTAACAAAATAGTTACAATAATATCGGAGCATCTCTATTTACACTGGACACCTACAGAATGCCAACATCAATATATTACATATGAATCGGTCCCCTGTGAAATTTCCACAGGTCCCACTAGTTTATATTGTTTGGATTCTTTGAACTACGCAATGCACATCTCAAAAATTTAAAAACTGAATATATTTAGTATATACAAAAGACAAAGAAAAATTAAAAAAGAACAAAAAAAACCCCGAAAAATTCAAATTATCATTGAACAGAATCACCTTTTGTTTTTTGTCCAGCTTTTCCTCTTAGGTTGAATCAAAGATAATCGACAGCAATGACATTTACCAACATCTCTGGAGAATATTCTGGAGGATCAATATTTTACTTTCTTCACAGGTTCTACAACTAGGAAATAAAATAAGAATGTGTCCAATAAGTCATTTAAAAAAAAAATAAAATATGTATAAGATATGTTTGAAAGCCAAACCACAATGCAATATTATAAAAATAAACAAATATTTATTTATTTATAATTTATATATTTTGGAGTCAAACTCCTTCCGCAGAATTTTTTTACAATTTTTTTTTTCCTTGTTAAGTTCAGTTAGTAATGGTCTGCTTGTTGTTCCTCAGCGGTGGTATTTTGAAATGTCGGAATGATGCGTTGGCTATGCGATATTAACGTCAAGGATGTGAATTCCGTAAAAACAAAAATAATAGAAAGAAATGTACAAAATTCTGAGGAAGGAGTTTGACTCTGAAATATATTTAAATTATAAATTTCAAACAAATAAATATTTGTTTATTTTTGTGATATTGTATTGTGATTTGGCTTTCAAACGAATCTCATATTTTATTCAAAATCAATCAATGCTTCTATCACGGAACTCACATCTGACGTTAAAAAAAAATGCTATTTTAAATTGAAAATGTAAGTTTAAGAAGCCAATTTAATGCAGGATCTCCTGACTTGGGCATTTAAAACATCACCGTCAAAGAAGATCGCATGGATCTTAATTTTTCTTAGTGGCACCATGACACAAGGATAAGTTTTCTTTTTCTATCCTGACGAGCATGAGATGATATGACTTTGAAAAGTTGGATTTATCAACAAATAGATGTTTATTTTTAAAAAAATAGAATTGGCTTAAACTTTTTTTTTTTACATAGGCGTTACCACTTATCAAGGCCCAGAGACCACTTGAGGATAAGGGTTTAAAATGTACAGTAGTCAATTGGACAATATAGTAATCGTTAGTAATGGAAATTCGCTAAGTTTGTTAACTTAAGTGGAATGGCTCATCAAGAACGTTTACGTTGGACTTGAAGACAACCATATTGTAGTTAGCTGGAAAGCAGGAAAACGGAAGACAATTTCACAAGCGTGCAATTCTAAGAAAGAAGCTTTGTTCATGGAATCTACGTTTAGGTTTAGGCACAGATAAAGAGGTGGGGAAATTATTGATAGTGTTTTCAGCTAGACAAGTGTTTCCTGTGAAAGTTTGGTGAGGGAGGGACCATAGATTGGAGCTCAGTCGAGCACTTACCATGTAAATAACGATAAAGCAGAGACAAACTCGCAACATCTCTTCTGTGAGATAGAGGTTGCAGGGAAGAGAAAAGGACATCTCCTATGAGGCTATGAAGTCTATTTTGAACCTTATCAAGGCAGGACAAGTCCTTTCTAGCAGCTCCTGCCCAGATGTGGCAACAGTACTCCATCCTTGGACATACCTGGCTCTTATATAGATAGAGAATTGCATCAGCAGTGAGATATCTACTGGATCGATAGAAGGATCCCACCATTTTTCCAGCTTACATTTTCAATTTAAATTTAAACGATGCTTTTATCACAGAGGAAAAAAAAATCTTCATAATGCTATTTCAAATGTGTGTATGGGCACACATATGTAAATTAGATGGTTATCCAACAAAAAGAAACACTGTTTCTTGATATAATCTTGGAGACATTAAGAAATTTTAGAGAGTAGTCAAATCAACAAAGAGCAAGAGGGAGCAAAAGAAATACGTAGACAGCTAAAAGAGAAATGGATTCCTAGTATGAAATAACTGTTAAAGTTATTTCCATGGAAAGTGCTCGACTGAGCTCCGATCTTTGATACCTCCTTGTAAGACATTCGCAGCTAGAACTTGTTTTTCTGTCTCTTCTGTGTTCCTAGTATCAAAACAATTTTTCATTAACAGTTTCTTTCGAGAGGGCGTCATCAAATTCAATGTTAACAAATTCTTGTCATGAACTTAAGTATACAAATTTTGTCCAGTTCCTCATTTTATATCTTCTCATAATATTCTTCATCATTCAACTCACAATCCGTACATCCATTTGATTAATTTTTATACTCAAGTTGTTTTTGCCTTGATAAATGATGATTCCTTTTCTTTTTCATTTTTTTTTTTTTTTTGTTATTATTCACTATTCACCCCAAACAGGGCACAGTGCCACTTTAAAGTAGGGGGCTATAATCAGGGACATAAGTTGCAAGGACATTATGACGGGAGATGAGCAGCAAAATGTCTGTTCACATTACACTTGAACTTCTGCATGTCAGTACAGTTGGGAAAGTAGAATCCCAGAAGGGAGTTCCAAAGTCTAGTAGTTCTGGGGAAGAAACTATTGGAGTAGAAGGCTTTCTTACACCTAGGGATATCTACTGTGTAGGGGTGGGATTTTGCTGCTTGTCGGGTTTGTCAGGTATTTACGTCGAGGCGATACAAGTGCTTGTAGTTCATCAGAGCATTCACCATTAAAATACTTGTAGAACAGGCAGAGGGATGAAACATTTCCTCAATGGGACAGAGGTTAAAGCCTAGATGACAGTTCAGGACCTATCGGGTTGGCGACTCTCTTTCGAACCCTGTCCAGGAGTGAGAGACAAGCAGCAGATGCACCAGCCCAAATGTAATAGTACTCGCACATGGGCGAATGGTGGCCTTATAGAGGTACATGATACTTTCAGACGTAAGTAACTTTTTAGCACAGTAAAGAGAGCCCACCTTCTTTGCAGCAGCCTTGGCAATGCTCTCAATGTATCTATTCCAGTTCATGTTCCCTGTGAACATTAGACCATGAGGCGTTTAAAAGAAGTACTTTCAGGTAATGCGTTTTTGGCCATTGCTATTGGTGGTAGAGAAGGTTTCTTGTAATTATTGAAAGAAACGAGCTTAGTTTAGACAGCATTGTATGTGACCATCCATTTTTGTCCCCATTCCACTACAGATTGGAGGTTTTCATCTAGTGTTTCAGCCATTTCCTTAGATCCTTATAATTGAGTTGCTTTTTAACCTTGATAAATATTGACTCCTTTGTAAAACAAAAACAAAATAGCAAATTGTTGTGTATCCCATATCTTTAACATTATCTTTTGAAGTTTCTCATCAAATTTCTTTTCTATTTTCTTTTCAGTCCTACTTTGTGACAGATTATGATCCGACCATTGAGGATTCCTATACAAAACAATGTCAGATAGACAGTGTTGTCGCTCGATTAGACAGTAAGTACTTTTTTGGTGCTTCAATCTATTATATAAATCTTACCTGTCTGTTTAAATGTATGTGTGTGTGTGTGTATGTATGTCTGCCTAAAACTTTCAACAGAGGCGATAGATTTTCACGAGATCGGTAACCTTTTGAAGCTCAACCCTTTGAATGACAAACATAGAAAAATTGGCTAAAAACGTCAATTCCTTCACCCTCAACTGGACACTTTTCTACAAGGAGGGGTCGGTTTTTTCACTGACATTTTTGCAAGTCATTGAAACTTTGTGTCAACGATGATGCATAAAAAACATTATTTCGACCACCTGTGACGTCACAATCGCAGTGGGCGCATCGCTAAAACTATTTTTTTTTTTTTTTTTTTTTTTTCCCACCTCCTTTTCCTCTGCCACATTACGGGTTCAGGCCTGCTTACTGCTCCTTTTTTTTTTTTTTTTTTTTTTTTTGCTGAACTAACACCCTTACACACACCTCTTTTCCACTTTCGCGTCACGGGTTCGAGCCTGCTTGCCTCCTACAATTTTTTTTTTTTTTTTTTTCTCAACACACACCTCCAAACACCTGGGTAATGCCGGGCACCCCAACTAGTATTCTATAAGTGAACAAAAATATTGAATGTCAAGTGAAACAAATGATATCTATGTAATTGTCAGGTCTCATATAATAACATATCCAAAAATTATGAAAAACGATGATAGAAAATAATTATTAATGAAAAAAAAAATTTATGAAATCACTGTATTATGCTTACTAAAAAAGATATATTTGACAGGGGAGATAATTAAGTTCTGTTTATGTCACGTGATGAATGTAATTCAAAATGGTGGACAAATTTTATTCCTCATCTAAACTTTATCGAAAACTTTTCATTAATAATTATGTTTCTACCTTATTGTTTTCCCAAACTTTTGGATATGTTAATATTTGCGACACGACAATTACGTAGGTACCATTGTTTTATTTGAAATTCAATATTTTTTCGTTATTATAATATAGAAGCACCGTTTTTTTACATGTCTACAAGCAAAAATTATTTGCTATCCAGCAGCTAATCATCTAATTTTATACATTATTTTTATATGTATAATAGTGATGGAATGATTCCAATATTTTGCCCGATTCCAATACAGTTACCAATTCCGATTCGGATTTTTACAAATCTCTAAATATTTAACTATAGAATTGTTATTTTTCCTGATTACCGTAAAAACACATGTTAATGTGCAGATATTTTCTTGAACATAAAAATGCACTTGTGGGGGGTGATCTATGGATTTTAGTTTTACTATTAGTTTAAAATCGATAAATAATTATTTTAAAATTACTACCAGCAGTGGGAGAATTTGTTTTAAGCAAAATCAAATAAATAAAAAAACAACAATTAAAGGAATCATTTTTGGCATCAGAAAAAAGGCGCAAATTTTTACAATACTGATTCTCGATTTTATTCCGATTAATTGTCCCAACATTAATCTATGACTTACATATCCATTATATAAAATAGAAAATGTGTGTTTGCCAAAAACTTACAACAGACACATCAGACCGTGACAAAATTTGTATCATTAGAAAGCTCAATCTCTTGAATGAAAAATATCTCAAAATTGGCCCAAAAGATTAATTCTGTGCTGGTCAAGTGGGCCGTTTTTTTTGCAAGGATTGGTCAGTTTTTTTGCATCGACATTTTTTGCAAGTAATATGCCTACCAATCTCAACATACGTTTATAAAACATTATTTCAAAGGCCTGTGACGTCATGTTACTGTGGCCGAGACAGCTAGTATGTTAGCTTTCTTCACCTTTTTTACCTATTTCGTGTTACAGGTTCAAGCCTGCTTGCCTATTGCGGCTAATTTTTTTGCGTTCGCATGAGTACTCACTGCTATTTTGATTGAAACATTTTCTGGGGAGGGGGTTGCTCAATAGCCGTAGTATATCACCTTTTTCAACCCTGGCAACGCCGGGTACCTATGCTAGTCTTTAATAAAAACATATTATACAGAACTCAAACGTGCACAGAATTTCGGATGGAACCTTTAATTAATTCATGGGAATAGCATGTTCTTGTTCCATCAGCCATGACTGGGTAGAAGTCTGAAGTAATTCGCAATTGTATTTTTATTTCAAACTTTTACCCAATCATGGCCGACAGAATGAAAGCATGCTATCCCATGGATTAAATAAAGAGTTCCGTTGGAAATTCCATGCAGATTCACAAGTTCTATATAATTTTTTTTTTTTTAAGTTTGATAGAAGATGCCTGTCTCTGCTTTATCGTTATTTTCATAGCAAGTGCTCGTCTGAGCAAATCTATGATCCCCCTTGGCCTAACTTTCACGAAAAAACACTTGTCTAGCTGACACACTATCAATAATTTCCCCAACTCTTTATCTTTGCCTAAACCTAAATATAGATTCCATGAACAAAGCTTCTTTCTTAGAACTGCAAGCCTGTGGAACTCTGTTCCGTTTTCCTGCTTTCCAACTGACTACAACATGGTCGTCTTCAAGTCCAACATAAACAAGTTCTTGATGAGCCATTCCCCTTAAGTAATCCAATTTACCAAACTTCCACTACTAATGATACTATAATATTTAACCACTGACTACCATACACTCCTTAACCCTGATCCTCGAGTGGCCTCCGGGCCTTGATAAGTGGTGACTCCTTTGTAATTGAAAAAAAAAAAATTCCAAGTTTGACAAGGATATCAAAGGTTACAATCGACTGAAACATTGTGCGAATAACACTCAAGATGAGAACGTCCAAATAATATGAATTATCATTCCTCATCTAAAAAATTCAGAGACATAATAATGCTTACATATATTACTAGTTATGATGGGTTAGATATTTATTGTCTCAACTGGAGAAAAAATCTAAAAAACAAGTAAACCCTTTTTAAATCGGTATATATTTTTGTCCGAATACAAACTACTATAAATTACTTAGTTTTTAAATAACATTTATTAATAACTAGTGGGGGTGCTCAGCGTTGCCCAGTTGTTTGGGGGGGGGGAGTGTTGGCAGGCAGGCTTGCACTAGTGACGCGAAGGTAGAAAAGAAAAAAAAGTGAAAGAAAAGCTGAGGTTTTACCGCTACACTAAGACGCCACAGGAAGCGAAAAGCGTTCAAATTTAGTGATGTCAATCAAAAAGTTGCCATGAAGTGAATAAGTTAAGAATCATGCAAGTGCAGAAATGAGCGTTGGCTAAAGGCCAGTTAAGCTTTCAGCTTTCTGCCTTATTTTGCTTCTCCACAATGTTGGAGAAACCAAGCTCCCTCCAAAAAAGGAGGAACTCTCAAATGAATAGCAATTGTCTGATATGAAGGATTTACCCCACATTGATCAAAGCTAATTGCCTTCAAGACATGCCTAGTAGGAAAGCCAGGCGGCCTTCTTCGCTCCCATTAGTTTCGTTTTATTTATACGAAAAAGATGAACAAACACACGAAAGGACAGGAATTTTTCAAAGTCTATCAAAATAAATGTAGAGACGATGTCCGTTTGCAAATCCTAGATATTATAATCTAGGAAGTATAAGGAAAGTAAAAAAAAAAAAAAAATGTAACGTTGTCGAGAACCCTGGTGAAAAAAAGCCTTTCTTGGACGTACAAAAACGCATGTGACCATTTTGTCTTTTATATATATATATATATACTTGGGGGGGGGGGTACCCGGCGTTGTCAGAGGTGTGTGTGCTCGGGGGGGGGGGGGTAATCAAAACAAAAGAATAAGCGAAGTAAATATTTTTTATTTGTTTAAATATTATATAAAAAAAAATGTTAAAACTTAAAAAAATCGAAAAACACAAAAAAAAAACCTAACGTAATGCAAATGAACAATGTTAAAATTTCTTAAAATCGAAAAAACAAAAAAAGAAAAAGCAAATGTGATGAAAAAAAAAACCCCAGAAAAACGAACGTAAAAACTTCTTTAAAACATCTGAAAAATAAAAACCAAAAAAAAACAAAGAATGTGAAAAATGGCTTAAATAACCCTGTTTCAATATTAAACGTTTAAAACAATCGAAAAAAAAAAAGACATCTCACACCACGATTCGAACTTACAACCTTTAGATAATGACGCCGACTTCTAATCAAGTGAGCTAAGACGACGTTGACGAAATTGGGTTGGTTTTTTAAATATTTAAACTAAATCATGTTCCGACGTAATTTGCGCATGCATAGAAGCCAACATATCATGAGAGGACGGTTTTTGCTACATCCTCCCTGTACAAAACTGATAATTTTAGGGTGAAGGAATTAATGTTTTTGGCCAATATTTCGATATTTGTCGGGCGAAGGTTGGAGCTTTAAAATGATACCTATCTGGCGAAAATCCATGGCCCGTGTTGAAAGTTTTTGTGAGACATGCAAACACACACACACACAAACATTTTCGCTTTTATATATATAGAAGACTAGCGAGGGGTACCCGGTGTTGCCCGGGTGTTTGGAAGTGTGTGTGTTTTGGGGTAAATGAAAACAAAAATCGTTGGCCGGGTGTTTGTTTAAAAAAAAAAAAAAAAACGAAGCCTTGATGCGCAGTTGGAAAATAATAAAGTGTGAAAAAAAACAACGTTTAACTGCAGGTGCGTGTTTTTGACGACTTAATGACTACAACTTTGAGTGCGGGACAGTGTTTTATTTACCGTGAGTCTGTTTGCTTCTTTCTTTATACGAAAAAGTCGAATCGATGTGCGGCGATCGAAAACTGTTGAATATTTAAGTTTTGTATGTTGGGCAAATTAAATACACACGTGACACCAGTTCGTAACTCGTCCATATTATCATTTAGACGTGATATAAAAAGTTTAAAAAGAAGCAACCCGAGCGAAAAGCAAGCAGAAAAAAATCCTTTCTTGGACATACACGAAAACACACACACACTTTCGCTTTTATATTTATAGACTGGGGGGGGGATAAAGGAGTTTGGTAGGCAAAATTTATTTAACAAATATATATACGCATACATAAATATATATAGAAAGAGGCTTTTTACGCAAATATTACATAAGTATAAATCATGTAGAATATCTTCATTAATATAATTACACGTAATAGTTAACTAAAGATGATCATCTTATAAGAAAACTGAAAAACTAATAGGAAATTTTATTAAAATGAATGTTTAAAAGGATATGCAAATTAGCTAGATCTTTTGCAGATGAATGCAATTTCATGACCCATAAATAACCTAGTTGTACTATATAAACAGAAAAAAGGGTTTTAATATGAATATCAATACAAAAAAAAAAAATTGATAGGGGTATAAATTTTTTCCTAGTGATTAAAATCTTTTGTTAAATTTGAAAAAAAAATCACTATTAGATTGAAGCGGAGAGAAAATTTACAAATTTGAATCTTTAAAAATCAAGAATCCTTACGATAAAATTTCATCTCTAATATAAATTTCACTTGTCTGTTTAAATGTATGTATGTATGTATGTTTGTATGTCTGCCTAAAACTTTTGACAGAGGCAACAGATTTTCACAAGATCAGTATCGTTTGGAAGCTCGACCATTCGGACGACAAATATCGAAAAATTGGCTAAAAACATCAATTCCTTCACCCTCAAACTGGGCATTTTTCTACAAGGAGGGGTCTCTTTTTTTTCACCAATATTTTCGAAAGTCATCCCTTCTTTTTGATTGACTAGCCTTAATTTAAACCATCGCCACTTGCGGTTTGCCGATGGCCGCAACGGCAAAGACATCATTTTTTTTTTTTTTTTTTTTTTTTTTTACATTCTTTTCCTCCTTCACAGTACGGGTTTGAGCCTGCCTGCCTAACTACCACTTTTTTTGCTCAACACACACCTTTAAACACCCAGACAATACCGGGGACCCAGGCTAGTCTAATATATAAAAAGCAAAATCTGTCTGTGTTTGTTTGTATGTCTCGCAAAAAATTTTGGCAGTTATTATAACAATGCAATTTGCAATCCTCTCTGATTCATTTGGCCAGAATGAAAAATAGAAGACATTACTTTTTGAACGTCTCTCATATAAAGAATAAGACATAATCTACACTATTCACTATGTATATCGCTTTTCCTATATAAAATGAAATAAGAATTACAGTTAAGTTTACCAAAATAATCCAAGATGGCAAAACTAAAGTATATTATAAATATTGAAGAGTTAATATTTATAAAGTAATCTCAACCAGATGTAAAAGCTCGATAAAGCCAAATAGGAAATAGAGCTTATAATAATTAGAAGGAAAGTATTTCTTCGAAACTCCGCGGATTAAGGACTATCCACTTATTTTGTGTTTCCTGTTTAAAATTAAATATGTTTTTAACTCTTTTTCAAAGTGTTTTTTAACATGTTTTATTAACTACTTGTTCTGATTTTTCCTATATATATATCTCTATATCTTCTATAACAGAGGGTGATCCTAAAAAAAACAGGACATTCAATCGTTTTTTCTGAGCATTTTACAGTCAACGGAGAAAAAAAGGCCAAAGATATTTTGATGTGATGTTTTGAATAAAATAAACTAGCTATGACCAAAGTTTCATTTCATTCAGAAAAAACACTAAGAACCGGGGCCTAATTAAAGTTGGGGCCCGTTTTTTGTGGGGTCACCCTGTATAAAGCTGACCGTGTGTGTGTGTGTCTGGTCACGAATAGGCTCCTATATGGTTGACTATTATAGGAAACTGATCACATATAATGATAGATGTATCGAGACACAGGAATGGGTATGTTTGATCTGGCATAATGATGATTCATTAAAATTGTGGGGTCTGTGTACATGCATGGTCCACAAAGTATGGAAATAAAAAATTTAAAAATTAAAAAAAAAACGTTTACAAGTGTTTTTGATATAGATGTACATAATACTTTGATAAGTATGTTTTAACTTAAATAAGGATGGTATAATAAAATTGTGGGGTCTGCGTTCGCGCCTGGCCTCCATAGAATGGAAATAGGTACAAACTTTAATAAAGACTTTTCATATCTATCTGCATAAGTATACTTTGATAATTATGTTTCAGTTTGAAGAAATATGGTATAATAAAATTATGGGGTGTTTGTTTGCACCTGACCTCCATAGAATGTAAATATGTCACAAAGTTTAACAAGGTTTTTTTAATATAGATCCACAGAATATTGTGATAAGTGTTTCAGTGTGAACAGGTATGGTACAATAAATTATGAGGTTTATCTATTTTACTTTTTACTTTCATCATATTTTGCTTTGGTTTTGATACCCCCAAATTCGAAGCTATCTTTTTACAACCCTTCCTTTTCATAACCTATCATACTTTCATAAATCAGAGTCCATTTTCTGTAGGCTGTTTTTAAATCCAGTCAACGACAGGTACTTTATGCATGCATACATTTGAAGGTAAATAATTGTTATAAATATATTTGAAAAAGTTCCTAACACGATAAATTCATGTTCAGTATTGGAAATAGAGCATTAGTATAGTTGAAAGAAAGCAAAGATAATTATACAGGGTGGCCACAAATTTACGCACCAATGTTAATTAAAAAAGTTTAAAAATTAAAAAAGCTATAGTAGTAACATTTATTCAAATTCAAAGTTCTTTACAAGGATTACAATTGCTCGAAATATTAACATTGGTGCGTGACTTTGTGACCACCCCCTGTATATATGGTTTCTATTTACTTGGTTCCCCATAAGGGCAGAGTTAGCCACAAAGTCAGTTTTAATGTGGGGAAAATCATTGAAATGTGCACTCTGGATAGGAACAAAAATAAAATTGTCTCCGTCCAGAAGGATTTCTCCTTCACTGACTGAGGATAAAAGCTGAAGCATACCATCAGAAAAGATATTACACTTTGTTTCTAAGCAAAAGCCAAGTAAGTATATATGGTTGCATTTCTTTTTATAATTTCATAACATTCAACGAAAATAACAAGTCTATGTCTTCAAATCCTGAATTTTTCAAAGAAAAAGAAAAAAAAAATCTGAAATTTAATAGACAGACATGGTCTCACTTTTTATTTTTGTTAAATGTTTAAAGTTTATGAAAATAACCATATATAGATAATGGGTACATGCGTATAGGTGACTTTTAAACGCTGACCATAAATCTCATGAGAAACTGTTGCCAATCAGGAAAATATCTACTCTGATTTTGTATTTGAACATAGAAATGCCCCCCTTTTTTTTTTTGTTTTAACGTTGAGTAAAGCAACCGCAGGTCAAAGTGACATTTGTTGATTCTTCACCCGACTGACAGCGAGAGAAATCCCATACCTTGCGTGGCCAGGATACTTTACTGCGAAAATGTAGGAAATTCTTTCAGAAGCTTGCTGGATTGACGAGTCAACTGTGGACACATGATATGCCGATTGGAGCCAAATCTGTTGCTAATGGCACGACTCATGAAGAAGACGCTTGCTTAATATCGAGTGACAGCAACCACACACACACACACACACACACACACGCGCATTTAAGGCATAGATGTACAATCATCAGTGCAATTGATTCTCTGTGTTTTAACTTTGCTACATATCTTCATCTTTGGTTAAACATCCAATTTACATACTGGCATGTGTTGTACAGCTTTTAGAAATTGACTTCCAAAATAACCTTTTTTTGGCCAACAATTTTGTTTCTAGCTTATACTGAATGTAAATTTTTAATTTTTTTTGAAAATGAAAAATTCGAAATTTTTCTTTACTGGGGAAATTATTATTTTTGGTCCATTAAGAGTGCCCCTTTGGGGAGGTGGGGTGAGGGATCTCAATATCTTCCACATATTAAAAAAAAAACGATTTTGTGTCTAACTTGCCCTTGTGAGGAGGCAAGTAAATAGGGACATTGTTACATGTCAAAAATGGCAACTTTAAGGGGAGTGGGATGTTTAGCTCCCTTGGGGGAAAGAATATCAAATATTGAGGAAAAAAATTGAAGAGGAATTTTAGCCATGGACAAGATAAATCTTTAAATTGTTGCATAACACTTATTTTATACTAACTGTTGTGCCCAGCGTTGCCCAGGTGTAAAATATGCTGAACAACTTTGTCTAAATTTATGCAGGTCTTATGGTATTATACAACAGCAAGTACACATCATCATCATCAGCTTAATGTCCGTTTTACATGCTCGTATATGTTGAACGGCTTTTAAAAATTGACTAACAAACCAACCTATTTTTATCTAAGTTTTTATTTATCCCCCCCCTTTCTCTCAACTCCATCCTTATCACTTCCATGTATTTTTTTTGGCCTTCACATGTTAATTAACCCTGTTATCTACATCTACCAATCCAAACACTCTCATCCATTCTTTCAATGTGGCAATACCATCAGAATCTCCTGTTCTGCACACATCTCCATATACTGTCCATATTTAATCTTCTGAAGTCATCTGATCTAAGCCTGTCTTTAACACTCACGTTACACATCCATCGCATGATTCTATGATTTTTATCCATGCAACACGTCTTCAACCCTCTACTCCAACTTGAGGTGATCTAACCTGCTGTCTTTATAGGTTTGTGCTATGCATTTTTTTTCTTTCCGACCTAAAGAAGGCATATTGCCACTGAAGTGTAAGAGTCTACTGTGATGTGGGGTTATTTTTTTTTGGGGGGGGGGGGGTTGAGCATCAAGATGTTTGTTCATATTACATTTAAATTTTTGCATGTTGGTACAGACAAGGGACATAATAGAAATCTTTTCTGTATTTTTTTAAACACATTTTTAAAGATAATACATTTGAAGGTGCTTCTACAGAATTGGGACGAGATTTTGTAGTCGATAAATGGAGTTTTCAGATAAAAAAGACAATGGTTTCAATTGTTTTTTTTTGTCAATCATTTCTCTCCATACAACGAATGTCCTCAACCATCTACTCCGACTTGAGATGATCTAAGTTGCTGCCTTGATAGCTTTGTGCTATGCATTTTAATCTTTTCTTTTTCCTTTTCGACCCAAAGGAGGCATATTGCCACTGAAGTATAAGGGCCTACTGTGATGTGGGATTAGTTAGTTTTTTTGGGGGGGGGGGTAACAAGGGTGGAGAGTTGAGCAGCAAGGTGTTTGTTCATATTACATGTAAATTTCTGCATGTTGGTACAGACCGGAAAAATAATAAAAATGTTAACTTGTTTGCATTTTTTAAAACATTTTTAAATATAAGACTTGAAAAACTTATAAAAATAGTAAATTAATAATTTTTTTTATAGTTTTCAAAATTATAGAATATTTTAGGGAATTTTATTCATTGAACTTTTTTTTTTGTGGAACTTGCAAGAATTGGATACACAAGAATTGCATTAGAATTACTTTTTTTTTTTTTTTTTTTTTTTTTTTTACAGTGATCACCACTTATCAAGGCCCGGAAGCCACTCAGGGATAAGGGTTATTGCAAGTACATTACGTTAGTGTGGAGATTTGATGAAGTGTTTAATTAAGGGGGCGGTTCATTAAGAATTTGTTAACATTGGACTTGAAGCCATCCAAGTTGTAGTCCGGAGGGAAGCAGGCAGACGGAACTGAGTTCCACAGGCGTGCAGTTCTAAGAAAGAAGCTTTGTTCATGGAATCCACGTTTTGATTTAGGCACAGATATAGAGTGGGGGAAATTTTTCACAGTGGATTCAGCTAGACGGGTGTTTTTCGTGAAAGATTGGCGAGGGGGACCAGAAATTGGAGTTCAGACGAGCACTTGCCATGGAAATAACGATAAAACAAGGATAGGCTCGCAACGTCTCTTCTGTGGGAGAGAGGTTGCAGGGTAGAGAAAAGAGCATCCCCCACTAAGCCACGAAGTCTATTTTGTACTCTGTCAAGGCAGGATAGGCTGTTTTTAGCAGCTCCTGCCCAGATATGGTAACAGTATTCCATCCTTGGACGTACTTGGCTTTTATATGGATAGGCTGAGAGAGGATAACTAATTTATGCCAAAGAAATGTAAGACAATGGAGATGGATAAAACTATGTGGAAAAGTATATTTGGATGGTGAGGATATTGAGGTTGTTCAGAAGCTTTTTTTTTTTTGTTTATTCTTAGTTTTAGAAGTCAGTTTATCTCTGGACAGGTCTTTATTCATCCCTCTTTCTCTCAACTCCATCCTTATCACTCCCATGCTTTCCTTGGCCTTCATCTGTTATCTGGAATCTTCTATTTCAATTGGTCTACTTCTACGAATGCAACAGCTCCTGTCCATTCTTTTTCAACATGGCTACAACATCAAAGTATCCTGTTCTGCACACATTTATCTGTTGTCGTCTTTGTTGCGTCAGCATTCATCATGGGTAGGTTGAGCCAGCTCCTCAACTAAACTCCTTACATCTCGTATAGACGCCACCCAGGCATGCTGGTTTGAAGCTGCAGTTGATATCAGGTCCAGCTATTCACGGTTCTAACAGCACACTCCATAGAGGTGAGAACACAGGATCAGATCAGCATCTTGTTTCACCATGCTGGAGGTAAATTTTCATTTCTTCCAACCCTGCAGTGGGGCTGGGTTGATGGTGGTATAGATGAAGTCATCTGGTTGCCAGCGCAGAGTGTGATCAAACCATCGGAGATCTCTCGAAAGGCAGGTCTGTTTGAGGGATGGTATCTGGCAGCGCAAGCAGATAGTGGTGCTTGGGAGGAATTTAGTTTACCTAGGTCATCCTATATAAGCCTCTTTAACATTCATATTACATATACATCGTATATTTCTCACATCATTTCTCTCCATGCAGCGCATATCCTCAACCCTCACTGGCCAGGTTTCACCTCTATGCATCATCTCATTGTGTACTGATAGACTGATTAAGTTGTGGCAGTATAAACTTCGATGGTATGACTACATTTATGAATGGATGAGAGTTCTTGAGTCAATAGATGTAGAACAGTTGAGGTAGCAGGTTCATTTCACAGGAATGCAATGGAAAAAAGGGATAAATAAAAACTTGAACAGAGATAGGTTATTTTAGAAGTCAATTTCTTAAAGCTGTCCAACACATGCCAACATGCAAAATGAGTGTTAGACCAATTATTATTATTTAATAGTAGTCTCATCTTTTGGATGTTTTTTGTTGAATTTTTTTCACATGTATTTCTCATATTATTTCTCTCCATGCAACACATATCCTCAACCATCACTGGCCAGATTTCACTTTCTGCTTTGTCACCAATATTGAGCACTCCTACCTTCTCTCTCGCGACATTGACGCCATTCATTCGAGGTGGGTTGAACTGGCTTACCCTGAAGGAGGAAGTTTCATGGGAATATCATGTTCACAAGCGATCTTCAGTCGCATGTAAAAGAAAAATGCTTACAGCACCTCATATTCCCAAGCAGGAATACAATTATATTTATTAATATCTACTAGCAGGGAGGCCCAATGTTGCCTGGGGATTAAATGAGGATCAATGAATATTTCACACCATACTTTTATCGTCCTCAAAATCGATGAAATTGCCCATTTTTCAATCAAATCGATTTCTTACTGTAGTTGGAATCCACTGTGGTGCATCGAGAGGAAGCTTCACATGCCTTTCCGCAATGACTCAGTTCACAATACATTGTAGTCTACATTGCACTGTAGAGAACCTACTATTGATTTTATAAATTTATTTTTATCTAATGGCTTGAATTAGTTTAAAATTCAAGTCTTATCAAAGAATCTATTGTTGATTTTATACATCGGACCCTTCTGCATGTGCGGTGATAAAGCTTCTCAAATGCACTTGCGATGTTAGGCTTTGTAAGGTGTTAACTGTGTTCAAAATCAGACGGTTCTTTTTTTTAATTGGATTTTCCGATTATTGATTAACGATTTTTTTATACTTATTAGAGCCATTCCGATACAAAACCTATCTAAGAACGCTCCCAGACACATAAAATATATTTGTATGAAATTTCATAAAATTGGGCCAGCCATTTCAGAATCCACAGGAAATAAATACACACACACACACACACACACACACACACACACACACACACACACAATTGCCTTTTATATATAAGTAGAAATATCGGCTTTTATACATGTTCTAAGTTTGCAATATATAGGTTTAGTTAGGATCCAAAAGTCTCAAATATAATAGGTCCCGCACTGTCAGAAAAGCTCTAACCTCTGCCCCATCACCGCAATGTTACTCCCTGTGCCTGCAAATGATGTGCTCTAATGATAACCTTTGTGCCCCCTTAGCATGCGTATCCCAGGCTAACCCGATAACCAACAAAACACCACTCAAGATGTTGGAAAGCTTTCTTCTCTAATAGTTTATTCCATTGGACTGCCAAACTTTGGAATTTCTTGTTTCCTGCTTCTCTGACTGTACTGACCTGTAGAAGTTTACAGGTAATGAGAACAGATATTGCTGTCCCTATTAGACACATTCCCAAATAGTAGTTCCTTACATTTCAAGTGACAATATGGTTTGTTTAGAGTGAAAAAGAGTTATATATGACAAATAAATGACAAAAGTTTATACTTCAAATTTCATGATGTTGACCATCTTTTACCATTTATTCCTTTAATTCCGTTGACACTTACAATTCTTGACAGTAATTGTTCGAAGTGCAAAATCATTCATTTAATTATTATATCGATCAATGAATCTATTTTGCCCTTAACTCATCAGAAGAAATAGCAACTATCAATTCACCGCGAGAAAATAAAATGCATTTGGGCATGATTAAAAAAAAAAAAAATCCAAAAATTAGAAGAGACGGTCAAATTACCTCATAATGTGCAAACGAGACCACTGACTGGTTCAAAACTGCAATCGAAGCGCATGTTCCCATGCGGAAATTTTATAGTAAGCCCCACTCTCCCCAATGGTTTACGTCGACTTGTGCATCTGCCATTACTCAAAAGCAGCATGCATACCGTAGGTTTAACCGACATAAGTCCAGTTCAAACAGATTGAAGTATATAGAAGCTAGAAATAACGTTAAGAAAGAAATAGCGACAGCTAAGAGAGAATTTACGGAAACCACTAAAAAGCGCATCGAAGCACAAAAACTAGGAACTCGAGACTTCTGGAAAATCTACAACAGTGTAGTAAATAATGGGCAATCAACAATTCCCCCACTAACCAACAATCACGAGGTTGTCTCCTCAGCAACCGACAAGGCTAACATGCTTGCCAGTCGGTTTGCCTCAAACTCCACACTGGACCCTTCCAACCACCCCCTACCTGACTTTCCTATGCGGACAGACGCCACACTAGACGATCTGAAAACCACCCCTGCTCAGGTGCATGCTATCATAAAAAACCTTGACACCTCAAAAGCATGTGGACCCGATCTTATCCCAGCTGTGCTATTAAAAAAGTGCTCAGCCGAAGTAGCTCCAGTTCTCTCCAAACTCTACAACAAATGCCTTAATGAAGCTTGCTTTCCGGGCTGTTGGAAAACTGCTTCTGTCGTACCAGTATTCAAGAATTCTGGCGAAAGGACAGACCCATCAAATTATCGCCCCATTAGCCTCCTCCCACTTTTTGCCAAAATATTTGAGACCATAATTAACCATGCTCTAGTCCAGCATCTTACAGATGCTAAACTACTGATTGACAAACAATATGGATTTAGACAAGCCCGTTCCACAGCAGACATCCTCACTGTGATCTCTGAACGTATATACCATTCACTGGACAAAGCCGGGGAAGGCAGAGCGGTAGCTCTAGATATATCTAAGGCTTTTGACAGGGTATGGCATGAGGGTCTCCTCAGTAAAATCAGATCATACGGTATCACTGGTAGAATACTTAACATAATTAAATCCTTCTTAGATAAGAGAAAAATCCAGGTAGTCCTCGACGGTCGCACATCTAAACAATATGATATAAATTCGGGAGTGCCCCAGGGTTCTATCCTTGGACCTCTATTGTTCCTGATATTCATAAATGACCTCCCCGACAACATTGCCTCTGAGATGGGTATATATGCTGATGACACTACACTCTATGGCAGACACGACAGGAAGACGAATGAACACATTTCTAAAGAAATGGCAGAAACACTAGAGGAAGACCTCCAATCTGTAGTGGAATGGGGACAAAAGTGGTTGGTCGCGTTCAATGCTGCCAAGACTAAACTGGTTTCATTCAATAATTACAAGAAACCCTCTCTACCACCCATAGCAATGGCCAACGACTCTTTATCTGAGAGTCCATCTTTCAAACTCCTTGGCCTAACGTTCACAGGAAACATGAGTTGGAACAATTACATTGAAGGCATTGCCAGGGCCGCTGCAAGAAAGGTAGGCTCTCTCTACCGTGCTAGAAAACTACTAACACCCGAAAGTATCCTGTACCTCTATAAGGCCACCATTCACCCATGTATGGAGTACTGCTGCCACATCTGGGCTGGTGCATCTGCTACTAGTCTCTCGCTCCTTGACAAGGTTCAAAAGAGAGTCGCAAACCTGATAGGCCCTGAACTGGCATCTAAGCTTCAGCCTCTGTCCCATCGACGAAATGTTGCATCCCTCTGCCTTTTCTACAAGTATTTTAGTGGTGAATGCTCTGACGAACTGCAATCACTTGTGCCCCCACGACGCGAGCACCCTCGACAAACCCGACAGGCTACTAAATCCCACCCCCTCACTGTAGAGATCCCTAGATGTAAAAGATCTTTTTACTCCAATAGTTTCTTCCCCAGAACCGCAAGACTCTGGAATTCCATTCCAGGTCCCTGCTTCCCCAACAGTACTGACGTGCAGAAGTTCAAGTGTAACGTGAACCGACACCTTGCTGCCCAAATCCCTACATAGTACGCCAGTAGTTGTTGCCCCTGATAGTAGCCCCCTACACCAAAGTGGCAATTTGCCTTGTTTGGGGTGAAAATGTAATAATAAAAAAAAAAAAAAAAAAAAAAAAAATTCGGATTTTGTATCCATGCCCAAATGCATTGTATTTTCTTTGAATGCTAATGGCTATTTTTTCCCCATCTAGTAATAGAACAAAAAAAAAACATATAACAAACGCAAGTATATATTTTTAAATATTGTATTGGTATTTTATTTCTTCAAATTAATCGTCCTGAGGAAGTCTTAGAATAAAGAGTGTACGTTGATGTACATATAATTTTAGTTTGTTTCTTTTTTCATCTTTCTATCACAGAATATTACTTCCATAATTGTCATCATATATTAGTGTTGGGACGATTAATCGGAAAGATCAGAACTTTTTGGAGTATCAGCATCGGCAAAAATTGTGCCTATATTTCGATGCCAAAAATGATTTTTTTTAATTGTCTTTTTTTTTTTTTTTTGTTTCAAACAAAATTTTCCACTGCTTGTAGTAATGTTAAAATAGTAAATATGTGTTGATTTTAAACTACCATTAAAACTAAAATTTCTAGATCATCTTCCAGAAGTGTTTTTTACGTTTGAGAAAATATCTGCAGTGTTTTTATGCTAATCAGAAAAAATAATATTTCTATCATTAAATATTTAGATTTATAAAGAATCAGAATCAAGAATTTATTACGGAATCCATAATTGTATGAAAATAGAAAAAATATTGGAATTGTCCCATCACTAATATAATGTGTGGGTGGGTGGGGAATGGGGATTTTTGAGAAAAGAAGGAAGTGTATATAATAGTGAAAGTTTGTGTGTAAGCAATCCAGCCGCCATATCTTAAGCTTGTGGACACACCCTCAGTTATTACCCAACATTCCTGCCTAAACAGGGACTAGGGTGGGCAGAGGGGACTAGTTAGTCAGGCTTGACTTAGTCAAAGTGAGAGAAAAATTACAAACTGAAATTCCCAGCCCCAAAAACTGTAACAAAACCTCCCGATTTTTTTATTTTTCATTTTCCTTTTTTTCTTTGTTTTTTTCATTGATGTTACCCTAAAAATTCTTAACAACTCTTTGACTGTGACTCCTTCTTTTATTCCCATTCACCACTGACTCTTCTAGATGCTCATTTTCTTTGTACTATGAGCCTGGTCTACCACCATCACCACCACCACCACCACCACCATCATCATCATCATCATCGGTTTGATGTCTGTTTTTTTTTTTTACATGTTGGCATGTGTTGAACCCACTTTTAGAAATTGATACACGATAGCAGTTTTCAATCCTACCCAAAGCAGGCCTGAGGATTAATTGGCCAAAACGTGGTCCGATGGCAACAACTATGGGAGACAAGTAATTACTGGGAATACAGTTACAAAACCCTGCATTCCTATCTTTTCCCCTGAAGAAGGCCGGAAGATGAGTTGGCCGAAATATAGCGAAACAACAACTATGAAGATAACAGTCCGCAAAACTATAAAAACAAATTTAGAAACTGACTTCCAAACAAACCTATCTCTGGCCAGGACTTTATTTATCCCTCTTTTTCTCAAATCCATTTGTATCACTTCCAACCGTGTTTTCCTTGGTGTGACTCCTGCGAACACACCCCAAAAATTCGAATGTTCAAGGTTTGTTTTGCGCTTGTCTTCTTGGATAGAACATTTTTTTGCAAAAGTAAGGCGCCTCCTTCCCTCCACTAGTCTGTGGGAAACCTTTAAGCATGGTCGAGAACCCACTTTAACCCCCTCCCCCTCCCCCCGAATCAGGGTTACGTGAGGTCATGGAAAGCAGGTGACTGATGTAATACAGAAGCAAACAGAAATAATTCTGTTCATGGTTTCGTATTTCGTTGTGCTGAGCAGAAGGTATCTCTAGATACAATGGTCAGGACAATCGCCCAGTATGGGCACCGCTCGGACAGAAAGAAACTGCAACCTACTGTCTGTACAACTGTAAAGAAAGCTATAGCAGTACATCACTCTTTATTCAAGAAACAGCATGAATAATGTTCTGAATCAGAACACCTCACACGGTAAGCATTACCATGATAGGTGTACACCTGATCGTCATCAAACTACTCTCCGACAACCAGCAAAGAATAATGGGAAAGATCATGAGTAGAAGAAGCAGAGGACGACAGCAAGGAACATACGTTGACAGTCTAGTCTGAATACCTGGACAACATCAAAAATGATGAGCAACAATGAATTCATGAATGTTTCAAGAGAGAGATAGATGGAGAGCCATAGTCGTCAATGCCTGTACCAGTCCTCCCAACCTCTTTGTCTGGATGACGCAAGTATATCGGTGGATAGCTGAGTGTCTGGACAACATCCATCAAAAACATCTTGACCAAGCTCTCACGTTGACGGGTGGTGTGCGATTGCATAGTCATTTCATGTAAACTTGCTCGGTACTTCTGTATAGCGGTCACCCTGGCTGAAGATGAAACGCAGGCCAGGGAGGAAGCCAGGTTTTACTTGCATACATTATCGCCTTATATATACCCGATAGACTATTTCCTTGATTAACGATCATAACGCTCTGCTGGTTAGTGTTGGCAGAACCTCCCTGAACTTAAACCATCTGCACCTAACTCTTGCTATCATACTAGTATCTGCTCCACTTTGTCGTCCAATGGTGTCACTAAGGTAAGACTTTGGAATTCCCTCCCGGGTACCTGCTTCCTTGACTGTATTGACATGTAGAAGTTCAAGTGTAATGTGAACAGATATCTCGCTGCTTAACTCCCAAATAGTAACCCCTAACGTCAAAGTGACACTGTGCCTTGTTTGGGGTGGAATAACAGGATTATCGTAAAGACATGTTTGAGTGATTTTTCGTGTGTGCTATTCATCGTTGCAAATACATTTTTTTTTTTTTTAATGATGATGTGCGTGATTAGTATAACATGTATCAATGGCTAATTGGTTAACGACATGGACTGAAAACCTGTGTGAGCCAGGTTCGAACCCTGTTTGTTCCGTCATCATCATTTAATCATAGTTTAACCATCACGATTCATCTAAAAATAATTTAAAGTAAAACATTACTTAATTATAACGTTTTTCTTTTTTTTTGTTTGTTTTTTTTATTTGGGTGTCATCACTTATTAAGGCCAGAAGGCCACTCAAGGATAAGGGTTAATGAATGTAAGGTGGTAGATAGTAATCGTTAATGATGTAAATTGGGTAGAATTTGATTATTTATGAGGACGGCTCAACAAGAAGTTCGGGACAAGATCAAAGTGTAGTATCTGTTCTTCAGATGCTGCACTTCAATTTCTTGTTTTCTGTCAGTAGAGGAGGAATCCTTCACGACTGAGACAATTTTTATTTTTGTTCCTTTTTTCCATGTTAAAAAACGACCCTGGTGTCTAACTCTGTCCCGTGGGGAGGCATTGTAAATAGGAACAAGAAGTTGTTTACATTGGATTTGAAGGTTACCATGTTGTATTCAACCAGGAAGAAGTACAGCGGAACATGGTATCCCTGCAAGTCTGGTCTCAAATAATAACCCCTTACATCAGACTAGCACTGTGCCTTGTTTGATGTGAAATACGAGTAAAAAAAAAATAAAAAAACTTCTGAACAACCTCAATATCCTCACCATCCAAATATACTTTTCCACATCAGTTTTATCCATCTCCATTGTGTTACACTTCTTTGGCATAAATTAGTTATCCTCTCTCAGCCTACCAGTAATTCCAATGCAATTCTTGTGTATCCAATTCTTGCAAGTTCCACATAAAAAGAAGTTCAGTGAATAAAATTCCCTAAAATCTTCTATATAAATAAAACAGATGTATGTGTGTAAATATTTAACCGATAAACCCTTAAACTACTGGTCACATAACACTGAAATTAACAGGAAATAGGAATCTTACACCAAAGATGGTTTATAATGAGTAAAATCTTTGTTTGGATGGATGAATAACGCGTATAGAAATATGTCGGCAAGTTGCAATGCAAAATGTTCGTTTCAACTTGCAGATATTTTTGGATTAGTTTGCGTAATTGTAAAACTAATCATTGCTAAAAGTTGTTTGATTTTAAAACTTTTCTGTCAGGTTAGCTCAAATGTTAGGGATCGTGGCTGGAAGGAACGCTAACTGAGAGAACACAGCAAGAGCGCTTAATGTATTGGTTCCGATTCAATCTGATGACACCCAAGTCGTTTTTTTTTTTTTTTACTTTTGAAATCAATACTATATATTAGGTACAATATAATATTCAATAGAGAATTGGCTCTGTAATAATCAATACAAAATGTGCATGAATTAAAATTTATTTGAGCGTATTTTACAACCAGCAAGGTCGGGCACTCTCCCATCCCACCCCGCTACTCTTCTCTAATTTTAAAATTTATAAAAAAAATATTAAATTTCTATAAGTTTTTTTTCGAATAGGCGCTTCTACACTATTGGACCGAAATTTCGGAAATTGTAAAACTGAATTTCACATAAAACAATGGTATCTGCATATTCCTCATATTTTTAAGATGATTATTTTCAAAAATTACGAAATCGATAAGGTAGAAAATTTTTATTAAAGAAAATAAAAAATAGAATTTGATGAAAACCAT
Source organism: Euprymna scolopes (assembly GCF_053919585.1). Lineage (NCBI taxonomy): Eukaryota > Metazoa > Mollusca > Cephalopoda > Sepiida > Sepiolidae > Euprymna > Euprymna scolopes. The sequence goes on from NC_136519.1 coordinate 9,012,883, forward strand.
CGTAAAACATAGACCTCAAAAGGGAGTTAATTTACAGAAGCTGTAAGTGGCGCAATGGAAACATTATTAGGTATTTACAGCTTCTCTTCAAATTTCCGGATTATAAGTATGTCAAAATGCACTTTATTTCCTTTTGACGGATTGATTGTTGCTATTTCTTCTGATGAGTTAAGGGCAAAATAGATTCACTGATTGATATAATAATTAAGTGATTGATTTTGCGCTACAAAACAGATACTGTCAAGAATTGTAAATGTCAACTACATATAAGATGGTCAACATCATGAACTTTGGAATATAGTCTTTTGTCATTTATTCACTATATATATATATATAGAGAGAGAGAGATTTTTGTAATATATATATATATATTACAAAAAAATATTTTATTGCAGAAAAAAAATGCTATTACAATCAACAAAAAAAATCATTCATTTTTACACTGAAACACAATAAAAAGCGGTAAACAATTTAATGAGAAACATGTTTCTGTTTATTGCTTTCTTTGTAAACCATCTTGGTTTACACGTTCACACACAAGCTTAATACAACAAAAAAAATTTTAGGTTTTAATTTTTATAAATAAAAAGTAAAATACATTCTCAAATAAATTTAAATAAGAATTAAAATTTTGACACAAAATATTCAATCTCTCAATTTTTTACTGTGTTTTTTTTTTATTTATTTACATTGTGCTCTGAGTAAGCTATCGGACCAAACAAAATTCACTTGAAGGCTTGCGGGCTGGAGGTTGCTTCTTCTCTCAGACTGCTAGACTTTGGACTTCGCTTTCTGTTTCCTGCTTCCCTGACTGTACTAATCCAAATGGCAATAAGTCTTGCTTGTGGTGAAAAAGAATTTTAAAAGATTACTTATATTATGAAGAGAGAACCTATACAAAATTCTTATAAGCATTCTTTATTTTACTGCATAAATAAAACGAATTATTATTACAATAAAAAAAAAAATTAATTTCTACACAAAAACACAGTCAGAAACGCTAATGTTAGGCATGTGTATAGAAACGGCACTAACTCTGTGGGTTTAACCGGCTTTCTTCAAAGGAGGAAGTTCCATGGGAGTATGAAATTCACAAGGGGTCTTCAGTCGCAAAAACCTAACGCCTTCATCTCCCATTAGGGGAGATGAAGACGTTAGGGTTTTATAACTCTTGAAAGGAGGTGTCGACGTCCTCCTACATACAGCGCCTGGAATTCCCAAATTGGTCACCCATCTGGTACTGACCAGGCTTAATGTTGCTTAACTTTGGTGATCTAATGAGAACCATGGTGTTAACGTGATTATAGGCAATATGTATGTTTACAAATGTCTATGTTTAAGATTCACTTGTAAACTAATGGATGAACAATTATGACTTTTACAATTACACACACACACACAACACACAAACAAAAAAAAATGTTTTCTTTTAGGTTTAAATTTCAATAAAAAAAAATGATTTAAAAAAAAAATACATTCTTAAGTAAATCCAAATACAAATTTAAATTTTGACACAAAATATACAATCTCTCAATTTTCTCTGGTTTGGTTCACTTCTATTTATATTGTGCTTTAAGTAAGGTGGCTAGCCAAACAAAATTCACTAGAGGGCCTGCAGGCCTTAGGTTGTCAAATGGTCTAAAGTAATAACGTTTCTTCTCTACTGACTAAGGATGAAACAAGTATTACATTTTGAATTATTTATTTGTCCAAAATATAAAAAATTTACATTCGGTATAAGTTAGGCACAAGGTCATCAAAAGTAGGAATAAATAAAGATTGTTGGTCATCTTTTAGTCTAAAGCATGGGTTGTCAACCTTTTGGAGCATGAGGGCCAAACAGCTTTGGCTACATTGTCACGGAGGACAACAATGCTATCAAATATGCAAATAAATTTTCTGTGCATTTGGAGAAAACAAGTATTTAATATAAAACGATTATATTTAAACGATATAACTTATACTACAAGGATATCAGAAAAAAATTGCAAACATATTTTACAAAAAAGGTTTTTATTTTACTGCAGGAATAAAACAAATTATTAGAAATTTTCATTTTAGGTTTACATTTCGATAAATAAAAATCAAAAATAAAAGACGTTCTCAGGTAAAATTAAATACAAATTTAAACTTTGACACAAAATATTTAATCTCTCAATTGTCACTGTGGTTTGTATATATTTTAGTGTGCTTTAAGTAAGATATCGGGCTAAACCAAATTTCACTTGAGGGCCTGCAGACCGCAGGTTGCCAACATCTAGTCTAAAATAATAAGGTATCTATCTTACTCTTAACTACAATCCTCTCAGTCACCATAATACCACATTTACTCCAGAGACCTATCCAATTTAAAACAAGCTCAAATTTATTTGAAATTTTATTTTTCATAAATATATTTATACAATTTAACCTGATATTGGTTTCTTTTATTTCTCTACTTTTAAGGAGGTTAGACATAAGATCAAGTGTGGGTTTGATTGGTTTATGACTAAATCCTGTACACTAATGCACTTAGAAAAGAAATTAATTGATCTATTCAACCTTCAACCATGTGTGAAATAATAGGGCAGACTGGATTCTCAAGCCTTGCTAGAACAACTAGTCTAAGAGAAGGAAAACTCTGCAATGACACCACTTCTTTGCCCCGCTTACCACAGCATTGATTTAGGTTCTCTTTGCTACCTCCCTGCCACTAGACTTGTGCAACACAAAATCAGGAGAAATGTGGGCTAGTGAGTGTGTAACCCTTGCGTTAGTGTAAATTCGATCGTATCAGCACTCTTTCAGAGGGTATCCTTTGTTTCTAAAGAGAGAAGGATCCCAACAAGTTTATCAGTTTACAAAACCATGAGTGGATTATAAATCTCTGTATGAGAGGGCTTCTTTTTTTTTTTTTTTTTTTTTTTTTATGAATGAGTGGCTCTGTTTCTATGAGGAGGAAATGGTACCATTAGATGATGATGGGGGTGGAGATGAGGGTGTCTGCAAGTAGATTTACAACACCCAAACTATTTCCCCCCACCTCCCTGCCTCTCCCTCTCTACTTGTATTGTACCTACACCCTGGTTTGAGTAATCCTGGGAGTCTAGACTTACTTTAGGCTAGTTAGTTCGCATAAGGAGACTGCTGTGTTCCCTGCCTGGAATGTGTGTACATGGAATCGCCCTACTCTAACTCTGCCACCTAAGTGAAGCATACTTTTAGCCCCCCCCCCCCCCATCCCTGGCCACGACCACCATAAATATGAGGCCTAGTCATTAAAAGTCATGACCTGCTAACATCACAGAATAAAGTATTAGGAATGGATGATCACTAATAAACAAATGTTAGCCTTTAAAATCAATGAAACGAGGAAATGTTTATTTACAATGTTGTTTTGTAGAAACAACGCACAACTTTTCTTTTTAATTCTTGTTTTCCTTTCTTAAACTTTATGCTGAATAAGTACAATTTCAGTAGAAATCATGTTCCTTAGTTTTCTCTTTTTCAATGCAATTAAAAAATTGGCGCAATTACACTATAATAGCGAAATTCGAAAAAATAAAAAATCGATTTAAAAAAAGCAAAAAAGAAACAATGGTATATATGATTTTTTGGGTCAATTTCAACTAAAAGCAATATCTACTTAATTGGCATGTCAGAAGTACTTATATATTACCACATTATTATTTTATTTATTTTTTTTTTTTAACCGTGACTTTTCGATCTTTATCGTAAAAAACTCTTGGCATATTGTTTTGAGAACACGCAACATAGTAGCAAGGGAAATAACTCGGTTATGCTAAAAAAAAAAGGCAAAATACACAATTTATTTTTAAAAATTGGCAATAGTTTACTAAATGCTATTTACTTCCCTTTGGAACTCTCGTGTGTGTGTGTGTGTGTGTGTGTGTGTGTGTGTGTGTGTGTGTGTGTGTGTGTGTTTTAGCCAAACATATTTGCTAATTTTCATCAAAAATGTTTTCTTTAATAATTTTTTTTCTACCTTATCATTTTTCGTAATTTTTGGACATATTCATTACTGTAACATAACTCAATGGTCTCTACTTAATTGTTCTTGAAATTCAATATTAAAAATTTTGATTTTCGCTCGTGTAGTTGCATCAAAATTTCTACTATTTTTTTTTTTTTTTTTTTAAGATCTCGTTATCGACAGGTTCACTGTTTGACAGATTTACCTTGTACTTTAGATATGACATCATTTTTCAGTGGCTAGGCCTTCTTCTATTTACGACGGCCACGACATGGCACTGTAGATTAAGGCAGATCAGTACAAATAACGTTCAACTCTTTGATTCTATTTCTTAACGGTATATACTTTGTACTGAGTTTTTTTTTTTTCTCTTTACCTGAATTCATATTGCAAATATAATCTAAGTTAATCAACGTTTGTTTCCCTATGGGTTTATTCCTTTATACATAAATAACACAAAATGCATGTTAATATATGTTTTAGTTCTAGGATTGAGTTATGTTTAAAAAATAAAAATTTTGTTTTAATTGGGGTGTAATTGATAATTAACTAAACAATTTGCTTCTCTCTCATTTATTTACGTATTTCTCTCGCCCGCTTCCACTGTATTCAGTCACTCTCTGATGCTTTTTAACGTCTACAAGGATATTTAGAGAATGTGTGACTCTTTTTCAGCATTGCCATCTATATATGTGTTTGCATACACCGCAAACATTTATGTAAATTAGATGGCATAATAATACTGCGATATAATAAGAATCTCTATTATTATATAAGTAGAAACTTTGTGTGTGTGTGTGTGTGTGTGTGAGTTTGTTCCTTATGGACTCCTAAACGGCTGGACTGATTTTTTTTTTTTTTAATTTCACACAAATGTACTTTATATGCCTGGCAGTGTTCTTAGATAGGTTTTGTATCGATAATTGATAATCGATATTACACAAGCAGAAATAGCCAGCATATAAAATCAGCAGCAATATTTCTGTTTAGAGCAAAATCGAACCATGATACTTGACTTTTGCATTTTAAACTTTAATTCAAGCCATTATATAAAAATAATTTTATAAAATCAACAATAGGTTCTCTACAGTGCAATGTAGACTACAATGTATTGTTGATTAAGTCACTGCGGGGAGGAATGTGAAGCTTCTTCCTGGTACATTTTCTTTTTTTCTGTGTGCCTAAAACTAAACGAAATTTCCATAAACAAAGTTTCTTTCCAAGAATTTACCATTTGTGGAACACGATACTGTGTGGCTGTCTCCAAGCTGAATATAACATGATCGTTTTTAAATCAAATGTTAACAAAATCTGGTCAAGTTATTCTTGCATGAAAATGTTTTTGCAGAGAAGCCATCTTTCTTTTCTGCAACAATTAATTACGAATGAAAACCATCCTCTATATCAGCGGCACAATTCACTACAAGGTGGAACAATAAAATTGTCGCCCTAAAGAAAACAACACTACAGCTTTATTTTTAAACTTTTATTGAAAAAAATCAATTCAGGTAACTTGATTATGTAGTAGAGCTGACACCTATTCAATGTAGCCGCCTTCAGCCTTAATCACTGCATTGGGTCTGGAATTGGGAGCATGCCTTTTCCACAAACGCTGGCAGGAGCTCGGCAAATACTCGGCGATTAGGCTGGCTTTGGTGTTGTAGGAGGTTATGTTGGTGATGTTCTTGGCGCATGACTAAACAAAGTAGTTCGGCGGGTTCAGGTCGGAGAAGGAGAGTGGCCCAGTGAGACAAGGGTACAAAATCGTAGCACTCCTTCTGGAGCCAAGCTTGGGTCTCTTTGGACTCGCGGGCCAATGCAGAGTCCTGCTGCCACATCCAGGGTCTGCCAGTGGCCACCTGATTGCACCAGAGGATCACCGCACCATTCAGCACATTCAGGTACGCTTTGGTGTTGATTTTCAAGCTGATTTCAAAGGTGTGAGGTGGTATGATGTGACCTCACCTGAAGCCACACAAAAAACCATAACCATGGCCGGAAACTTCTTTGAGCTGTGCCTCAAGCAGTGAACCGTCCGGATTTGCATTTTGAGGGTGCTGGCAATGGTCCTGTTATCATAACTTGGATCAGTAGAGAGCATGTGTCGTACAGTGGCGCATCTTCAATCTCGCTCGTTGAACATTGTGCCATTTTCAAACATGATAGAAGGCTCCTATCGCTCTTGGGATTTGTACACAACTGGCCAACTAGTAGATGATCTGCAACAAAAAAAGAAAACCGGTTTTCATCAAATGGAAATGGAATCATGTCGTCTTTTCTACGGCAACAATTTTATTGTTCTACACTGTATTATTACAGAATATCAATATTGATCAATTCTTTTGCGTTACGATGCACGATGATATGAAATAACTGTTAAATAATTCATGTTTTAATCGAGATAAAAACTAGAAAAAAGGGGTGATTATTATGGCGGCATTTAAAATTAAAGAAAATACAGAAATACCTGTATGATGTATGCACTAGTCATGAGATGAAGATGAAGAAATCCAAAAATCACATAATTTTATTAAGTATTTTTTTTTTTTATTCAGGAAAATCAAATTTAGTCTTTCGATGAGGGTAAAAAAAACGCTCATTTTACAATCAACAAATCGATGGACATGACAACAATCGTTTACCATTGTTTTCTCACTGACAACAACCATTAGCCTTCATTCAAATTCTCAAATTTGAGTGATAACCAGCCTCCTCAACGTCCCAGACCTTTTCACACTCATCAAGTGGAGGTCTGGTTAGTGCTTTCTCTCTGTGGTCTTTCTATCCTCCTTAACCCTTCATAGTTATTTAGTGTGGCGCCAGTCAATTCCAACACTACATTTTTTTTTTTTTTTTAATGGCCGTAATTAACTTACAATTTTGCGATTTCAGTTTTCTTGGTTGCATGTAATGGTTCCGCTATCTTTTTGTTTTACTTCTATTGCAGTTTCTACATGAAAAGCATTTATGGTTTGTAGTTGATGTAGTTGCCACATTCAAGTGCTTTCCTTAAGATTTCAGCTGTTTTTAGGATTACCATCTGTTGTATAGTCTCATTCTTCCCTTTGATTCTTATTTCTCCTAGTCTTTTATCCATGTTCTTTGGGATTGTTCTTAGTGCTCCTACAATTATTGAAATTATATTGATTTGCTTCATTATCGATATATTAATATCGTAGTACTTTTAATGTGTGTATGTACATGTTACGGTTTCCAGATTATAAATTACTAGCAGGGCGACCCAACGTTGCTCGGGATTTAAAGAGGATTAACAAATGGTCCGCACTTCTAATACTTTTATTGTCATTGAAATCTGTGAAATCGCCCATTCATTAATCGAATCAATTGATTGCCTGCTATAGTCAGGAACTCACCGCTGTGCACTGGGAGGAAGCTTCACATGTCTCCCTTTACGAACTTAATCCACAATTCATTGTTGTCTGCATTGCAATGTAGAGAACCTACTGTTGATTTTATGAAATTATTTTTAATTTTATATAATGACTTGAATTAAGTTTAAAATGCAAAAGTCAAGTACAATGATCCAATGAGACTCTAAACAGAAGCGTTCACTTTGAACGCGCCTCTGTCTTATCAAAGAACCTACTGTTCATTTTATAGGCCGAACCATTCTGCTTGTGTGGTAAAACTTGAATGCAATTATGTTGGTAGACTGCATAAAAGTGTTCACTTTGACGAAAATTGGACTGCTTCTTCTTTAATCTTATTTCTTTGATTATCGATTTTTGATACTTACCAGAGGTATTCCGATACAAAACCTATCTAAAAACACTTCCAGGCACATAAGGTATATGTGTGTGAAATTTAAAAAAAATTTTTTTTTTTTTTTTTTTTTTTTTTTTTTTTTTTTTTTTTTAAATTTGCTCAGCCGTTTTGGAGCCTATAGGGAACTCTCTCGAAGTCTCTCGAACTCTCTCACACACAGAAAGTGCATTTTATATATAAGTAAATTTTATCAGGAGATCCTATAAATTAATATATAAGAGATGCCAATTTAATATCCATAGTATGTTACCACCTTCTATCCTCCTTTTTGTTCAACCCGGTTGCATCACAGAACACATGATGTAATTTCTATCTAATAATTTAACACTTCTAACCTGTTTTGTCAAAGGAGTTAACCCTTGAGCCCTATTATCTCACTCACACTAAAGGCACTGGGTCTATTTCCGTTTACCACCGAGTTATCCTGATATGTACTTCATGTAACCCTTGCCAAAATTCATACTAGTTAACATAATCTCCACTTAGTAGCATAGGTTCTAAATATATAATACTATTCTACAGATACATCAGAAAAATAAAGTTGTAAATATTATTAAACCCAGAAAGGACCAATTTACCAGATATACAGGTATGAAGTACAATCTCTTCTCTTCTCTATCACATTTTTCTCACAGGTGAGACACTGTTAATTTTTCTATACTTTGTCGTTATTTCCATGGAAAGATCTTGACCAAGCTTCAAATTTCTGGTTTCTCCTTGTAATTCATAGACTCCGCCACTGCTTGATTCCAGTGGCAAGGAGAAGTTCAGAATGACTGGAAACAATGGCAAGATAATCAAAGAACACATACAGCACTTGGTATCCCCAAATGGTCACCCATTTAGTACTGACCAGGTTAAACGTCACTTAACTTAATTGATCTAATGCGAACTGAGGTGTAAGTATGATTATGCCGTAATGTAGCCCTTGCCAAAATTCATACTAGTTAACACAATCTCTAATTACTGGCGTAGGGTTCCAATATTTAACAATTAGCTGACAAATCAAACATTGTTTCTCATTAGTTAAAATACATTATTGTTATAACATGTTATTGGCATCATAATTATGTACTTTGCTACAATTTACTTTCAAAATGACGTCACTTGAACCAGAAAATCTAGGACGAGAAATATTTTGTTGATCGTTAAAATCTAAAAAGCTGTAACTCTAACTTTATTTGAAGAATTATCTCCCTTAGAAATAAAATATCACTTGTCTCGGCATCAGGTTACAAAAATTACGAAGTTTTGTTTTTTTATTTGTGTTTTTTTTAATAAATGTGCATTAAATTTTTTTTTATTATTATTATTTTATAAGACAGCATCTCGTGTGTACGTGTGTGATTTTTTTTTTTTTTTTTTTTTTTTTTCCCCCTATGCATAACTGATGAAGTGAATTGTTTTTTTTTTTTTGGGGGGGGGGGTCCATTTCTGAATTTTTGAGAATGAGGATTATTCATTCATATTTTTATAAATTTTTAAACTACTGTTTTCATCTTATTTTCACAATAGTTCAATGTGACCTTCATCAGGTCTATCTTGTTAAACTCGGAAATCTGCATGGAATTTCCAATGAGGATGCAATTGCAAATTACTTAGGACTTCTACTCAGTTATGGCTGACAGAATGAGAGCATGCTACCCCTGAAAGGATTCTGTTTGAAATTCTCTACAGATTCCCAAAGTTGAAAGAAACCCACTACGTGGCCCATATTGTAGCCAGTGAATCTCACATTTTATATTACTTGTGACCTTTTACCTTGATAAGTTTAGTCTAGGGAGTTAACTTTTGAACATCCAACTCAACCACGTCAGCTACAGATGGTCTATTTCTGTTTGCTGCCAAGTCATCCTGACATGTACTTAATTTAACTGTAGCCAAAATTCATACTAGTTAGCATGATCTCTAATTACTAGCATAGGGTCCGAATATATAACAAAATGTCTGTTCTACACTTTGACGAGTCCAATAGATTCAGCATCAGGATAAATACTTTGTGTTCAATGATTCAGGTGGGTAAGTTAACTAGTGCATGCATTTTGTAAAATAAATTTAATTCAACTCAATTTATTTGGCAAAAAAAATAAAACAATCGTGCTTCAATTGCTATGTAGGGTAAGGGTGATAAAATTTCATACAGAAGAAAACACAGTAGCCCAGTACCTGCCCAATTGAATTGTTGCATTTTCAGGGCATTTATTCACTTGGCAGTTTACTTGGAAGTTTATTCCTAGATCCAGGAATTCTGATTGAGTTCCTCTTTCAGTTTAATCAAAATCTGTGGTGAAAAAATTTCATGTAGTGCCTTCATAGACTCCCTTCTGCTGCAGAAGTGAACAACAGGTTCCGAAATATATCATAATGCCCATTGAGGAGATTGAAGACTAAACTGAGCTCAGTGGATAATTATCAGACCTCAAGGTAGAAAAGGTTGAGCTTTTTGAGTCTGCTTTCATAGATCCTGCACCTTTCAAGTAGTTAGTCTTTGAACTCTTTACAGATGTTGGATATCATGTATTAGATATAGAGAAGAGGCCTGGATACCATATTCCAACAGTGGTCTGACGATGGAGCTATAAAGAGGGAGAAATATTACAGGAGTTGGCAAAACAACGTTGTATGAGAAATAGAATGGTCCTTGCTACATCAGTAGCATGAATTTCAGATGGCTTGAAGAACGAGTTGATCAGAAATCAAGCAGAGCGGTGTCATCACTGAAAGTCTGAGTTAAGTCGAAAGGAGAACCCACTGCAATATGGCAGCATTTATTATCCTATACAGTGGACTTTTTCCAGACGAGTTTAAAAAGAATGGAATTTCACTATCTTTTTATGTGCTATACTTTCAACTAATTAATCATTTTATTACATTTATATTTATCAAATTTCTGATATATATATATATATATATATATATATGTTTTATTTTTTTATTACCGATTTATCTGCTTAGTTACACATGTTTCGGTTACCAAATCATATTAACAATCCAGTGACTTCATCACATTACAGGTTTCTGTAATGTCTCATGAAGTTACTGGATCGTTAATATGATTTGGTAACCGGAACATGTGTAACTAAGCAGATAAATCGGTAATAAAGAAATAAAACATATTTCCTCTGCAATAGTATTGAGCACTTTCTTCAGGTTTTTACTAATTACCATTTTTGCTATATATATATATATATATATATATATATATATATATATATATATATATAATGTAATCAGGTTGGTGCAAAAGTTTTTTCCTGGTTTAAAATTTAATCTTTAAAATGAAAAACGGTGTGTTTGAAAAAAAATTTCTTTTCTTTTTTTTTTTACTTGGGAGTCACCACTTATAAAGGTCCAAAGGCCACTCGAGGATAATGGTTAAAAACATTAATGGTGTAACTTGAATAACCATTTTTCATAACAATAACAACCTTTGCTCTCTATAACTTGATTCAATCTATCAACAGGTTTATAAATGTCACGCTTGTGAAATACTTTAGGTTTTGATGTGGAATATGAATCCAACTCCTGTTCAATCTTTGCTTGTCATACGAACCTAATGTAAATGGTTTTGTAATCTTTGAAAAAAGTGATAATCCAAGAAAGTTAGGTAAGTAGAACATGCAGGATGGGGCAAGATTCTCAACAAAATTCTGCTAGGGGATTTTTAATTACTAGTGCTGTATGAGGATGAGCATTATCATGATGGAAGATGACTTCTTTCTTGTTAACTAAATAAAGTCACACGTCTGGGCTTGACCATTACTCCTGATATGAAATGGAACACTAGACGATCTGCAAAAAGTTAAATATCGAATGTAGCAGCAAGTCCTGGGAACATGTTTACCAGAAAGAACAGTTGGAAATAAGTCATGCACCGTCCAATATGACTATGGAATTTCTACAGCTACAACGTACCTAGAAAACGGAGCTATTGAACCTGACAGAGGGACAAGGAGAAAGAAGCAAGCTTAGAAGCTAGTGTCCTCAATGATGCTGCATGAAACAGGGAAAAGATAACAAAATACCAAGGTTTTAATGTACAACATGAAAAGAAACTGGAATCCTAGGAAGATCTTCATCATTTCAGTAATTATAGGAGACCCTGGACTCGTGAAAAAAAATTTTCAGAAACTCTGACAAGTATACCGGGTGAACTAAGTGCAAGCGAGATTCAAACAATTGCACTTTAAAGGATGCTCAGCATCTTAAAACAATCTCTCCATTGGAATGTATGAGATAGCACGTGAATGTCTTGCATCTGGTAGGATGCTCCATCGCTAGCTAGAACAAAATAAAATTGAAAAAAAAAGTTTTAAGCAAGAATAAAAAAAAAGAAAAGAAAAAATGATAAAAAAGAAAATTAAAAAAAAATGACATTTGTTATTTGAAAATCTGAATTCTACCAGCGTTCTATCGTGGCCTTCGTTATCTTTTAAGACGGTCTTGGTTCTATGCTGTCAGAAGACGTGTTAGAGATTTTTACAATGAACGGTGCAAGACTGGAATGTTTTTTGACGGCAGAAATTTGTTAGATGTTTTTGCTCATCATCTTCTAAGAAAAAAAAAAGTCAAACTCTTTTAGTTTGTCTGTTGGCATTTCTCCAAGACGGATACAGTAAACATTAGCTTTAAGCTGCATTGCTTAAAAGCATAAACAAATAGGTCTACACATTTCTTATGCTGGTACTTGCAGCGGAGGGGGAGGGAGAAGGCGGTTTTAGTGATGCTCAGAGTTGGTACTACCTATCCTCTGCCCCCAACTACCCCGGACAAAAGTTGAATATTTTTTCCTTAAGAAAATATCTGTTTTCTTATATCATGAGTGTACATCCTCCGACAAAAATCACAAAAATTATTCTTGACCAGTGTTCACACAAATATTTATATTCATACTAAATAATGTCTGAATCAGTGAAGTTTACAAAAAATAGGCATCTAAAATATAAAATGGCAATTGTATGTGTGTATGTCCAGCTAAAAATCAAAAACTATAAAACAAATACTGACAAAGTTGGTATTTTCATGATCAATGTTGTCTTGGATGAATAAGATTAAAAATTTAGGAACATTATTCATTCTCTTGGGATCAACTTGGCCAGTTTTCGCAGGGAGGGTAAATTTTTCAGTGTTATGTTTTTTTTTTTTACAAAGACGTCACAACTTAGCAAGGCCCAGAGGCCACTCGAGGATAATGGTTAATAAGTGTACAGTGGTCAATGGGACAGTGACGTAGTAATTGTTAGTAGTGGAAATTTGGTAAATCGGATTACTTAAGGGGAACGGCTCATCAAGAACTTGTTTACGTTAAACTTGAAGACGACTATATTATAGTCAGCCGGAAAGCGGGCAAATGGAAGAGAGTTCCATAGGTGTGCAGTTCTAAGAAAAAAGCTTTGTTCATGGAATCTATGTTTAGGTTTAGGCACGGATAAAGAGTGGCTGAAATTATTGATAGTGGTTTTGGCTAGACGAGTGTTTGGCAAGGATGGACCATAGATTGGAGCTCAGATGAGCACTTGCCATGAAAATAACGATAAAGCAGAGACAGGCTCGCAACATCTCTTCTGTGAGAAAGAGGTTGCAGGGAAGAGAAAAGGGCATCCCCGACTAGGCTACAAAGTCTATTTTGAACTCTCTCAAGGTAGGATAAGGTCTTTCTAGCAGCTCCTGCTCAGATGTGGCAACAGTACTCCATCCTTGGATGTACCTGGCTTTTATATAGGTAGAGAATTGCATCAGTAGTGAGATATCTACTGAATCGATAGAAGGATCCATTGGGGAAAAAATGCTGACTCTTCCTAGAGGAATCTGTTATATAAAGGAAAGGTATTATCTTTGTTTTATTTTACTTTAGTCGAAATTCTCAGAAATCAAGGGGACCCCCTCCTTCCGAGGGCTTACACTTGAACGCTATATGAGATGAATAAATATTTGAGTATTCCATTAAAGTTCCCCTTTATTTCTCAAACACTGAGTTAGTAAAGAAGTTTAGAACGTAATTTTCATGTCTCCAATTAATTATTTATTTAAATAATAATTTCCGGATTCCAGAGAAAGAATTCATCTAGTCTGGTGGTATATCTGAGTTAGTAAAGAAGTTTAGAACGTAATTTTCATGTCTCCAATTAATTATTTATTTAAATAATAATTTCCGGATTCCAGAGAAAGAATTCATCTAGTCTGGTGGTATATCTGAGTTAGTAAAGAAGTTTAGAACGTAATTTTCATGTCTCCAATTAATTATTTATTTAAATAATAATTTCCGGATTCCAGAGAAAGAATTCATCTAGTCTGGTGGTATATCTGAGTTAGTAAAGAAGTTTAGAACGTAATTTTCATGTCTCCAATTAATTATTTATTTAAATAATAATTTCCGGATTCCAGGGAAAGAATTCATCTAGTCTGGTGGTATATCTGAGTTAGTAAAGAAGTTTAGAACGTAATTTTCATGTCTCCAATTAATTATTTATTTAAATAATAATTTCCGGATTCCAGGGAAAGAATTCATCTAGTCTGGTGGTATATCTGAGTTAGTAAAGAAGTTTAGAATGTAATTTTCCTCTTCTTAATTGAACATTTAAATATGTTGTAGTATAGGAGAGACGTTGCGAGCCTGTCTTTGTTTTATCGTTACTTCCATGGCAAGTGCTCGTCTGAGCTCCAATCCCTGGTCCCCCCCCCCTCGCCAATCTTTCACGAATAACACCCGTCTAGCTGAAACCACTGCCAGTAATTTTCCCCACTCTTTATCTGTGCCCAAATCAAAACGTAGATTCCATGAACAAAGCTTCTTTCTTAGAAGTGCATGCCTGTGGAACTCTCTTCCGTTTGCCTGTTTCCCACCTGACTACAACTTGGATGTCTTCAAGTCCAACATAAACAAATTCCTGATAAACCGCCCCCTTAAGTAAGACACTTTATCAAATCCCAACACTAACGTACTGTGCACGCAATAACCCTTATCCTCGAGTGGCTTCCAGGCCTTGATAAGTGGTGACCACCTTGTTAAAAAAAAAAAAAAAAGTATATCTGGTTTCATTGATCTTACTGGGTTCCAGAACAAGAATTCATCTAGTCTGGTGGAGTGTTCAGCTTCATGTAGTTCATGTAGGTAACATCACTTGGAGAAATAGGCATCATTCCTCATGATGTAAGGTGGGAACGGTCGCAGCTACAAAAAAACAATTGAAAGAAAGAAAAAATCTGGGTCTGCATTGTTTCTTTTTTTTACAAAACGTTTTTATTACTGTTACTTTCAGCACTTTAAAAAAAAAAAATCTAGTTGCCACATGTTCGTCTTACCTGGTGAGCGTTTCTCCTTCCTTCCGACCACATGCTAGCCCCAGCTGGCCCTCTTTTCACATTCGTCTCCTTTTCAACATTGACTTTCTTTCTGCCCCGAGCACGTGGTGTATTTTTCTCTCCTTTTTTTTGTTTCTTCTTCTTCTCGCATCCACTTCCTAATTTGCATATGCCTTTTTTGGCTGCTTCTGCTGCTAATCTCTTCGTAGGCTCCTGCTGATATTTTCCAACGTGATCACACAAATTCTATTACAATAAAAGCCAATGTGGGTTCACCATACTTGAGAGATCTTATTTGTGCTGCAAGTACTATGTTGTTTTGAATATTTGATCAGGGTTTACTTGTAGGGAAAATATCCTCATACCAGGTTGTTTAAAAAAAGAAACTCTCTACAGAGAGATCTTAGATACTCCAGGATAGTGTCTAGTAAGCATTCAAGTTCTCTCCTGTAGGCATTCAACAAACTACAAAATAAATACAAAGTTGGTATTTTTATGATCGATGTTATCTAAGATAAATAATTTAGCAACATTAGTCATTCTCTGGAGGTCAGTTTTTCAGTTTTATAGTTAATGGGCATTCAAATTCTCTTCAGTAGGCATTCAAGTTCTCTAGAGGAATGGGCTAGGCAGAGCGGAAAGAGGAGATTGAGGGAGGGGAAAAGAGCCAAAAATAGAGGGGGGTAGAGATAGAAGTTTTAATGAAAATGTTATGCTTTTACTGTTGGGTAGCCCTGCTAATCAGACAGAAAATGTCTCAAACTCGAAAGTTTTACAAAAGAAAGAAAAACGTATAAATCGTTATAGAAATAACTAATAGATATTTTGTTGTTTTGTAAAATGTTTTTTGAATTATATTTCACTCTTTTTGTATACCAATCCTTTTTGCTTAGAAGCACAATATATGTTAAATATAACCACAGCATGCATATATATATATATATATATATATATAATCTGCAAAAGCTGAGATAATCAACGTTTTTCCCCTGTGGCTGTTTGTTGTATATATTTAAATTGCATAAAATACAAACTAAAACATTCCCCAATCCTCAGATTGAATTATGTTTTTTAAAAAAATGTTCATTTTAATTGGTCTAATCAGATACAATTTGAAATAATTAATCAAGTAATCCATTTCTTACTAACTTTCTATCATTTTCACCCTCTCTCAATGTATATTGTATGTTATCCCCCAAGAAGCTCTTACTTTATATAGTTTATTACACTTTCTCTCTTTATTGGCAGTATAAAGTAATAAAGAAAAGAAAACATAAAATATCCACTATTAATAAAAAGAAATATCATAATAATACTACTACTAGTTGTGTGTGTGTGTCTATACATATAGATAGATAGATGTTATTTTTTTTTTATGATACCTTTTGAATGAATTCAATTATTTATACGAAAGTGCATTTTTACCTAAATGCGAGTTAGAAATAATTTTCCCTTTGACCAATTTGGTACCCCCAAATAGGGGAGTGGTTTATGTATTGTTTTTAAAATATAATTATCCACTGACACGTGTTTCGTCGTCTATGCTAGATTCAGCCTCTCTGAGTCGTAGATGATGAAACACGTGTCAGTGAATAATATTTAAAAAACATATATATATATATATATATATATATATATATAATTATTATTATTACTATAATTATTTTTAATACCTGCAGATACTAGTGTTTCATCATTACCGCTGGTCAGGAGATTCAAACCCAGCCATAAGTCTATTTCTAACTCCATTAGCAAGGAACAAACCACTCGGCCAACGTTAACTGCGGCACAAAATATAGTTGAAATTATCATTTATGTAAAGTGTAAATGCCATTCAAGACAGCCGAGAGTGATCTTTATGATTTTAACATCATGATCTGCACACTTGGGCCAAAGTGAGCGTCTTATTTCATTTTAACATAAAGTGTTTGACAATAAGAACAGACTTCTTAAAGGGATTGACATTTATATAAAGAGAACTTTGTCTGTGGGTGTGTGAATTTGTTCCCTATGCATTCGAAAATGGCTGGGCCGATTTTTATGAAATTTCATACAAAGGATTTTATGTGCCTGGTAGTGTTCTTAGATGTGTTTTGTCGGAATGTCTTTGATAAGTATTGAGAATCAAAATAATCTGATGAAAGAAGGAACAGGCGATTTTGACTAAAGTTAATACCTCACACAGTCTAAAATCACAAATGCATTTGAGAAGTTTTATTTCTTCCACCCGAGGCAAAAGGCCTGACATCAACAGTAGGTTCTTTGATATGACAGGGCGCGTTCAAAATGAAGGTTTCTGTTTAGAGCACAATTGAACCATGATACTTAATTTTGCATTTTAAATTTTAATTTGAGTCATTATATATAAAAAATGATTTTATAAAATCAACAGTAGGTTCTCTACAGTGCAATGTAAACTACAATGTATTTTGAACTAAGTCATTGCGGGAAGCATGTGAGCTTCCTCTCAGTGCACTGCAATGAGTCCCCAGCTAGAGCAAGAAATCGATCGATTTGATTGAAAAATAGGCGATTTCACTGATTTCAATGACGATCAAAATATGGGAGTATGAAACATTCATTGATCATCATTCAATCCCGAGCAATGTTGGGTCACCCTGTTAGTGTATGTATGCATATATATATATATATATATATATATATATATATATATATAGTCATCCACATAAAGTACTGTTTCGCTGTTTCACAGCTCATCAGTGTAGCTAGACAAGCAACTATCTCAAGCCAGGATTGAAACCCGACCGCCTGTATGACGGTCAAGGCTCCTAACCATTACGCTAATCGGCGGCTGCTGTGCAAGTCATGAATTAACGATGTTTTGACATTGTCCGAAATACCTAAGCTCGATTTGTTTACACTTTTAAAAGTATTTATAGCTCTAGTATTTCACTATCGAGCTATCTAGATAAACGTTGTATTAATATATTTGAATACATAAATGGAAAACTTTTTATTTCAATAATATATATATATATATATATTATTGAAATAAAAAGTTTTCTATTTATGTATTCAAATATATTAATAACACAACGTTTATCTAGATAGCTCGATAGTTAAATACTAGAGCTATAAATACTTTTAAAATATACCACTTCACTAGGAACAGTCATTTTTATGCTCATCTCAATAGTATAAGAATAATTAAAAAAAAAAAAAAACATCTGCAGAGAATATTTATCTCTACAATTATATAAATGTAACTTTGTCTGTGTGTGTGTGTGTGTTCGTTCCTTATAGATTCTAAAACTTTTTAAAAATTTACAGAACTTTAGTGTATAAGTCTGGGAGTGATCTTAGTTAAGTTTTGTCTCAGAATACCTCCCGATAATTACCGATAATCGATAATAGAAACTGTTATTTTATCTATCATCAGTAAAGCCATTTTTTGCATGTTGTCACTTAGCAGCAATGATAGAACAACAGGCCATGAAAATTCTACTGTGGGCAAGTTGATAACATTTTTTTTTCTTTTTTCGCATGACGTGGTCTGTAGGTTGAAACTCCATACGTAAATTTCGTAATTTTTTTTCATTAACTGCAAAGAATTTTATAAGACTCGAAAATTTATGGTTTTTTTTTTTTTTTTTTTTTTTTTTTTTTTGCATGACATAGTCTGTAGGTTCCAACCCCGCACGTAAATTTCTTAATGTTTTTTTTTTTTTTTTTTTTGTTAACTGGAAAGAAGTTTATATGAAATAATTTTTTAAAAGAACCAGTAATGCAATGTAGAATAACATATTTTGGACTAAGTTTTTTTTGTTTTTTTTTTTACATGGAGTTCACCACTTATCAAGGCCCAATGGCCACTCGGGGATAAGGGTTATTGTGTGTACAGTAATCAAAAGGATAGTGTAGCAATAGTATTGGAGAATTGATAAAGTATCATTACTTAATGGGGCGGTTCATCAGGAATTTGTTTGTGTTGGACTTGAAGATATCCAGGTTGAAGTCGGGAGAGAAACAGGCAAGCAGAACAGCGTTCCACAGGCATGCAGTTCTAAGAAAGAAGCTTTGTTACTGCATGTGGAGGCATGTGAAGCTTCCTCCTGAGCGATTTCACAGATTTTGATGACAATAAAAATATAGGAGTGTGAAATATTCATTGATAATCATCCGATCCTTGGCAACGTCGGGTCTCCCTGCTAGTTGTATCTAAAAACTATCACTTTTGAAAAAACCTGCTTAACACGAACGAAACGTCAATCATTTAGATCCTCCTCCTCCATTTTTTTTTTTTTTTTTTTTTTTTTTTTTTTTTTTTAAATTATAAAAATATAAGTAAAGGGCTGAAACAATTGTATGCTTGTGTAGTAAAAAAAATTGAACCCTTTTGAGATGAGCATGAAAATGAGATTCTGTCACTAGTGAACTGACACAATATAAAAGTGTATGTATATAGAAGATGCCTTCAATAAGTTTCCAGATTTTTTTTTTTTTTTTTTTTTTTTTTTTTTGATAGTACACACATGAAACTCTAGTTCCCTTTGAAGTAATCTCATCCTGCTGCGATGCATTGTACCGTTGTTGTACCGTTTCAACAACAACAATATGATATAAATGCGGGAGTGCCCCAGGGATCTATCCTAGGACCTCTGCTGTTCCTGATATTCATAAATGACCTCCCCGACAACATTGCCTCTGAGATGGGGATATATGCTGATGACACCACACTCTATAGCAGGCACGACAGGAAAACAAACGAACATATATCTAAAGTAATGGCAGAAACACTAGAGGATGACCTCCAATCAGTAGTGGAATGGGGACAAAAATGGATGGTAACGTTCAATGCCACCTAGACAAAACTGGTTTCATTCAATAATTACAAGAGACCTTCTCTACCACCTATAGCAATGGCCAACGACTCTTTATCTGAGAGTACGTCTCTCAAGCTCCTTGGCCTAACGTTCACTGGAAACATGAGTTGGAACAGTTACATCGAGGGCATTGCCAGGGCCGCTGCAAGGAAGGTGGGCTCTCTCTACCGTGCTAGAAAACTTTTAACACCCGAAAGTATCCTGTACCTCTATAAGGCCACTATTCGCCCATGTATGGAGTATTGCTGTCATATTTGGGCCGGTGCATCGGCTACTTGTCTCTCGCTCCTTGACAGGGTTCAAAAGAGAGTCGCAAATCTGATAGGCCCTAAACTGGCATCAAAACTTCAGCCTCTGTCCCATCGTCGAAACGTTGCATCCCTCTGCCTGTTCTACAAGTATTATAATGGTGAATGCTCTGACGAACTGCAAGCACTTGTGCCCCCACGACGTGAACACCCTCGACAGACCCGACAAGCTGCAAAATCCCACCCCCACACTGTAGAGATCCCTAGATGTAAAAGATCCTTCTACTCCAGTAGTTTCTTCCCCAGAACTGCTAGACTTTGGAATTCCATTCCGGGTCACTGCTTCCCCAACTGTACTGACATGCATAAGTTCAAGTGCAACATGAACCAACATCTCGCTGCCCTAATCCCTACATAGTACCCCAGTAGATGTTTCCCCTGATAGTAGCCCCCTACACCAAAGTGGCAATGTGCCTTGTTTGGGGTGAAAATGTAATAAAAAAAAAAAAATAAATAAATAAAAAAAAAAACTTCTGTAAAGCCGCATGGCAGTCCTATTGTGTGAGTGTGTCAATGACCCATGTCACAACCTCTTTCATTTCCTCAGTTGTCTCCTAACGACAGTCTCTAAGGTTTTTCTTGAGCAGGTTAGCATAAATTTTAAAATACATCAAATAGAAAAAAATTATGTTATTTCGGATTTTAAAATAATTGGTACTTGTACAGTTTAATAAAGACATTAAAAAATGAAAATATCGAAAAAAAAGTTTAAATTGTACGTATCCATTATGGAATGAAGTTCTCCGGAAAAAAAAATTCACTTAATTTCATCAAGTAGTTTTTTGGTTTTCAGCAAAAAAACAATTTCTGATACCGAGCAAAATGTTTGATTTTTAGAATGAAAAGCTAGTATTAAAGATGGGGAGGAAGTGTCAGCGCCTTAAATTGAGTTATCTCCTTGTGGCATGTTCAAAAAATTCCTAGATGTCTGCCTTCAATGCGCTGTCATAAAAATGTGTTTTTCCGCTGTAAAAAAAACAAAACTACTCAATCAAATTAAGTGAAAAATTTTTTTCAGAGATCTTCAGCCCATAACGGATACGTACAATATAACCTTTATTTTCGATATTTTCATTTTTTAATGTCTTCATTAAACTGTACAAGTATCAAATAATTTATTCACACTTGGGATGGTTAGCTCTTCAATCTGAAGTTTTTATGCAGTAGATCACTCTTGGATTGTTTATGCTTGGATTTTTTATTTTTCTGATTCACAGATTACTGTTGCAGGAATTAATTTAATTGATTGATTTTAATTTGTTTATTTGGTTGAAAATGCCTTTTATTTTTTGCAGAATACTTTCTCATATATATATTTCTTTTCCAGTTCTCGACACAGCTGGACAGGAAGAGTTCAGTGCAATGCGGGAACAGTATATGAGGACTGGCGAAGGGTTTCTACTCGTTTTCTCTGTGACTGACCGGAGTAGGTAAGTATGACATGATTTTTGTAAGGGAGGAGGGTACAGCAGTGAGAGTGATACCTATTGTAACTACAAGTATGGAATTTAGAGAAGAATATTGGGAGACTTGAAAATAAGGAGTTGGAATCAGTTGAATGTTTTTTAGAATCCTAGTAGCAATACACATGAAAAAATTGAAATGGCTTAAAATATTTCGATATTGGTAGAAAGAGCAGAAGTTGAAAATGTTGAAATTAAGGCTAGTCAATCGAAAAGAGAGGATGACTTGCAAAAAATGGCGACACAAAAACAGACTCCTCCTTGAATAAAACTGCCTAGTTGAGGATGAAGGAATTAATGTTTTGGGCCAGTCTTTTAATATTTATCATCCGAAGGATCGAAGTTGGAAACGATACTGGTTTGGTCAGGTTCCGACACGTGTGTTGGAAGTTTTTGGCAATCTGCTGATAAAAAATTGTAAAAAAGGCAAAAACAAATATTGATTATGGGACAAAAACAAATATTGATTATGGGGATGTGAACCAAAAAAATCATATTTTAGTTTTGGTTATTCAAAACAAAATACTGTTTGATTCCCCATTAAGAACTAATGCAATGGATAAAAAGTTATCATTGTTATTTTTAAAATTTGACCAGAAATAATGCTGGACTAGTTGAGATTGCTTTAATTAGATATTCTGACAACCGAATATCTCTAATTAAGCTAATTATGTTCTGATAACAAAATTTTTTTAACTAAATATGCAAGAACATTTTTTATATTCATATTTTCATTTTTTCTGGAATAAAAAGTTAACAAAAGTTGTTTGATTACTGCAGTACTATACTGCTGCTACAAATAGTTTTTAGATAGTTTTTTTTTTTTTTGAATAGAACGACTTTTTTCTGAGTATCATTATTTTAAATTGCTAACTCAAGAGAAAACAACATACAATTATACTTTTAACAGATAAAAACAGTAAAAAGATTAACAGTCCAAAGAAAAATTTTTTTTTTCATTTTCAATACTCGTCATGTTGAAGTTTTTTTTTTTTTTTTTTTTAACACAACAAAAACTGAGTGGTCAAAAGTATTTTAGACACCTGAAACTATTAAGTCACATCTCTTATGGTTAGCTTTCAAATTTCATGGCAAAATTCTTAATACAAACGCGATAATGAGCATTTACAAAGGGGGGGGGTCATTACAAAATCTTATCAAAAACACTGTTTTATGATATTAATATTTTTATCACTTTATTTGCTTAAAACTGTTAAAATATATAATGTACATTATTATTTATTAATTCATTTGAATGTATATTCATTTTCAAACAAAACTGTAATATTTTGAGGAATTAAAGTGTTTTGGTTTTTAAAATATGATGATTTCAGCAGAACCTCCTTGAAATCTGTGATTATCCTAAGCATTTATCATTCATGTGTGCTGCTAATACTCAGAGTTGCAGAAGGAGTTGTGCCTCGTACCTTCCAACCTTACAACACAGATCTTGGCAACATGAATTGGAAGAAATACATTGAAGACATTACCAAGGCTGCTGCAAATACGGTGGGCTCCCTCTATCATGCTAGAAAATAACTCCTACCCGAAAGCATCCTATATCTTTATAAAGCCACAATTTGGCAATGCATAGAGTATTGTTGCCACATATCAAGTTCTGTTTTGAAAACTTGAATTTTGTCTGGAGAAGGCCTTGAAAAACTTTGAAAAGCCTTTGAAAATGGACATTGAAAATCTGTATGAACCCTGACTGTGTGTCTGCTTCCCGACTGACTATAACATGGTCGTCTTCAAATCTAATGTGAATAAATTACTATTGAGCTCTACCGAAGTTCCACCATAACTGATGATGTCTCAACATCCACTCAGCACTTAGCCCTTATCCTAGAGTGACCTCCAGGTTTTGATAAGTGGTGACTTCCAAATCAAAAAAAAAAAAAAAAAAATGACTTTCATACTGAAATACAAAAACAGTAAAATATTAGGAAAAATGGACTCCAAACTTGAAAGAAGCCGACGGAAACTAGATTCTTTAATATTAAAACAAATGGAAAGATGAAACTTGACTTCACATCAAATAACCTTGAACATTAAACAACAAATTAAGTTAGATGCAGCAGTGCCAGTGCCACATGTTTTACATATGAACTCTTGATTGGACAAAATCTCTAATCATCACTTTCTTGTTTTCGTTTTTCCTGTCTTTGTCCAGCCCATTCCACTCTCTGGACGTACATGCACACTCACAACTTGACTTAACATATGGGAAATATCTCTATAAACAGAAATCAGAGGTAAAAACAGACCACTTGATAACTTTAAAAGATGTGTGCACATCTTGATAACATTAAGTGATATAAATGGCCATTTGCCCACAACACCCCACCCTCCCTGCTCCAAATAATTTTTTTTTTTTAATTTTAGATATTATACATCCAGGATTGTCCAGTTTATATAAAAAAAAAAAAAAAAAAAAAAACTTTATGTGTGTTTGCTATGTATTTTTCAAGTTTTAGCAAGAGTATTTGTCCGTTATCTATTATATAAAGGGGACCTCTCTGTGTGCTTGTGTCTACTAAAAACTTTTCTCATACTCTTCAGACCGGATCAAAACTGGTGCCATTTTGAAGGGCAATACTCCGAATGCATATGTAAAAATTAGAAAAAAAAAGGTTCATTCTGTAGTTGTCAATGAACCAGTTTTTGGAAATGGGGTCCGTTTTTTTGCATCTCTTTTTTTCTTCGCAAGTTACGCATGCATATTAAACTAAAACTATGTTTAAAATGCTTATTTTGCAATGTTATGACGGCATAAGCACTTGTGGTCGTGTGAGCAAACACCCCCTTAAGTAAGAAACTCTGTCAAAACCCCCAATACTTATGATTACTACAATACTATCTCATTGATTACTGTACACGCAATAACCCTTATCCCTGAGTGGCCTTCGGGCCTTGATAATTGCCCATAAGTTTTTGCCTTCTTCCCCTCTTTCGCATTTCATGTTCGAGCCCGGCCACCACGGCTGATTTTTTTTTTTTTTCTTTTTCTTGTCGGTCGCACGGGTAGTCCCTGCTATTTTGATTGAAAGAAAGATTGTTTTGATTTGGGGGGGGGGGGCTCCAGCACATGGGCGGGCAAGGCCAGACACCCCATGCTTCTATTTTGCTATTTTTAAAACTGAATTATTTTCAGTTTGTTTTATTTTTACGGACTGTAAAGTAACACGGTCGTTGCAACAGACTGTAAGTAGAAGTCTTTCTAGACTGAGGCAACATTAAAGAAATTCGCTCAAACTAATATATAGTCATCAAAAAGTGCTCAATATCTGGAGAATGGCTTCTCTTCATATCTTGTCTGCCGAAATATCTGGTGGGGAGGTTGTCACATACTTCTTTTTTGGGGGCGATTACATTTTTGTGTTTTTATTCGTTTTTAAGTAGGATTAACATATTTTTTATTTTTGAAATTGTTGTGGGGGTATCGGCGTTACCTATGATGGAGTTGACATATAATAATGAAAAAGTGCTCAATAGCTCAATATCCTTCGTATAGCAGGTGTATCCAAACTGAACTTCATGTGCAACCAGGCAACGCCAGTTATCCCTGATAGTATAATATATAAGAAAAATTCAAATTAAAGTCCCATTTGAGTCGATTTTATTTCGTGTGTGATTATAGGATCGGGGGGAGTGTAGCAAGCACTGTAGCAGTAATTCTTCTAATGGACTCACCTCTAAAAGACAGAAAGTCTGTTCTGTCTTTCTGTCAATACACAGGGGTTGGGAGCGGAAGAAGAAGCGGTAAGTGAGATTGGTTTTATGGGAAAGATGGCAAGACTAACTGCGAGAATTCTCGAGATTTGAGAGGAATAAAATACAGAACTCGGACGGATAGGTGACGGTGCTTTGGCTCAAACAGAGAAAACGGTGAGAGGAGAGAAAAGTCCCTCCCTAAAGAAAGTTCCGGCTCAGAGTGAGAAAGAAAGTGAGGCTGAAGGACTCAACAGTTTTTTTTTTTTTTTTTTTTTTTTCACCCCAAACAAGGCAAATTGCCACTTTGGTGTAGGGGGCTACTATCAGGGGCAACAACTACTGGGGTACTATGTAGGGATTTGGGCAGCAAGGTGTCGGTTCACGTTACACTTGAACTTCTGCACGTCAGTACTGTTGGGGAAGCAGGGACCTTGAATGGAATTCCAGAGTCTAGCGGTTCTGGGGGAGAAAGTATTGGAGTAAAAAGATCTTTTACATCTAGGGATCTCTACAGTGTGGGGGTGGGATTTAGCAGCCTGTCGGGTTTGTCGAGGGTGCACACGTCGTGGGGGCACAAGTGATTGCAGTTCGTCAGAGCATTCACCACTAAAATACTTGTAGAAAAGGCAGAGGGATGCAACATTTCGTCGATGGGACAGAGGCTGAAGCTTAGATGCCAGTTCAGGGCCTATCAGGTTTGCGACTCTCTTTTGAACCTTGTCAAGGAGCGAGAGACTAGTAGCAGATGCACCAGCCCAGATGTGGCAGCAATACTCCATACATGGGCGAATGGTGGCCTTATAGAGGTACAGGATACTTTCGGGTGTTAGTAGTTTTCTAGCACGGTAGAGAGAGCCCACCTTTCTTGCAGCGGCCCTGGCAATGCCTTCAATATAATTGTTCCAACTCATGTTTCCTGTGAACGTTAGGCCAAGGAGTTTGAAAGATGGACTCTCAGATAAAGAGTCGTTGGCCATTGCTATGGGTGGTAGAGAGGGTTTCTTGTAATTATTGAATGAAACTAGTTTAGTCTTGGCAGCATTGAATGCGACCAACCACTTTTGTCCCCATTCCACTACAGATTGGAGGTCTTCCTCTAGTGTTTCTGCCATTTCTTTAGAAATGTGTTCATTCGTCTTCCTGTCGTGCCTGCCATAGAGTGTAGTGTCATCAGCATATATACCCATCTCAGAGGCAATGTTGTCGGGGAGGTCATTTATGAATATCAGGAACAATAGAGGTCCAAGGATAGAACCCTGGGGCACCCCCGCATTTATATCATATTGTTTAGATGTACGGCCGTCGAGGACAACCTGGATTTTTCTCTTATCTAAGAAGGATTTAATTATGTTAAGTATTCTACCAGTGATACCGTATGATCTGATTTTACTGAGGAGACCCTCATGCCATACCCTGTCAAAAGCCTTAGATATATCTAGAGCTACCGCTCTGCCCTCCCCCGCGTTGTCCAGTGAATGGTATATATGTTCAGAGATCACAGTTAGGATGTCTGCTGTGGAACGGGCTTGTCTAAATCCATATTGTTTGTCAGTCAGTAGTTTAGCATCTGTAAGATGATGGACTAGAGCATGGTTAATTATGGTCTCAAATATTTTGGCAAAAAGTGGGAGGAGGCTAATGGGGCGATAATTTGATGGGTCTATCCTTTCGCCAGAATTCTTGAATACTGGTACAACAGAAGCAGTTTTCCAACAGACCGGAAAGCAAGCTTCATTAAGGCATTTGTTGTAGAGTTTGGAGAGAACTGAAGCTACTTCGGCTGAGCACTTTTTTAATAGCACAGCTGGGATAAGATCGGGTCCACATGCTTTTGAGGTATCAAGGTTTTTTATGATAGCATGCACCTGAGCAGGGGTGGTTTTCAGATCGTCTAGTGTGGCGTCTGTCCGCATAGGAAAGTCAGGTAGGGGGTGGTTGGAAGGATCCAGTGTGGAGTTTGAGGCAAACCGACTGGCAAGCATGTTAGCCTTGTCGGTTGCTGAGGAGACAACCTCGTGATTGTTGGTTAATAGGGGAATTGTTGATTGCCCATTATTTACTACACTGTTGTAGATTTTCCAGAAGTCTCGAGTTCCTAGTTTTTGTGCTTCGATGCACTTTTTAGTAGTTTCCGTAAATTCTCTCTTAGCTGTCGCTATTTCTTTCTTAACGTTATTTCTAGCTTCTATATACTTCAGTCTATTTGAACTGGACTTATGTCGGTTAAACCTATGGTATGCATGCTGCTTTTGAGCAATGGCAGTTGCACAAGTCGACGTAAACCATTGGGGAGAGTGGGGCTTGCTATAAAATTTCCGCATGGGAACATGCGCTTCGATTGCAGTTTTGAACCAGTCAGTGGTCTCGTTTGCACACTGTTCAGCAGGGAGAGAGAAAATATTTATCCATGGAGCATCTCTAATTAGTTCCCTGATGGCTTCCCAGTCAGCCTTATTATAATATCTCGTTGTTTTGAGCACTGGCTCTTCAGTTTTGGGTCTAGAATTTAGGGCAATTTCAACCATTATCACTGCATGATCAGCGTTCCTGAGTGGGCTGTGGGCCTTCGTTATGCAGTCATCGGGAACTGTGGTCAAAAACAGATCTAGAAGTGATGCGTGTTGTTCTTGCTGGTCAGGGAAACGGGTTGGAAACGTAACAATTTGTGATAGGGAGTGAGATATAGCGAAGCTATGGGTTGTGCTGCCCGCTGCATCTGTGTGAGTAGAGAATCCAAGCCAGTTTTTGTGGTGGACATTAAAGTCACCAAACACATGTATTTGTGTGCTAGTGTCGAGGGTCAGTGCCGTGTCTATGCTGTCAGATACTTTGTTTATTATGGAGCAGTCCTGAGTCGAGGGAGAGCGGTAGAGAAAATAATAGTAGCTAATATTGTGTTGCACGTTTAGTCTAAAGCACATAAAGGCTTGATCATCTGTTTCTAGGTTTGTTTCTCTAGTCAAGGGAAGGGTATTACGAATGTAAACTCCAAGTCCGTGCATATGTCTGTCAGAGTCCTTACGGCAGAGTGGTAGATATCCAGGCATGTTAAAGTGGTTAGAGGGAATGGAGGAGTGTAGGTTAGTCTCACTTAGTGCTAAGATATCCGGGGTATTTGTTAAGAGAAATGCTTCAACATCAGCTAAGTTAGTTCTAAGCCCACGGATATTTGTGAATGAGAGCCTCAAGGGAGGAGGCAAGTTGAATTTGTTTGTCCCTAATCCTGGTTTAAGCCTATTTTTATTTTTTTTTTTTCCTGTTCTTTTCTCTTCCTTTTTCTGTCACATTCTGTCTTGACTTGCTTCATCTCTATTTCTCCTCTCCCTGAAAATGTTAATTTTTCCCGTGCTTCAAATGATTCATGGAGGGAGAAGACTTTTCTTTTAATCGATGAACATTTCTTTTAAAACGTATCAGCCGATACTTTCAGTTTGAAAAAAAAGGTTATTGCCGATTAACACTCTTCACTAAATAGTCCTTCTTGCTTAAAATAAGGTTCTACTTTTCTTTAGATGATTATGAGTGAATGCCCTGTCCCCTTAAATTGGAAAATTGGCATGGGGAGGCTGTGGCCCCAGAGATTGAAAAATTCATTTTGATATTTTTTTTTTTTTTTATTACACATATCTAAAGCAATGGCATAAACCTTAGAAAACAAACTCCAGTCTACAGAGGGATTGGTCCATAAATAGATGGTAACATTTAATACTACTAAGACTAAACTTCTTTCCTTTAAAAATTACAAGAAGCCATCTTAACGACTGATTGCCATTACTAACAGCACCCTATCTGAGAGCTCATCATTCAAATCCTCGACTTTGCTTTCATAGACAGTATGAATTTAAACAAAGACATTGAGGACATTGCCAAGACTGCTGCAAAGAAAGTGCCCACCCCCTTACCATGTTAGAAAATTACTCGCACCTGAGAGTATCCCATATCTCTATGAAGTCACCATTTGACCATGCATGGAATATTGTTGGCACATCTGGGCTGGTGTATTTACCACTAGTTTCTTCATCTTACACAGTCTGCAATCTAATACATCCTATGCTATCAACCAAACTCCAACCTTTGCCTCATCATCATCATGTTGCATCCCTGTGCCTGTTTAACAAGTATTTAATTGGCATGTTCTCTGATTAATTCATAACACCCATGCTCTCTTGACAGAAATACATACACTTTACAAAGCCACCTTGCAGCAAAATCCCACCCCTTTACTGTAGAGGTCTTTAGATGCCAGAAAGCCTTCTATTCTAATAGTTTCTTCCCTCAGAGTTGCTAGACTTTGGAATTCTCTACCTGTTTCCTAATTGCCTGACTGTACTAATATGCAGTTTAAATCTCATTCATCTCCCCACATAGTACCCAGTAGATATGGTCCCAAAAAGTAGCCCCTTAGATTCAGAGGTTTGAGAGGAACAGGAGTTGGGGAAAAAAAAAAAAAAAAAACTTAAAAAAAAAAAAGAAGATTACTTTACCATCGGCCAACCCTGCTTATTTGATGTTTTTTTTTAATTATTTTTTTTTTATTCTTTTTTAGTTTTGAAGAAATCTACAAATTCCAAAAACAGATCTTAAGGGTAAAAGACCGAGACGAATTTCCGATGATTCTTGTGGCAAACAAAGCAGACTTAGACGATAACCGATTGGTAAGCCAAATATATTTTCTTGCTTTCATCGACAGCGTTGTTTCTTCTGATGTTTTTGTTATTGTTATTGCATATCATTTTATGACATTTTTGTCATTCATTTCCTTCATATTTTTCTATTCATTTTTTTTTTTTTTTAGAAGGATATCAAGTATTTACGTAAAGTACCACATGAAGATTGCAAAAGTCGCTAAGTGAAAGTGTTTCTGTGAAATGAACTGGATTGAACTTGGCATACCCAGGTGGTCAGTTTGTGTGATTAACCACTTAGCCATCATCACCTTCCTGATGCTGTTGGTGTTGTGTTAGAAATATATTCTTTTGACATAATATTACGCATAATATTAAGCTTTTTTTTTCTTTTTTTTTTTTAAGCTATCTTTGCACATCTTATTTTTTATGAAATAAAATAAGCAGACGTTTTTTTTATTGGTTAAGAAAACTCTTTCAAATAGTAAAGATTGTGCTTTAATGACTTCTGTTCATATTACCAATCTATATATAAAAGTGAACGTGTCTCTGCGTGTCTGTGTACATTTTCCCTATGCAATAACTCTGCCAATTTTAAGTCCACAGACTCGAAATTTGATATACAGGGTACTGAGATTTGGGAAAATTTTTGTAATCCGTTTTCGGCCAGAAATTTGGCTGTTAAGAGGTCAAAGTTCAACGATTTGACCTTTGAGAATGCTACCAAACTCCTCCGCCAATTTTGGGTCTAAACACTTGAAATTTTAGATATAGATTCCTTGGACATAGATCTAACTTAACTTGATTTAAGCCCAAAACAATAAATGTTAAGGGGTCATAATAGGGGTTAAAGTTTAAAAAATTGACCGCTTTTTTTTTTTTTTTTTTTTTTTTTTTTTTTTGCTCAACATACACCTCCAAACACGCCGAAAGTGAATGTTACCAAAGTGATAATCGGGCAGGTAGTATTGGAAAACAGAACGTTCTTCTACCCAATTTGTGACGAGAGAGTTTGGAGCAGCTCAACTTTTTTGTAATCATTGTATACACAAGAAGTCAAATGAAGTTGAGATATGATGACCAGTTTGTGTGCGAGAAGTGTTTTTACATAGCAGGGTGTGTGTACGTAACATGTATGTTGTGTACGTAACGTGTATGTTGTGTACATAACGTGTATGTTGTGTACGTAACGTATATATATTTTGTATGTCTATGATGGTTGTACCAAATTATGCAGATGTTATGTTGTCAGTGGCAGGCCAAATCTTATCTATATATCTATGAAAGTGTGTGTGTGTGTGTGTGAGGACACTTCTCAACCTATATACTCAACAAATTTTTGATCTACAGGCTTGAAATTTGGTTTATAGGATATTCAGCCATGTTGAAAACTTTTTAATTCATTTTCATTAGGAAAAACAGCTTGATAAGAGGTCAAAATTGAAAAATTGGTACATGGGAGTGATTGTATTTTTATCTGTTAACATGAATTGTCCACATTCAGATTACTTATGTTAAGAATAAGTAGTTTTGAAAACATTTTTTAAATATCGTGTCATGCTGGTCTAATGGTTATCGTACTTGACTTGCTGTCTTTCAGTTTTAGTTTTGATCTTCAACTCTAGTATTATTTTTCATTTTTTATTTACCATATAGACCATCTGTACATTTAAGATGTTGGATGATGATGGTATGTTCAACAGTTGTGGACAGTACATTTAAAACAATTCATTTTAAACGACAAATAAACACATACGTGGTTGTTCAAAGACGACATGACACAATAGTTATATTTATATATAACAACATTTATTCTTTGGTTCCAACCGGACATCACTCAGATATGGAGAAAGTATATTTGGATTGCTGTTGAGATTGTTCACAATTTTGATACCTTGATTGCATCAATGGAGCACAAGGAGGAGATGGTGCTAGTAGGATTGCAAGAGTTTGGAGTAGATAGAGTATGTTCAGGGAAATTTTGTTGAACTCTGAAACCTGTATGGAATTTCAAACTGAATCTTTCATTTATTACACAGTAGATTGTTCTCATTCTATCAGCCATGATCAGAGAAAAATGTAGATGACGATGTTGTTAAGGGAGCAAACAATTCAGACTTTTGCATAAAGCTCACAAATATTGTGCCTCAGGATTGTCTGGTTTGCATGAAGTTCTTGTTAATCGCAGCTATTCATTAACTTGCAGATTACGACCGGCACCGATTAAATACAAAGTCGAAGGAATAACACAGAAGCAACGTTGCTATGTTTCAAATATTGATTTGCAGTTCTGCACCTGATATGTCTTTGCTTGCTAAAGATGACTCAAGGATGATAGATCCTGAGTCTGAGTCCTCCTGAATTCTTACCATAGCCCTGTTAGCTCTAACTCTACTATTATCGTTATTCCTCCCACGAAGGTAAAGAAGAGTCAAAGTTTAAAAGGTGGCTGCTGTTGTTGAGCAAACATAGATTTGTCAGTATCTATTAGGGGCATATTAATAGGGGAGCTGTGTATCGAGATGCTTGTTCATATTACATTTAAATTTATGCATAGTCAGTGTAACAGACTGCAGTCTGACAAAAGAATTTACTAGAGTAAAAATCTTTTGGTATCTGGAGACATCTATACTGAAGGAGAAGGGGGCATTTGCTGTTTGTCGAGGATGTTTATAGAGAGGAGGCACAAGTGCAGCAAGTTCGTCAGAGCACACTCCATTGAAGTACTTGTAAAACAAGCACATAGGTGTAACACTGGTGATGGGACACAGGTTGGTGCTTGGTAGAGAGTGTGAGACCTATTAGGTTAGAGGTTCTTTTTTGGACCCTATCTAAAACGGAGAGGCTATTGATTAATGCACTGGTCCCGACATAACAACAGTACTCCATGCGTGTTTATTTACATTACATTTAAATTTCTGCATGTCAGTACAGTCAGGAAAGACAGGGTGGAAATTCCAAAGGCTAGCAGTTTGAGAAAAGAAGCTATTAGAGTGGAAAAACCTTCTGTGTCTGGGCGACTTCTGCATTGAATGAATGTGATTTAGCACAGATTGTCAGGTTGATCAGGTGTATTTACGTCAAGAGGCATGAGAGCAGCAAGTTTGTTGGAGCACATTCCATTAAAGTATTTGTAAAACGAGCACAAAGATGCAATACTGGTGATAAGACAATGGTTGAAGTATGGTCGATAGTATGGAGCCTATTAAATTAAGCAGAGAGAGACTAGTGGTTGGTGCACCAGCTCAGGTGAGGTAACAATACTACATGCATGTTATCCTCACTTGGCATTGCGATAACTGAATGTCTTTTGCTTTCCATAGATTGTTCAGACGCATTGGTAAAAAATAACCAGCTAATACCACTAGATCAGGCTGTCTGGAGATAATGGCTTCCTGACCTAAAATGCACCAAGCACAATGTTGTTTGTTTTTTTTCTTTCCCTTTGTAAAACTCAATCATGTTCTGCAAGGTCAAAAACAACAATTTTCCTCTACAAACCAAGCATACCCAAACCCGATGAACAAATATTTGAAGATATAAACAACTTGAAGCATAAAAACTTTTTCCAAAATTACCAGATTCAGTATTAAATGAAAAGGGTTGATATGCCATAAAACAACAGCCGAGCCAAAAATAACCAGAAGCGGCTGAACTTTGATGCAGATAATTTTGGATTTCACTGCTCGAGGGAGCAATTTTGAAGGGTTTTATTTGAATTTGAATGTTGTGCAACTTTTTCTGATTTGCATATTTTGTTTTTAACTTTTAAAATTTAAACCAAAATGAAATATTAATGAATTCTCTGCTACTTAAGTACAGTTAGTTTTGTACACTTTCTATGAAAAGAAATAAGCTGATATTATTATGAAAAAAGATGGAAACTGAACTAACCCCATGCTGGTTTAACCAGCTTCCTCCAAAGGAGGAAGTTCCATAGGAGTATGAAATTCACAAACGATCCCCAGTTGCATGTATGTCCCCGTTATGGGAGGTGATGACGACGTTAGGTTTTTGAAACTTTTGCAGGGAGGTGTTGACGTCCTCCTACATACAGCGCTTGGAATTCCCAAATTGAACACCCGTCTGGTACTGACTAGACTCAACATTGCTTAACTTTGGTAATCTAATGAGAAGATGCTGCAAATGATTATTGTTATATACATATAAATAAATATGTAAAGAATATGAAATACAGTTTCTGCCTGTTTTAAATGACAGCAATATCTGAGCTGCATTTTTATTTCTATTATCAAAAAATCTAGAAGCGAAAAATAATGAAAATGAAAACACTTCATGCGAATGTGTGTAAGAATCTGTGCATTTATATACGTATGTGAATGTAAGAATGTACATATCAGTGTTGGGATGATTAATCAGAATCAGGAATCGGAAAAATCATAACTTTTTGGGGTATCGGAATTGGCAAAATTTGTGCCTATTTTATGATGCCAAAAACGATTCCTTTAATTCTTTTTTTTTTTTTTTATTTGATTTTGTTCTAAAATAAATCTTCCACTAAATAACTTTACTAAAAGAATGAAGTAATAATACATTGATTTTGAACTTCCAGTAAAACTAAGAATGTATGGGTCACCCCACCACACAGGTGTGTTTCTTTTTTTTTTTTTTTTTTTCACCACAAACAAGGCACATTACCACTTTGGTGTAGGGGGCTACTATCAAGGGCAACAGCTACTGAGGTACTATGTAGGGAGTTGGGCAGCAAGATGTTGGTTCACATTACACTTGGACTTCTGCATGTCAGTACAGTTGGGGAAGCAGGGACCCAGAAGGGAATTCCAAAGTCCTGCAGTTCTGGGGAAGAAACTACTGGAGTAGAAAGCTCTTTTACATCTAGGGATCTCTACTGTGAAGGGGTGGGATTTAGCTGCCTGTCGGGTTTGTCGAGAGTGTTTACGTCGTGGGGGCACAAGTGCTTGCAGGTCGTCAGAGCATTCACCATTAAAGTACTTGTAGAACAGGCAGAGGGACGCAACATTTTGTCGATGGGACAGAGGCTGAAGCTTAGATGACAGTTCAGGACCTATCAGGATGGCGACTCTCTTTTGAACCTTGTCTAGGAGCGAGATAATATATGCACATTTAATGTGTTTTTTTTTTATGCTAGTCGGGACAAAATAACAATTTTATAGTTTAATATTTAGAGATTTATAAAGAAAAAGAATCGGAATTGAGAATTTAGTACGGAATCGGTAATTGTATGGAAATCGAAAAAATATTGGAATCATTCCATTCCTAGTGTATATAAATGTGAGTATTAATGCATATATGTATATACTAGAAGTGCTACCCAGTGCTGCCTGGGCGATATGTATATATATATATATATATATATATATATATATATATATATATATATATATATATATAAATATATAAATAAAAACGAAAATGTATGTGTGTTCGCTTTTTCTGTATGTCTACAAATGGCTTTTTTCAGAGAAGCGGTCAGTCGGTTCACAACTTTTTAAAACTTTTTATATCACATATAAATCGTAATATCTCAGAGTTAACAACGAAGCTCGCCTGTCTATTTAATTTGCTCGATTTCGGGAAGATAAATATTCAACATTTGTCGCTCGCCGCATGTGGGTTAGTCTTTTTCCTATAACATCTTGGGAAAATAAAAATCCCGCAGTCAAACTTTACCTCATTAACTCATTAAAACGGGCACCTGCCAAATCCAAGTAATTAAATAAATTCAAACGTGTTTCCGTTAGCATCTCACGGTGGGGCAATTGTTAACGTCGCACTTTTTTTTTCACACTTTAATCTACAACTTTGTCTCAACGGTTCGGGTTTGATCCTTACCTACCAAAAAAATTTTTTTTAACACAGCATAGATTTTCTTGTATAAAATTGTATAACAAAACACAGTTACATTGTTTTTTTTCCAAACGACATGCCCTTTAAACATACCTGCTCTACCCAGGATGTTCAGCACTTTGGAATGACTAATACTCCTTAACATATACAATAATGTACTATTCTTATTTTGGCTCATAGGCAACACTAAGGATTTTGTCTTGTATAGAAAGAAACACTCTTGATAAAAACTGGCCCAACTAACCCTCGCTGAATGAATATAAACATTTTATTGTAAAAACCCTTCTTAAAAAAGGAAACGTTTTGAGTGGTTACAATTTAAAAATAAAATATTTGTGATTTACATAGTAATTGGATCTTTAAATCAGCTCCCAGCTAAATCAACCACTGATAAAAAAATTGCTGCTAATTATTTGGTTTTATTAATTTTTGCAAACTGCCCTCATAGGGAGCCAAGTAAATAATACAGGGAACATAACAACAAATCTAAATTCTGAATTAAATAAATAAAAAAAAGACAATGCCAAAGCATAACAAGCTTAACTTTGTGGTTGTATATTTCAGCAGATTGTGTAAACTGTAGAAGTCTTTCTTCGACCAAAATAAACGTTTTTTTTTTTATGTTTTCAAAAATATGTTGTTGATCACTTATGATATAGAAAGCAGTAAAAATAAAAAATGAAACGTCAGTCGTAAGGTGAGTCCAAATGCAAAAATGAATAGTTCTCAGACAACTTTCTAACCCACTATGCCATGCCGACAGCTATAGCATGATGTTACAAATTTATGTATTTAAGGTAAGCAAGAGATGAAGGCAATTCAAGCATGTGTAGATGCTGAAATCGTTTACAAAGACAATTTTACCTGAGCCTCCCCCACACCCCACCCCATCAGATTCTGCTGTCGTTAAGGTAAAAAAAAAATTAATATTTTTTTTATGAATTTTCAATATTACACCTCCAAAGGATCGGCAGTTCCGACAATATCATATTCATGGCAATCCATTTTGTATTTTTTTTACTTTTATCTAGACATACAAACACACACTAACGGACATTAATATAGAAAAAGATGAATGTGTGTATGATTGCGTAATGTGTCTAATGTAAATAATAACAAGTATATGAATGTATTTATGAATATAAATATGAATGCGTATATAATTGCATATATGAATGCGTCTATGGATGTGATTATGAATGCAACTATGAATGTGAATGCATCGATGAATATAAATGTGAATGCATCGATGAATATAAATGTGAATGCATCGATGAATATAAATGTGAATGCATC
The DNA here is from genome assembly GCF_053919585.1 of Euprymna scolopes. NCBI lineage: Eukaryota > Metazoa > Mollusca > Cephalopoda > Sepiida > Sepiolidae > Euprymna > Euprymna scolopes. Next base: position 9,050,044 of record NC_136519.1, read on the forward strand.
GATGAATATAAATGTGAATGCATCGATGAATATAAATGTGAATGCATCGATGAATATAAATGTGAATGCATCGATGAATATAAATGTGAATGTACAGATGAATATAAATGTGAATGTACAGATGAATATAAATGTGAATGCATCGATGAATATAAATGTGAATGCATCGATGAATATAAATGTGAATGCATCGATGAATATAAATGTGAATGCATCGATGAATATAAATGTGAATGTACAGATGAATATAAATGTGAATGTACAGATGAATATAAATGTGAATGTACAGATGAATATAAATGTGAATGCATCGATGAATATAAATGTGAATGCACAGATGAATATAAATGTGAATGCACAGATGAATATAAATGTGAATGCGTCGATGAATGTAAATGTGAATGCGTCGATGAATGTAAATGTGAATGCGTCGATGAATGTAAATGTGAATGCGTCGATGAATGTAAATGTGAATGCGTCGATGAATGTAAATATGAATATGTGTATAAATGTAAATATGAATACATGTATGAATGCATATAAATGCATATAAGAATACATATCATATATGAATGTATATGAATGCATCTATGAATATAAATATGAATGTGTCTATGAGTGTCAATATGAATGCGTATATGAATGTATATGGTTGTTTTCCACCAAAGACAATGATTATCAGTGTCTTTCACTGTTATATATATGAGCACATATGAGATTTTCTTGAATGCAGATTAACATTAAATTAAAAAAAATTTTAATTATCAATTTTATAGTTTTTATTCTTTAAAGAAAAAATGTGTAGGCTTCAGAAAAAAAACATTTAATCATTTTTGTTTTCCTTTTTCTAAAGGTCAGCAAAGATGAAGGCATGGAACTGGCCAAGCAGTTGAAAGTTAGCTACACGGAAGCAAGTGCCAAAAACAGAATGAATGTTGACCAAGCATTCTATGACTTGGTTAGAATAATCAGGTATGTAACGTAGTCCTTTCCTAGTTTTATAGATTGAATAGATATATGAAAACATTATCCACGTTACAAACCAAAAGAAGACATTGCAATCTTGCATGAATGTTTTTGTTTAAAAATTTTTTTTATACATGTATACAGTAGAACCTGGGATACAGCATTAAAAATTAGTAGCAAAATACACTACAGTATATAATACACATAACATTATAAATAACACTGTAAGGCAGGGCAAATACTGTAACCAGGGTTCGGAAAAACATCGACATTTCACATCGTACCCTGAAAAAAAAAAACGTATCCGGCGTTCTACTGTATATATATGTTTATGTATATGCATTTTTAATATTTAAGCATATTTTACAACCTGACAAGACTGAGTACCACCTGCTAGTGCATCAATAAACGCGAAAAACAAAATAAAATGAATTTGACTCAAAGTTTAGATTGTTCTAAAAAATACAAGAAAAAAAAAAAAAAACACGACACGCAACAGTCATCTTAGGTGGGTTGAACCAGCTTCCTCCATAGGAGGAAGTGTTAAATTCACAAGCAGTCCCCATTCGCATGCATATCCTGGTCAAGGGAGATGGTGTTAGGTTTTTTGCAGTTCTTGCAAGGAATTGTCAACATCTTTTTACATACAGCACCTAGTATTCCCAAAATGCTCACCCATTCGATACTGAAGTCGTTGATTTAACGAAAACTGGTCGGCCAATGAGATTATGCCGTATATAAAACTAGAAAAAGGATTTCTTTTCTTTTTTTTTTTTTCTTTCATCAAAATAATTTCTTGTAAATGAATTTCATTATTTTGGAATAATTTCATCTTCTCAACAATCGGTCGATGATAATTGCGATTCTTCAATGTTTGTTGTTGTTAAAATGGTTGTATTTTTGTGCGTAAAATTCATCTTCGTTTGGAATATGCAAATGTAAGTAAATCACAATTAAATTCATATTGTTGAAATGAAAATGCCCCGGCTTGGATAGGTTTCTAAACATAATAATCGAGTTTAATTCAAATATTTATTAAGCAAAGCTAATTTGGTGCTTGTGTAGATTGGTAATCTTTTAAAATAACACATTTTAGGTGAAAGCATTATTACGTACTTGCCTGTCATGTTGAAATTAGTATAAATTCAAAAAATTACGAAAAATGATCCAATAGAAAAATAATTACAAGTAAAATAAGAATTATCGAGTTCATTGATTTATGTTTTAAGGTTACGTTTTCAAGATCCAGGGGAGGTAACTGAAATCAATAATTTTGACTAAAATATGCACTGCATTTTTAAGCGCGAGATCTTAGAATATTAGTGTGGCTGATTTTGTTTTTATTTAAAACTAGCGGGAGTACCCGGCGTTGCCCGGGTGTTTGGAGGTGTGTATGTAGGAGAGGGTGACCGTGTTTTAATATTATTAAAAGAAACACGATGTTCAAAACAATTGGAAAACCCAAAACAAAACAAAACAGCGAACAAACGTTTAAAAAAAAAGGGGGGGGGAGGTGTAAAAGAGGAAAAAAAGTTTAGATAGAAAGATAGGCTCGAACCGAAGCATCGAGGCTAAGGCGGAAAAAAATGCTCAACACGTTACCCCTACGCCAAAGAGACACACGCTTAATAACGGATAAAATTAAACCTTTAAAAACACTTGCAGATGGTTGGAACTAATGTGAACGTTTTCTAGGTCAAACATGACGTCATTGTCGTAGTAGCAGGATGAGAGAAAATGAAGGAATGATTTTTTCGGCACCCCTCTCTGTACAAAACTGATGATTTTAGGGTGAAGCAATTAATGTTTTTGGCCAATTTTGCGATATTTGTCGGGCAAAGGTTGGAACTTTAAAATGATGCCTATCTGGCGAAAATCCCTGGCCCGTGTCAAAAGTTTTTGCGAGACATACAAACACACATACATACATACACACATTTTCGCTTTTATATATATAGATACTTTAAGCATATCTACTGAATTGTTTTCCATGATTTAAAAAATTTATACTAAATTTGCCATGACATGTAAGTACAAATTTATTTTTACTTAAAATGTCTTGGTTTAAAAATTTCAAATTGACACAAGCATTGCTGATTTTGATTAGTTAAAGGAAAGTTACTCCATATTTTTGTATACGTGAGATTAATTTTTTTATATTTTTATGTCCTTGTATACCCATTTTGTGGCTCTTTCTCCTCTTTTTCTCTCTTCTTTACCATCTCTCTCTCTCTTTCTCCTTTTTCCCCTCCCCTTTCGATTTGTGGAGATTAACTGATACAGATATCGCCCTCTTTGCCAGAAATAACTTGAAATCAAGAAACATGGACTTACCTGCTAGACAGTCTTCATTTTGGTTTTGTCTTGCTAAATCAAGGTGGGCTAATAGCTGCCGTTTTCAGGTCGGGTAGTTGTCATTTGTAGACATGTTAGTTTTAGAAAAGAAGTATGAATAAACAGTTTGATAATTAATCAATTGTTCAATTTCCATTAACTGGCATAATAATATTTTATAAAGACGTATAACTCCCGCCAACTCCAGAGAGTTCATATTTCTTCGTCAATCCCATTACTGATTAGACGATTGAAAGAGAACTATAATTAAGTTCAAAATAGAGAACCCATTAATGAGCTGCCATTCAGTCCAAGGTCTTCTTAACAATTGCCTGTAAAGTCAAATTTCCGCCAAAGGTGCAATCCCTGTCTTCCGGTGGAAGGTATAATATCAACCAATCAGGAGTCTTGTCTTATCTGTGTTATTTCTGACAGCTTCTTTCTCTCCTCTTTTGCTTCTCTTCTCTCTCCTTTTTCTCTCTCTCTCTCTCTCTCTCTGTCTTTCCTTTCTCTCTGTCTTTCCTTTCTCTCTCTGTCTCTCCTGTCCTTCTTCCCCTTCTCTCTCCCCTTCTTCCCCTTTTCTCTCTCTATATTTTTTCACTTATTCACATCATTCCATTTCTCACACCACATTTTATAATTTTCCATTCAATTCACCTCAGGATGCTTCTTGCCATCATTTCAGACATTTCATGTACACAATAAAACTGTATGATGACAAGCAAGATATCAAACATCCCTAGACTCTTTACCGAATGGACATACTGAAAAAAATGGAGTTTTATTGAAAATTGGTTGATAATTTTCTTATTTATATTTCAGGAAATTCCAAGCCGAGGAACGTCCACAGGTGAAACAAGAAAAGAAACTAAAAAGAGCCTGCTGTATTCTGTAGCATAGAAACAAAATCGACTATCCAACCCCTGACCCTATGACCACCCCCCATTACCCCTTTTCCATCCCTCCTTCCTCAAAAACAACACCGCCTGTTTGTCTGTCTGTCTCTAGTGGTTCTGCTGTCCACTGCTCAGAACCTCCTCCTCCTCATTCTTGCCCTTTCTCCTTTTTTTCTGTCCCACCTGGACCCCCCCCCCCGGCCCCTGTCATCTGCTCTCCACCCCATCCCTTAAAACCCTCTAAATATATTCGTTAATGCAACACCACTGCTTACCCAGCCGTTCCCCCCCCCTTCCCATCCCCCCTGGTGGATCCTGTATGAGTTTTAGACTGCTGCTGCTGCTGCTGTTCCCTGTAAATACACAGTTTATATATTTTTCATGGATGTCATTGAAATATTAATGCAGAGTCATTTTTACACATTTTTTGCCTTAACCAAACAAAAAAGAAACAAAAAATGATTAAAAAAAAATAAAATAAAAATAAATAAAAAGAATAACATCCAGACAAGCATTATAAAAAAAATGTAAAAAAAAAAAAATTAAAAACTAAAAAAAAAAAAATTATTAAAAAAAAAAAAGAAAAAAAAATTTAAAAAATTCTTTAAAAATGAATAAATTTAAAAAAGGAAAAGAAAGGAAAACAACAAATATCTAGAAAGAAAAAAATGTAGGGACCATGCCTCCTATTCATTAAGTTTAAAACAAAATTTAAAATCTTTAAAAAAAAAATATCTTTAGCTTAAAAAAAAACTGCTTTATTTTTAGGATATTTTATAAAAAAAAAAAAAAAAAAGAAAAATTTTATATATATATATATATATATATATATATATATATATATATATAAAAATAAAAAGTTTCTTTTAATTTATTATTATTATTATTATTATTATTATTTATCATAATTATTATTTGTTTTATTCTTTTAAAATAAACAAAATTACTTATATACTTTAAATTACCGTATTTTTCAGCATTTATCATAATTTTTTAATACATTTTTTTTTTTTTTTTTTTTTTTTTTTTTTTTAAAGAAAATAAAAAAAATATGCAAGCATTTTTCCTCCAGTACTTCGATATTTCTTGAGAGGACTAATGATGTGTAGGTCATTATCCAGCACAATCCCAGGCATTACATCTTCGCATGCAGGGGAGGAGAGATATGTTTATTGCCTGTTGCATAAGGTGCTCTCAATCATGACAGAATATGGAGAGAACGGGTCCCCGGGTAGCTTTTAGGGAGATTTAATGTTGAAACACAACAAAAACATACATTTTTTTTTTTTTTTTTTTGTGCTTCATTCAAATGTTGGTATTGGTCTTTTCTGAATTTTTAAAATTTGATACTGACAGGAACAAGTATTTAAGAACTAACCCTCATATATGTATATATATATATATTACATAGTTATATATATATATATATATATCATTAGTTATCATTCCAAAACCAAAAGTTAATAAACACTGAGTTTTTATTTTTTATAGCATATCTTACACGTGTTTCATTGAATAGCAGAAGACCATTAACCAACTCCTCAGACAAATGTGTGTTCCTCAAAAAACTATTGGAAAGTTTTGTTTTTTTTTTCATATGAAATGAAAAGGGGTTTAGAAAAGATAAAAGGAAATGGAGACATGTAAAGTCTGCAAAAAACATAAATTTAAAAAAAAACTAAAAAAAAACTTTAGTGTTTATAGGCACCACTCCAAAAATAATTGAATCACAAAACACTTATGGATAAATAGTCTTATGTCGTAAGATTGGATTTCAAAAACAATCGTGGTCATATTTCCGAGATTTCGTATTTAGGTTCTTGATTAAAAACAAAAAGCTAAATGTAATCCCAGAAGATACTATTTATAAAATATTTATAAAATATTTATAAACTATTTATAAAATATTTATAAAATATTTATAAAATATTGTCTTATAATTTATTTAAAATAATTAAAAATATTAGCCTATAATTTATTTACGCAGGCCTTCTCAGATGAGTTTACTCATCCAATGAGGCCTGCACAGAGTTGAAAAAAATTTATGAGACTGAGCAAAGTTTGTGTTGTTGGATATTTTTTTTTTTTTTTTTACCTTTATGTATAATCTGCTCAACATTGAGATTTCTGTCATCAATTACCTGATCCATTTGGTGCAACTCCCTATATATATATATATATATATATATAACTACATTTAATCACATAAATTAATATACGAAAGTATAAATTTATGCGTAAACTTTAAGTATTTACTTCAACAGTGCTCAATACATAGGTAGAACTAGGTAGTAAGTTATAAAACATATATGGTGATTAAGCTACACAGAATATTCCACGTTTCATTCAGCCTGATGAATCCTAGCGTGGATGAAACGTGGAATATTCTGTGTAGCTTAATCACCATATATGTTTTATAACTTACTATATATATATATATATATATATATATTGATTCCAATAAATTTTTAAGTTATGATTTTTGAATTTGCTTCCTTTGTGTTCTCATTAGTTTTTCTGACTGTTTAGAATCTGCTATTCACGGGGGGACCATAGTTCAGTAGAGTTGCCATCATTATCGAAAGTGATGCAATATCTCGTACAGAACGCAGACATGGCACGCTGAATGTACAGTCTGCACTATCGTCATTCCACTTCTATTCATCAAGTTTAAAAGAAAGAGAAAAAAAACTTTAGAAATATTTTTAGTTTAAAAATGCAAAAACTAATGTGTTGTTGCGATTCATCCATTCATTATTATGTATCTTTTACAATGAAAATTCAATTTCAAACTTAAACGTGACAGACTAACAATAATATTATTTAAAACCGAAGCATGACAGACTTAGAGAGATGATCAAACTCCATCTAAAGGTGCTATTTCAAACATAATTTTGACAGAATGACAAAAATGCTATTTCAAACTTAACCATGACAGATCAACAATAATATTTCAAGCTTAAAACCGTAGTAAACCAAAAACAAAAATGTTATTTCAAAACTTATATAGGGAAGCTTAGACATATCTGAAAAAAAAAAAGAAAAAAAACGGCAATTATATGCAACATTTTTTTTTTTTTTCATCAGAAACAATTGTTTTTAATCACTTGCTGTAACCTAATCAAAGTGGAAACACATTTACCTTTATTATATATTATTTTTTATATTTTTATCTTCAATGATAATTTGTTTATTAGCTATTTTAAAAATAGGTATTATTCATGTACTAATTGACAATCGCTAATCTTCACGATAAATATGTTTTGAGATTCTTAGCAATCTTCAGACTTTGTGATCGTGGTTCTATTCGTGACCAGGTGCTGCAGAGCTGATGCAGTCTTGTCACTGACCCATGCCACAAAAATAATTTGTGTTAGGGTTCCCTATTAGATTCTCATATAACTTTAAAGCATATCTCTATTATTAGATGTCCTTGTTAATTAATATTAGACGCCGATATTACTTTCAAATCATATTAAAATTATTTCAATAAGAAAAAAAAAGTTTTTTCTTGAATCATAGTACAAAAAGAAAAATTTTAATTTTCAATAATTTATCAAACAAAAAAATGTAAATAACTTAAAATAAATTAAAAATGATTTGAGTACAACAAACTTTTTATAAAATGCAGTTTTATGGCATAAGTTATTTCAATTTTTTTTTTTTTTTTTTAATTTGTGTTGATATGACTAATTTGTATGAAGATAATTATCAAATACAATTTAGAAATTTAAATTAGTAGAAAATAATAAATTATGCTAAAAAAATGATACATATGTAAGACTTTTTTTTTAACTAGCCTGGATGCCCGGCGTTGCCTGGGTATTTGGAGATGTGTGTTGAGCAAAAAAAAAAAAAAAAAGAAAAAAGTGTAATAGGCAAGCAGGCGTGGACCCATACTGCGAAAGATGAAAAGAACATGAAAAATGTGACGTCTTTTCCGTTGCGTCCATCGCCAAACCGAAAATGGCGAAGGTTTAAATTAAGGCTAGTCAATCGAAAAGAGGGGATAATTTTCGAAAATATCGGCGAAAAAAAGCAACCCCCTCCTTGTAGAAAAGTGCCCAGTTGAGGGTGAAGGAATTAATGTTTTTAGCTAATTTTTTTATATTTATCATCCAAAGGGTCAAGCTTCAAAACTATACCGATCTCGTGAAAATCTGTCACCTCTGTCGAAAGTTTTAGACAGGCATACAAACATGCATTTAAACAGACAGGTGAGATTTATATTATAGAAGATAACGAAATATGACCACATTCTCATAATATAAAATGCTTAATGACGAGATCATTGGTTTTACACGGAGGTGCTTGGCTTGATTAACTCCTTGAGAATATATTTGCTGGATTTTACTTTAACCAGATGTTATCGAGAAAATATAAATATGTGGCGATAATATATACAATGTGAATATTTTTTTTTTAATTTTTATTAATATAATTATCAAATGCAATTTAAAAATTTAAATTGGTAGAAAATAATAATGTAAATCAATATGATACATTTATAAAAATGTATTTTTATTTAACTGAATTAAATGACATATTTAATAACGATTGGCATAATTAATGTGAAATGCTTGATGGCTAAATCATTGGTTTTGCATGGAGGTGCTCAGTTTGATTCACCCCTTGGGAATATATTTGCGTGATTTTCTTTGGCTTAATTAACAGGGTGTTATAGAGAAAACAGAAATATATGAAAATGATATATATGTGTATGTGAGCGAGTGTGTGTGTATAATATATATATATATATATATATATATATATATATATATGCGTGTGTATAAGAATAAAAATTTAAAACTGAAAAAAATATTTTACATTAATTCATTGTTCAACAAGATGCTCAAATAGATATATTTCAATTTTCTTAATTCACAGAGTTTCAAAGAATTGTGTTCTTCTCATTGGAGAAAAGATATTATCAAATGAATATTATAGTGAAGCTATGAATTTGCTGGTACTGGCATTAATTGAAACAGCATTACATGAAAACTAGTCATATATATGTTAGTAATATTAGTAAGTTATGAAATATACATGGCAGGAAAGCTATATATATATATATATATTAGCAATTCATTCTTCATTAATGGTGCCGAATTCAATCAGTAAACCATTTACATCATCATTTGCATCAAAATTAGCTGTTTTTATCGCAAATAGTTGCTTACTGTTATGAAAGAAATGACGTTTCTGAATTTTTCAGATGAGGATTGATTATTCGTATTATTTTGGATTCTTCGGACTACTGTTCTCATCTCGAGTGTTATTTTCACAAGATTTCAGTCAAGGTAACCTTTGACTTTCTTCAGGTGTGTCCTGTTGAACTTCGGAAATCTGCACAGATATTTAAAATTTAATCCACAGGGGTAGTATGTTCTTGTTCCATCAGCCATGAGTGAGTAGAAATCCTAAGTAATTCGCAATTGTATTTTGAGTGTTGCCCGTACTTAGGATTGAATCTTAAGAAATATAACTTACAACTGAATTTTACCAAGTACTTTATCCATTGTGCCATGGGTCGTTATCACATAGTTTTTTTACAGCAAAAATATTTTCACTTTTTATTTTTAGATAAAATTTAAAAAAAAAAAAAAAAAAGAATACTCTGATTTTAACGATGGACAGACTGAACCGTAAATCGAGAAAAAATTGAATTCTATGAAGTTTTCAACTTGGATTCTTTTTTTGTGAAAAACAATTTAAAACGCACCATTTTGCCGAGTAGTCGTTGGAATTGTTCTTAATATAGACGCAAACAATATTATTATGCATTAAATTATAAAATATCAACATTAAAACAATGGATCAACCGTCACTGTAAATATTAATCTAACTTGAAGTAACTGAGGGTGGGGGTGGGGGCGATTAATGACGCACGAGAGAGAATTGTACATTTTTATAAAAATGATTAAATTAAATTTTACATTTTTTTTAAAAAAATAATCTCCAAATACGTTTCTGCAATTTTTGACGATTGATTATTTGGCTTCTTCAGATTATTGTGCTCACCTTGAATTTTATTTTCACAACGTTTCGGTCGAGGTAGCCTTCTTCAGGTGTCAACCTTCTTGTCAAACTCGGAAATCTTTCTGTCAAACTCTGGAATCAGTCCAGAATTTCAATAAGAACTTTTTATTTAATCCAGCATGCTCTCACTCCATCATGACTATATAGAAACCCTGAGTAATTTGCAATTGTATTGAACCTTCAACCTCCACAAGAGTGTAATTTTACAACTGAATTTTGTCAGATACTTTATCCACTATGCTACGGGTCCTTGTGGAAAATTCTATACCCAAAGTACTGACGCAGCACTCACCATAGGTGGGTTGAATCAGCTTCCTCCAAAGGAGGAAGTTTCATGGAAATAAGAAATTTACAAACGGCCCTCAGTCGCATGTATATTCCTGTCAGGGGAGATAATGTAAGGTTTTTGCAGCTCTTGCAGGGAGGTGCTGACGTCGTCCTGCATACAGCACCTGGTATCCTCAAATGGTCACCATCCGGTAATGGGCAGGCTCAACATTGCTTAACTTTGATGATCTAACGAAAACTGGTGTGTCAACATGATTATGCCGTGTGCGAATATGAATTTTAGGAGCCTTAAGACTATTTTTTGAGTATTAACTTACTCCTTATTATGAAAGATATCGTTATTTATTATTACGTATTATATATACGATATATTTGTGTATGTGTATATATATATATATATATATATATATATATATATATATATATATATATAATGTGTGTGTGTGTAGTAATAAATAGCGATATAATGATAAGGAGTTTATAAGATTTAATGTACTGTCTTGTTTTTAAATCTCTGAAACAGTGCTTCATGGTAAACAGCTGATCATCCCTTTAAGAACATTGGTATTATTGTTTGTTCATTTAAGTAAAATGGTTCAGCGACGCAGAAAATTAATTGACTTAATGAGAAAATAATTTTCTAACGAAGGACTTTTTTTTTTTCATAGTTTTAAAGGCTATATATATATATATATATATATAATTATGTAGTAATGACTTATATATGTATGTATCTATGAGTGTGTGTGTGTATATATATATATATATATAATTTCATATTTACTCGTTTTCACATCTAGGCTGGTTGGTGATACCTAATTAAAAAATTGAAAAAGAAGAAAAATGTATCTTTTTCGGTGATACGTGAAACAGCATAATAGAATATGTGACGCTCAACAGAAATTACTGTAGATAAATATACACCACGGCTATTATTATCATGTTTTGATTTTATATTTAATTTGAAAATCATGAAGATGAATTCTATCCGAAACAATGAGAATAAATCATTGCAATTACTTGTGATCTGATTTAAAAAAAAAAAAAAAAAAATTAGGGTGTTTATTCAGGTATTCAGGTATGTACTTATAATGAAACTTTAAAAAATGCAGAAAAGTTTTGAATGAAACTGGCATACTCCAAAAATCTTGTAATTTCATCAAGTAATTTTTTTATTTAGAAAATCAAATTTTATGACTTGCTCAATGTAAGAGAAACCAGTCACCATATTTGATTGAATTCAAAATTCATCCCTGGTTACCTCTCCCTTAACAACCTCTCCAGAATCAAGGGCTTATCAATGGCTACTAAAAATATTTAATCACTAAAAATCGTAAAATTTGATTTTTTTTTTTTTTAATTAAAAAAAAAACCTACTTGATCAATTTTCTGCATATAACACCTTCATACTATAACAAGTAGGATTACCATAAAGTTTTTTGTTTTAATTTTTGTTTTCCTAAATAAGTGCAAATTTAAATAAGCACCCCTTTTTTTATATATATATATATATACATGCTAAAGTATCTAAGATAAACTTGGTTCGAGTGTTTTCTTTGTTTTTTTTAGATATGATAAACTTTCTCCAGGGTCAAGGTAGCCTAAATACACATCACCAAAACTAGCGATGGTCCATTTTATTTTTTTTTTTATGTACATACTAAGTAAATTTACTTACAAGGTGGTTTATGTCTAAATTCAAGTAAAACGAACATGGGTTCAGTGTTTCCGGAGCAAGGGGTGGGAGTAGCATACATTTACGGAGGTTATGTGATACATCAATTTTAAGAATTATTGTAAGGGAGATAAAAATGTTCACAATGCTGAAAAATACGGTACTCATTAATGTCTTACTTGCAAAATCAGGATATACATTTACTAATATATACACAAATATATATATATATATATATCTCGTGTATTCTAATTTAATTCCTGAAATAATTGTTTTTAAAAATATAGAAAGGTGGGTTTTTTGTTTGTTTTTTATTTTTTTTTGTATCCCCCCACACACACTCTCAATATTTTTTGGATATTTTCTTTTTCTTCTTTTTCCTTTATAGCATATTGACTTTATTTTTTAAATTGTGTTTTTAAATTTCTTTTTTTTTTTTTTTTCCCGAATAAAAAATTTGATAAACAACTTTACCCCTTGCTGCTTCACACACAAAATAAACTTTTTTTTTTTATCTGAGAAAATCCAAAATTCAAGCTGTCAGCTTTATTTTTCCTAAAAAAAAAGAAAAAAAAAAAATACAACATTGAATTTTTTAATCTTTTTTTTTCTTCTGAAAAAAAATCGAAAATCCAATTTTTAATTTTTTTTTTTAACTTTTATTTATTATTATTATTTATTTATTTATTTTTTTTTCAAAAAAATCCAAAATGCAATTTTTTTATCTTTGTGGTACGATCGCCGTTACTCTCTCTCTCTCTCTCTCTCTCTCTCTCTCTCTCTCTCTCTCTCTAACCCCCAAAAAAGTGTTAGGGATTGAAAAAACTGAAGAAATAAGTGCATCAACAGAACAAAACTATAGGAAGTTGTTCACCAAGGAGCACAAAAGAAAGCTAAAATGGGATCGTTAATCAACATGTGGTGGACGAAAGATTTTAGAGTTAGTTTTAGGAATGGCACTGAGTTTTGTGACAGTTGACAGTTTTTGGTTGGTTGGTTGGTTGTTTTTGTTTTACGGCATCAACCCTTTTCAGGTTATCTAATGCCGAATCCAGTGATTTTGAAGAAAAATCTTTTAATAGAATATATTTGTTTTTTTCCAAGTCGGTTTCTATTTAACCCATAGTTGGGACTCTAACAGGTACTACCACTCCGGGTTAGAGTGGACCTGGGAGCAATGGCAATTAAAGTGAGGCTCCACACTCCCCAAAGCCCGCAAGCTGGGGCCTCACCATCGGATATAGTTTAAGGTCATATTCAGGACCATAGTTTTGAGTTGGAGAGAGCTGTGACTCTAACACAATTGAATGTAAGTCGTGGCTTGGAGTAAATCAAGATGAGCTGACATAAACCGACAACAAAGAGGCCTCGACGGATTCTGTTGATGTGAACCTCAGCGTTTAGAGGGTCGATAGCGTCACACATCGGAGTTTGTGTTTTTTTTTTTTTTTTTTGCGTTTTGTTTTAATTTTTTTTTTTTTTTTTTTGCGTTTTGTTTTAATATTTTTTTTTTTTTTTTGCGTTTTGTTTTAATATTTTTTTTATTTTTTTTGCGTTTTGTTTTAATATTTTTTTTTTTTTTTCGTTTTGTTTTAATATTTTTTTTTTTTTTGCGTTTTGTTTTAATTTTTTTTTTTTTTGCGTTTTGTTTTAATTTTTTTTTTTTTTTTTTTTTTTTTGTACTTGTGAACTCATTTGCGCCCTCCCCTCATCAGCTGACAATGTTAGAGACGATGACACAACGAGAAGAAATAAAGATAAAATTGGGGCGAGGGGTTGTTGAATAACAAAAAAGCCCAACGAGTGGCGGAAAAGTGTAGACAATAAATTAAAGGGAAAAAAAAAATGAAAAAAATATGAAAATGATGTTAAAGAGAAAATGGACATTGCGAAAATCCTCCGTCGATAATATAAACACACTCACATTTATTAATTTATTTAATATTATTAACTAGTAGCAATAATTGCTATGAAATCTGTTTATGTACGAATGTGGAGAAGTGATCCTGTTTTAACATTGCCTGTAACGAAGAGTATTTAAAGAGAAAAAAGTGTAGATTTATGAAGGGTTGGCCATCCAGAAGAGAAGATGAAAGAAGAAATTCACAGCAAACAGCGTTGGGTTCTACATTTGTTGTTGAGCAAGGAGGTCACCATATTTTTTTTTTTTTGTTTTTTTTTTTCACAACTCGAGAACCCGCATTTTAATAAGCACTTCCTTTCAAGATTCGTTTCTCTCTTATTCGTTTAATAAATCTGGTAATTATACTCAACGATTTTTTTATTTTTTTTTAACTTCTTCCTTACCACGTATGTTCCTCTCGACAATTACTGACCCCAATGCTGTTTCAATGTTCTTCTACTCCATCTTCTTGTTCTGGCCATGTCGTCGTCTCTCACACATTGGCGACTATCGAGGGGGTGCACAGATTCACAAGTTTAAAAATAAAATAATGCGAGAAAAAAGAAAAAAACAAACACATTCCACACATTCTGTATGCGTCAGTTGGACACTGGGTATGTGTGTGACACTATCGTGGGAAATAACTCTTGAAAATCCACATCTATGTAGTCTATCGAGACCTTTTTGTCGTCAGTTCTGCAGTGTCCATTGGAGAACTGTCATCAACTGTCGCAAACTTAAAGCTGTCCGTAAACTGCCTTTAGCTGTTATAAAACTCATTGATAATTCTAAAACTGCTCGTAAACCAACTAAACGTATTGACCTCCTTTGGTCCTTTTGTTTTCATTTACAGCCACACCTTGATTAACAATCCCATTTTAGCTTCCTTTTGTTTTCCTTGGTAAACAACTTCCTATTTATTGTCTTTCCACCAACCCTATTTCCTATATTTTTATTTTCCTGATAAACTTGTATCCTCTTTTTTTAATTCCTAACACTTTAGAGGTAGGGGACGTCGATAGTATACTCCTCTACCAGTCAAAGTATACACAAGATGAACATCTGTGTAAATCATGCAGGACATGTGATTCGGGTTCTAAAAATTGTTTACATTCAAATGAAGCTTTTGTATTTTTATTCGTTGGTTGCGTGATGGACGTTATGTTCCTGAACCCAATAGAAGTGACCCTCAACTTGCTTCATCCTTGGTAGAAGTAAAGGTCAAGCTCAGATATACATTTTTGCTTGGCATGTAGTTTGAATTTTTTTTTTTTTTTAATGAAAATTGCTCCATTCAAAGCATGAAGCCACTAGATGTAAGAGACCTAAAAAGAACAAAATGTGATTGACGCAAAGACAGGAATGGCTATTGGCCTTTAACTATGGGTAGGAGGAAAACAGTCAACAGAAAGAGAATTCCACAATTCTGCAGTTCTTGAAAAAGAGACTATCGGAATAGGTTGGTTGGTTGTTTTTGTTTTACGGCATATCAACCCTTTTCGGGTTATTTAACGCCGAATCCAAAGATTCGGAAGAAAAAATTTTTTTAATAGAGTATATTTGTTGTTTTCACGTCGGTTTCTATTTAACCCATAGTTGGGACCCTAACAGGTACTACCACTCCGGGTCAGAGTGGACCTGGGAGCAATGGTAATTAAAGGGTGGCTCCACACTCCCCAAAGCCCACAAGCTCACCACTGGATATAGTTTAAGGTGATATCCAGGACCCCCATTGAGGGACTTTTACCCTCTGCAGGGGGGGCAGTCGGCGTATTCTAATGCCCCACCGACAGGGCCTATCGGAATAGGAAAATGTATTATAACAAAGTATCTGAACAGTGAATTTATGAAGACCACTTGAATCAAACGAGCTGAAATAAAGGAAGCAGGGAATAGTTCAGAGAATTCTGGAGAACACATACCATAATAGTATTTGTAGAAGAGACTGTGACTAACAGCATCACATAAATGAGAGAGAGAGGGTGCAGCAAAGTAGAAAGTGTGACGGCAGCTTGAGACTTTGAAGGTGTCTCCTTTAATGGTTTGAACATGCAATATGTCACTCACCTGAAATCTGTATAACGGACACAACTTTATACCACTTCCTTCCTGGTGTAAATGACACAGTGATGAGATGAAAATCTGTTTAACTGCTCTGACTTGGAAAGGATCTGCAGACCAACTATGAAATCTAATGCAGGAAGAGGAAATGACATTACATCGCTCAGGGCTTAAATGGTGTGATTCGTGATGCAGTTAAATTATTACAAATCAATGCCTTAGGTGACCCAGCTATTTGTAGCATAGGGGTGATAGGCTGGATCTTTCTGGGGCTATCTACTTTTGTGGTCTGTCAAGTCTAATTTATAAAACTCACAATATCTGTCTGTCTCCATATTTTCAAACTCTATCTCGTCCGAAACTAAAAGTCACAGAGCAGCGCTAGGGGCCTCAAATGATTGGATTTTTTATAGACCGTTCTTTTCTGCGTCTTTAACTAGTTAAAATTGTTTTTAAGGGGTCAAAATTTCAAAAATCGTTATACGTTTTGTATATTAATCTGAATTTATTTTTAATTGGTTTATATGCATGTCACGTTGGTACAGTGGTAACATCACCAGCTTTGAATGTTACAGTTTTGCTTTCAGTTTCAATTCCAGCTGATGGCACCCAAATACTTTTTTTTACTTTTGAAATCACAACTCTATAATAATAATACATGCAAAATCTGGACAAATTAAAATATCATATTTAAGCGTATTTTACAACCGGGCAAAACCAAGCGCCCCATCCCCTCCACCTGGCTAGTCTATCATAAGACTGGACAGACAATAGAAGTAAACACTCCCAGAAATCTCTCGTTCTTTAATGAATCAGATAATTGCTCGCAAAGTCTGTGGAAATTCCACAAAAAATAAAAACGTTTTTGAATTTAATTTTACTCTTTTTCATCCCAAAAAAGGCGTATTGCCACTTGGAACGTATGGAGTTACGATCTGGGATCGAGCCTGACAGGAGATTATGAGAAGTTGAGCAACGAGAGTCTGCTCGCTTTACGTCTAAACTTCTGCAGTTTAGTACAGCTAGGGAAGCAGGTAACAGCAAGGGAATTCCACAGTCTAGCAGTCCGTAGAAAGAAACTGTTAAGAGTAAAATACTTTCTGGCATTCGGGGAGCTTAATAATGAAGGGGTGGGATTTTGCTGTTTGTCAGGTTAGTTGGAAGTACGTGCATTGATGGGGGGGGGCATGAGTTCTATTCCATTCCATTAAAGTATTTATAAAACAGGCACAGAAATAAACATTGCAGTGATGGGACAGAGGTTGGAGCTTGGCTCACAGTGCGAGAACCTATTAGATTTGAGACTCTTATTTTGGACCCTATCTAAGAATGAGAAACTAGTGGTGAATGCAACAGTCCAGATGTGGCAACAATATTCCATGCATGGGCGAATTGTAAAGATAGGATACTCTCAGGTGTGAGTAATTTTCTAGCATGGTAAAAGGAACCTGCCTTCTTTGCAGTAGATTTATTACTTTTAATTAAATATTAAGTTTCCCCCACTCTCATATCTTCTGCTTACATTTAAAGATATCTTGTCAGGTTTTCCATGCTAGACCGAGATAGCAATAGATCTGACAAATCGTCAATATTTGGTTCTGACTAGCCATTTCATTTTTATCCTTGCAGAATGTTTTTATACTAAAATAGCACACGTGTACTAACGATTCATTGTTTATCAAGGTTTAAAGGCCACTCGAGGATAAGTGTTAATGAGTTTGCAGTGTGGATGGTGAGACAACACGGTGAAGATTCGTAACGATTGTTGAAACTGAGCAGAAATTGATTATCTAAGAGAGTGACTCAACAAGTATTTGTTAATATTGGACTTGAAGAATTTGTTAACTTACACGATGCACGATGTTGTAGTCAGATGGAAAGCATCTCCCAATGTATTATGTTCCACAGACTGGTAATTTCTGGAAAGAAACTCTGTTCATGGAAGTTCCTTTTAGCTTTAGGTTGATAGAAGGAAAATTATTTATAGTGGCTGCAACTAGATGAGTATTTATTGTGAACCATAGATTGGAGCTCAGTCGAGCATCTACCATGAAAATAACAATAGAGTATAAGGTGTTCAACTCCCGATACAATCCTTTACCTGTATAAAAGCCAGATATGTCCTAAAATGGCTTACTGCTGCCACATCTGGAAAGGAGCTGCTTGGAGCACCTATTCCTGCATTGACAAAGTTCAAACCTGGCTTTGAAACCTACAAGTCGATGTCCTTTTCTCTTCTTTGCAATCTTTTTCTATACAGAAGAAACCTTGTGAACCTATCTTTGCTATATTGTTATTTTTAAAGCAAGTGATGAACTGAACTTCAATTGAGTGTTCCCCACTCTCTGTAAAACATCCACAACAAACACTCGTTTAGCTAGAACCACTGCCAAAAATTTTCCCTACTCTATCTGCCAGAAAGGACTTGTCCTGCCTTGATAGAGTTCAAAATACACTTTGTAGCGTCGTAGATGTCCTTTTCTTTTCCCTGCAACCTCTATTTCACAAAAGACATGTTGCGAGTTTGTCTCTGCTTTATTGTTGTTTCATGGCAAGTGCTCGACTGAGCTTCAATCTATGGTCCCCCCTCGCCAAACTTTCACAATAAACACTCGTCTAACTGAAAACACTATCAATAATTTCCCCCACTCTTTATCTGTGCCTAAACCTAAATGTAGATTCCATGAGCAAAGCTTCTTTCGTAGAACTGCATGCCTGTGGAACTGTCTTCTGTTTTCCTTCTTTCCAGCTGACTAGAATCTGATTGTCTTCAAGTCCAACGTAAACAAGTTCTTGATGAACTGTTTCACTTAAGTTAACAAATTTACCAAATTTCTATTACTAATGATTACTATATTGTCCAATTGACTACTGTACACTCTTAACCCTTATCCTCGAGTAGTCTCTGGGCCTTGATAAGTGGTGATGCCTATGTAAAGAAAAAAAATATCTGCCTAAAAGTAAACACAAATTCCATAAACAAAGTTCTTTCTTTGAACTGCCTGCCTGTCCTGTAAACTGCTTTCCAGCTGACTACAACATGATCATATTCAAGTTCAATGTAAACAAGTTCTTGTTGAGCCTTAAATAATCACATTTTAGTTCTGGATGGGCAACACTAGGCAATGTCTCATGCTCATTCTGTAAGTAATCTGGGTCAAGGAAGTGTCTTCAGTTTATTACGCCCTTTTCTGCTTAGGATATCTAGACGTGTTATGAAGTTCATGCAAGAAGTGGCTGAATCATTTGAGGTGCCAAGCGCCTAAGGCACTCCAATCACCATAAAGCATCCCTAATCTCATTGGTTTCTGATAAAACATGATTGACGCTATTTTTCTAACAGCTGCACATCCTTTTCATCATAACAAGATCGTTACATCCAGAGAATTAGACTTAGGAATTTTTGCGTCTTTTGACACATGAACGAGTCAAAATATACCATGATTTTCGATTTGAAACTAGATCCACAGCATTCCACCAGTTTCTTCTCGTTGCAATCAAATCTCTCTTAATTGTCTTAATTGTCTCAATTGTCTGAATTGTTTGTTTCCAGTTCAGTTTTACTCTTTCTCTTCTTTTTTTTCCATTCCATTGGAGTACTTTGTTCTCCTTTCGCATTGTGTTCTGTAATCCTGAACGTGCTGCCACAGAATTGTGTGACTGGACATATCACTGTCACATTTTCGGAGTTCTGTATTAGCTAACTATAGCGATGTTTTATGCATTCCATAATTTGCATAATTTGCTCTGTCTATTGCTAAGGATTTTTATGACCATAGCTTAATAAAGGTAAAAAAAAAAAAAAAAATTTCTCTGTATCCAACCTTAGGGTATGTCCAAGCCAGACTAGACATTTATTTGCTGATTATTGACAATAATTACATGCTTGTTAGTGTGATCTCTGACTTCTTGGTTGGTAATTCGATCGTTTCATTTGATCCCTAGAATGCACTTGAGATCAAACGCATCTAATTTCTTTTGGTTAATTTTAAGATGCCTTGTTCCACTCCCATGTGGACACAACGTTGCTGTTATAAAATCTTTATTTAGATTTGAAGATAAATGTTTTTTGTTTCTCCAGATCTTGCAGAGTTGGTTAAATTCTGCTGAGGCACTGCAACTCGTAATCCATATCGCATTCCTTGACATCCAGAAGTGATAATTTATAAGGGGTCAAGGGGAATAATTGGACTCTGTTAGCCTGAAGAATTATTGTCCTTGATTTGTTGAAAGATTAAAATAATCTGTGCTTATTCAGATTGGCACTTATGGCAGCATTTCAAATTAAAATACAGAAAAGTCTGTATGATATACGTACTAGTCACGGAACGAAGATGAAAAATTCCAAAAATCACATAATTTGATCAAGTAGTTTCTTTTTGTTTATTCAATTTAAGAATTTATACTAATTTTTCCATAACAAGTAAGTATGCAACATACTTGAAATGTGTTGGTTTAAAATATCACCAATGTAAACAGGCACATAAAATTCCTTGAATCTTTTTCCCCCATTTGAAGGGGTTTTCTTTAGTTGATGTTTTTCAGCATGTACCATCCAAGCTGCTAACTCTGTTATGTACGAGCAGGCTACCTGGTTGTAAAAAATATTCATAAATATTTTAATTCATGCCGATTTCTTATTGTAGAGCAAAATATCTATTTTTTTTTTATTTATTTATTTTTTTTTTTACATGGGGGTCACCACTTATCAAGGCCCGAAGGCCATTCAGGGATGAGGGTTATTGCGTGTACAGTAATCAATGAGATAGTATTGTAGTAATCATTAGTATTGGGGGTTTTGATAGAGTGTCTTACTTAAGGGGGCAGTTTGTCAGGAGTTTGTTTATGTTGGACTTGAAGACATCCAAGTTGTAGTCAGGTGAGAAACAGGCAAGCGGCAGAGAGTTCCACTGGCGTGCAGTTCTAAGAAAGAAGCTTTGCTCATGGAATCTACGTTTTGGATTTAGGCACAGATAAAGAGTGGGGAAAACTATCTATCTATTAATTACTGGGAGGAGGGGGGCGGTTGTAAAATATGTTTAAATATGATATCTTAATTTGACCAGATTTTGTATATATTAATAGTCGTGATTTCAAAAGTAAAAAACAAAAAGTATTTGGGTGCCATCAGTTAGAATCGAAACTGAAAGCAAAACTAGCATTCAAAGCTGGTGATGTAACCACTGTACCAATGTGACATGCATATAGACTGATTAAAAATGAACTAAAATGAATGTACAAAATGTATAATGATTTTTTTCCATTTTCACCCCTTAAAAACTATTTTAATCAGCTAAACGCCCATAAAAGAGCAGTCCATAAGAAATCCAATCATTTGAGGCCCCTAGCACCGCTCTGCAGCTTTTTGTTTCGGAGGAGATAGAGTTTGAAAATATGGAGACAGACAGACAGACATATAGATTTTTATATATATTAGATTATCCAATATGATTTCAAGTTATTAAAAAAATATCTCTTGGATACCATCTACTAGAATTAAAAACAGACCATTTAGCACTATGGCCTTAATCGTTATTTATCTCTCTAGCGTCGTTACCATCTGAGCCACTGGCACATGGCTATAAAAGGCTAAAAATGAAGCAACTTTAAGCTATGAATGTTTAATTTTGCGGATGTGCAAAATTAACAGCAGGAGTAATGTTTTATTCGACTTACCTTGCCAAGGTCAACTGTTTTTTGTTTGTTTCTTCAAATTTGCCATCTTAACAGCAATTTTGCTAAAAACTAAATCGAAAGTGTGCTACAGGTCCAAATTATCAAGGCCCGGAAGCCACTCAGGGATAAGGGTTATTGCGTGTACAGTAATCAATGGGATAGTATTGTAGTAATCATGAGTATTGGGAGATTTGATAGAGTGTCTTACTTAAGGGGGCAGTTCATCAGGAATTTGTTTATGTTGGACTTGAAGACATCCAAGTTGTAGTCAGGTGAGAAACAAGCAAACGGAAGAGAGTTCCACAGGCATGCACTTCTAAGAAAGAAGTTCTGTTCATGGAATCTACGTTTTGGTTTTGGCACAGATAAAGAGTGAGGAAAATTCCTGTGGACTGTGGTTTCAGCTAGACGTGGGGGGGGGGGGTCGTGAAAGATTGACGAGGGGGTACCAGAGATTGAAGCTCAGACGAGCACTAGCCATGAAAGTAACAATAAAACAAAAACAGGCTCACAATGTCTCTTCTGTGGGAGAGAGGTTGCAGGGAAGAGAAAAGGACATCCCCCACTAAGCCATAAGTCTATTTTGTACTCTGTCAAAGCAGAACAGGCTGTTTTTAGCAGCTCCTACCCAGATATGGCAGCAGTATTTCATCCTTGGACGTACTTGGCTTTTATATAGATAGAGAATTGCATCAGCAGTGAGATATCTTCTGGAGCGGTAGAACAATCCTACCATTTTTCCAGCGGCCTTGGCAACTAACTTGAGTGACGTGTTCCATTTCAGGTCAGAAGTAAAGGTCAATCCCAGAAACTTATCAAAATATGGAGCTTTCCCTAGATTAGAGCCATCCATTTCAATTGATGCCAGATAGGGGTCAGAGTGTTGATGATGTAAAGATAGGAGCTTGGTTTTAGATGCATTAAAAGTAACCAGCCACCTCTTCCCCCATTGTACCACGCGCTCAAGATCAGAGGAGAGAGAATCAGAGAGAACTTTGTCATTTACGGCCTTAGATGCGTTGCCATAGATGGTCATGTCATCAACAAAGATGTCAACAAATGATTTAAGTATGTGTTTTGGGAGATCATTGATGTAGATCAGGAAGAAAGTTGGGGCCAGGATGAACCCTTGAGGGACTCCAGCATTAATACTGTGGGCTTCTGATTTTTGCCCATCAACCACTACTCCTATGAGCCATCAGAGAGAAATGATTTAATGATTGAGAAAACATTTCCAGTTATACTGTAGCTGGAAATCTTGTGAAGTAGGCCCTTATGCCATACCTTATCGAAGGCCTTTGATATGTCAAGAGCAATTGCCTGAGAAAGGAAGCCTTTGTCAAGAGATTCACTAATCCTATGAGATATAACCGTTAGAACATCTGCTGTAGATCTAGCAGAACGGAAACCGTATTGTGTGTCACTAAGAAGGTTATTTTTTCTGAGATGGTTGATTACTTCTCTATTTAACACAGATTCCAACAACTTACTCATGACGCACAGGAGACTTATTGGCCTGTACTGAGAGTGAGATAAGCGATCACCTGAATTCTTAAATACAGGGCATACTGATGAGATTTTCCTAGGTGATGGGAAGCAATTCTCCTTAAGACAATGTTTAAACAGTTTTGGGCACTAGTGCTGGTTGAAGTTTTTTGAGTACTATAATTGGAATACCGTCAGGTCTGGTTTGCTTTATTGGAATCAAGGTTCTTGATTAGCTTGGTGACCTCATGCACAGATATTTATATGTTGCATAGCGTCTTGTCTGTTATAGGAGGAAATACGGGGAGTTGATGGCCTTCGTCGCATAGGGTAGAATTAGCTGCAAAATTCTTGGCAAATGGTTTGACCTTGTTTGATGCTGACGAGATGACCTCAGGTTAGGATAGAATGCACACTTCTGGTCAGGATCCTGTTTGCTATTTGCCAAAACTGGTGAGAACCAAGCTGCTGCTCAGCTACTTTGGATTTAACAGACTGAGCATATAGCTCTCTTGCATTTTTTATTACTCTTTTACAGTGGTTGCTGGCAGTCCTGAAAGCAGCTTTAGTCTCAGTACATCTATTACATTGGTAGCTATGGAAAGAGTGATTTCTGTGCGCAATGGCAGCAGCACATTCTGGCTGGTTTTTGCTGGAATTTTTTGATTGTATGAATCAGTCTATGCCTACAATTAACCATTCAGTAAGGTCTGATACTATAGAGGACACATCTTTTTAAACATGAAATGCAGGGGTAGATCAAATATAAATGTACGGAAGCTATCTCAGTCAGCCGTAGAGTATCGACATACAGTATGGTGGAGAGGTATGTCTGAAGACTTATAACATTTCATTTTTATCTCAACTGATACAACCGAGTGGTCGGAAGAGGAGATAGAACGGAACATGAACATAGCTCAGGAGAAGTTGTGAGAAAAAGGTCTAGAAGGCTTGCGTATTGACCGGAAGGATCGGCCACACGGGTGGGTTCGTGAACAATCTGGGTGAGGTCATAGGCAATGGCGAAATCATGACAGAACCTCGCCTTATCATCTGTCTTGTTCGAGTGGGTCAGCCATTCCATATTATGGACATTGAAGTCACCACAAATGTGGATGTTAGCCGAAGGATGAGTAGACAGGATGTTGTCAATTTTCTCAGATATACTCTTAAAGATAGTAACTCTGCTGTTGTGGGGGGCGATAGAGGGCAAATATAAATGCGGTGGTGTAAGCAAATGCAACCTGGAAGCACATATAAGATAAATTAGGGTCTTGTCTGGAGATATCTTTAATGTAGGCACATATCCCATGCCCATGGCGATTTTGGGGGTCAGATTTAGATGTTAAGTTAGAGTATCCTTTAATTATGAACTCGTCTAGAGGAGTGGCGGGCCCTATACCGGTTTTGCTTAGGAAGAATATGTCTGGTTTCATCTCCTGTAATTGGATTTCAACCTCTGGAAGGTTGGAATGTAGATCCCTGGTGTTGGAGAGGGAGACATGGTAGTAGGGGTCTTTGTTGGAGGATGGGGTTCTAGGTTTATTTGTTTGATAAAAAGTTTTTGCACACACATCAACAAGGTCCCTTATATATATATATATATTATATATAATTTCCATATACTAGAACGTTTCTATCCTAAATTCTACACAATTATGCAGGATGTAGAAACTATGCTTAAATAGAATTCAATGTGAAATGAAACCAATCATCTAATAAAAGACAGAAAACATTAATAATAACTAGGACTATGACAACAGCATATTCTTTTCATTCTTTTGACTCTCGAGTATATATCCGACACAGACACAATCAACAGAGAACCACATCAGTCTACATAAAAACATAAGATATCAATGGATATATATCCGAGAGTCAAAAGAATATGCTGTTGTCATAGCCTTAGTAATTAATAAATGCTCGTTTTTCAAAGGAATATGCAAACTGGTTGACGTTCATGAAGACGCTAGCATGTCCATGACTGAGTATATTAAGAAGTTTGTTTTAATAATTTTTTGATTGACAAAAGTAGGTATTTAATAATGTCAAAGCAAGAAAAAACTCCAGCTTTATAGCTATATCTAAAAATCTGCAGCACTTTTATTACTATTGCATGTGAATGCAGATGTTGCTGGGATAGATGCATGGCCAGAAGAGGAGAAGGTGCAGAGAATTGAAAATATCCTTGACGAGCAAGACCATCCAGAAAGATATTCTCTTTGGAAAAAAAAAAGTAACTCAATGAATGGGAAAAGTCATGCTGTGATCATCCTTGTGAGAAAAACAATATCCAGGGTTAATTTCAGTTAACCCCCAAGAATGGAGATCGTTTTAGAATTTATCTTACATAGATGTTTAGGGTAGCTGACCTCAGGGAAAACGAACAGTGACCGCTAACAAAGGGCCAGATTCAATAAAGAAATCTCAGGAGAATAGAGAGGCAGAAGAGGAGGAATTGAACTTTAAGAGAGCTACACGTCTATGGATCCCCAGCCAATAAAAGTGGTTGGTTACCTGGTTATGCATTTTGCAGATAGTCAAATGACCTCCTATAGATGCCTTGTGGACCGTTTTCAGTACCTTATTCCAATATCATTTTGGTGGGACCAATCGGTGCATAGTTGACTTTAATGTGTAGGTGTCAGTGTGCTGACCTTGGCAAAGGAAGGCTAAAGGTCAGGGTTTCTATTTCCTCATTAATGTTATATTTTCGACAAAGTACCTATATGACACTTAATCATTCACACACGGTAGTTTTTGAATATATGGTTCAATGGAAGGTTTTAGTCATTTAGAACTGCTTTAAAGCTTCACCTTTATTTTTCGACCAAATTTCAAACAATTATTACAGTTTATAGATCACCTTTTCAGCTATATTGTAAAAAAAAAAAAAAAAAAAATTTCAATTTTCGTTCAGTAAAACAAAAGTTATGAATTTTCTGGTGTTCAAAATCATCAAAAAAAAAAAAAAAAAAATGTAAGGAGGTGAGCAACGTTTTTTATCACTGGTTTCCATAGCAACCACGTCGCTTCAGCAACTACTGTTGCTACCAATTCACCACTCTCATAAAAAGATGAAAAGAGAATTAACAAGTGAAACTGAAAGAATGAAAGGGAGATAATTAGGGGGATTTTATTGAAAGCAGACGAGTGCCATACATTGTTTTACATGTGTATGTTATGTTTATGGGTGCAAAAAAATAAGACTGAAATTAAACAAAGGACAAGTGAATTTACTGGAAACCTGGACAAATCCTGGATTACAATAGAAAAATGCGAGCATGAAAAGTAATATGGTTAAGCTTAAACATGGAAAAGAAAAGGACAAGATATTCTAGTAAAAATATAAATTTATAACGTTAAATATTGCAGCATTAAGACTTTTTTTAAAATTCGATTTAACATTATGTAATGAATTCTTAATGTTGCAATATTTTAAGTTATAAATTTATATTTTTTACTTGAATATCTTGTCCATGTTTAAACTTAACCATATTACTTTTCATGCTCGCATTTTTTTATTGTAATTCAATATTTGTCTTAAAACTGCGTCCGATTTCGTTATTTTTTCTTTGCTCATGATCAACCAACGTCCATGAAATTGAGCTTTCAAAAGTTTTTTTCTTTCCTAACATTTCCTTTCACATGGTTTTTCTGTTAGGAAATCAACCCTTACGTTTCTCAAATTTTGAGATGAGGATTAGTTATTTGGATCATTCAAACTATTCTCATCTTGAGAGTTATTTTTCACAACATTTCAGCCGATGTAACTTCCAACCTTCTTCAGGTACATGTGTCCAATTCAGAGATTTAATAATTTTTTGTTTCTTTTAAACAAAAAGAATTCAACTAAATGAAATAAATGATTGAACGCCATCTTTGATTGACAAATGAATTTGATTCACAAATGAATAAAATTTATCAAAGAAAGTCAAGTTTCTTAACTTTTTAGATGAGGATTGATTATTCATATTATTTGGATTCTTTGGACTACTGTTCTCATCTTGAGTGTTATTTTCACGTTTCTGTTGATGTAACCAACTTTCTTCAGATGAATCTTGTCAAACTTGGGAATCTGCACAGAATTTCGAATGGAACCCTTTATTTACTTTACTGGAATAGCATGCTCTTGTTCCATCAGCCATGATTGGATAGAGGTCCTAAGTAATTCGCAATTGTATTTTTCAGTCAAATTCCTGAGTTTAACAAAATACACCTGAAGAAGGTCGGAGGTTACATCGACTGAAACGTGAAAATAACACTCAAGATGAGAACAGTAGTCCTAGAATCCAAATAATAGAAATCAACCCTTGTGGTTTACTCAGGGCCGCATTTTTTTGCTTATCAGTTTCCAACCACGTGTCTTACTTTACCACAATAATCATACGTGGTTTTCCATTTTCTGTGTGTGCTGATAAATGGAGGAGAGGGTTGTTTTTTTTTAGATCGGTTAGTCAATTTAGGGTGATTTGCCTGACCTGATGTCATGTTCAGACCAGCATTAACCACCATTTAAGGGTTCATGCAACTTGTTTTAAAAATTGTCATCCATGGATTTTGAAAATGTTTTCTCATACGCCATCTTCTAATTCTAATGTTCGTTCTACTTCGTCTTGTTTTTATTTGATGAAGCTTCTCGAACACGGAAGAGTTTTAAAATCTGTCGACTACAACCATTTTGATTTTCTGCCTTTTATTATTTCACACTTGTGTTACCCTTGATATTTTTTTTTTCTTTCAACACACCTTAAAAAACAAATATTTAAGTGTTACCCCAAATCATGTTATGCTCGAATTTTATTGAGACTATGGAAGCTTTCACACACAACACACAGGGGAGAGGTGGTCTCCAATTCAAGACACCAATTATAGAAAAGCAGAAAAAAAAAAAAAAAAAAAAAAAAAAAAAAAAAAAAAATGCTGCTAAGGCAGAAAGTGATTCGCACTATTTTTTTTAAAATCGTATTTCCAAGTTAAAGTTTTATGATTTTTTTATTCAATTGCAAGGTTAAAGTACAGAATAGGTACAAAACACCCTCCCCATGTTAGGAATGGCTTTTTAAATAATAACATTATTTCAGCACGGATCACTCTGCATGAGTACCAATAATACAAGACAACCAAGTTAGAAGCTTGAATACAAAAGGGAAAATTTGGGATAAAAGATAAAAATCTGATGAAAAGAAAAGAGGTATAAATGTGACACCACATCAATAGTTCATCCACCATTTGCTTGCCACGACTACACGCACCCTGATCAGAGGACTAAGTAGGTACTCTATCTTGCTCAACGGTCTCCTCATCATTTTATTTTCTTAAAAAAGGAGTTCAATTTATGATAAAAGGAGGTATCATGTATTAATATAACATACAGATTTCGTCGGCAAGTGATCGTCAGGATGTGTTTGGTCTGTCACCATCAAGTAGAAGAATTTATCTACAAAGCGATTGGCCAAGCTACTCCACAAGGTTAGAAAACGTGATATGGTAAAGAAAAACATAACTTTAACAGTCGGGATTGCACAATTCTGCTTCACGGAACTACTTAATGTAACTAGGCCATCATCAGCCCCAAAACAGGGGCTAACCTTAAGTCACCATGACTACACTTATTTTCGTCTAATGATGGACCCTTCAAAATGTGACCAGACAATGGAAATCACCACTTTGATGCTCAAAGCACATGACTGTGTGGCAATGCCTTTAACCTGGTTGACCATCATCAGATATGCCATGGTTTAATTTTTCGTAGGTGCTTTAGAGAATGGTTGGCATATCGCTTCTCTCCATGCAATCTGGCCTTGGTTGTGGTGTAAATAACTATTTTTAAATCAAAGCAATTCAATAACTTAAAAAGCATTTTCTTAAACAAAAATAATTGCATAAGATATTTCGCATACAATCATAGAAAAGTTAAACTGCTTTTTTTTTTTGTTTTTTAACTAAATTCAAGTTTTTTCAACTTGAATTCTTTCAGATAGTTTCTTGGTCAGAGGAGGAAGAGGTAACCTTCCACTGTGGGGATCTCCAACCCTGGGTGAGAGCCATAAAACTGATGTGCATTCTTTGACAGCAAACAAGTTCTCTATCTGCATTAATAAAAAAAAAAACAAAAAAAAAAACGTTTTTTTTTTTAAATTAAAACCCTAATTCTGACCGCCATTTCTCCGTTTGGAGATTACCCTCTTTTTCTTTCTAAAAACCTTTTCTCTCTTAATTGTCTTCCTCTTATGAGGTCTTTCCATCCTTTTGTTAACAGAGTAATTTGATTATCTACCTTTCTGAATGGTCTTTTCACTTAACATAGGTTCAAGTTTTTCGCTATTGAAAGACAAACTCGTTTTCAATTCCGTATTTCATTTTACAGATGGCTATAACAACTATTAAGATTTGCTAACGGCCTTCCAGAGGGCTGTCATCTCAATTTACAATTGAGAAGTCCACCCCTCTGCCATCTTCAAAAAATAACATTTATCAATCATAATTGGGGAAAAGAAAAAAAAGAAAATGCAAGTAAAAAATTTTTTTTTTAATATTTTATTTCTCAATGAAATTATCTACACAGGTGAACGGGTTTTCCTTTACGGAGCCAGAAAACGAACTTAAATTTGGCCAACAATGTACAATGTTTTTTGTTTTGCCTACGTTAATTCCGTTGGTGCGCACAATTACTGCTCTTCAGCCAATTTCTCGGCTTTAGCAACGACTTCTTCAAGATTACCAACCATGTAAAAGGCAACTTCAGGTAAATGATCTTGTTCACCTAAGGGAAGAAAAAATAATTTTTTTTTTTTTAATACAAACATAAAAGGAAATCAACAACTTCAAAAAAAGTTTTTTTTGTGTGCTAGTGTAGAATGGTGTTTTAAAATGCATTTTATGCGGAAATTTGTGTCATGCTGAAATTTGTATCAATTCCAAAAAAATTAGAAAAATGATTAGATGTGCTAGATGTAAGAAAATTTAAAAACCTCTACATTTACGTTGATATCAGAATATATTTAAAAATGAAATAATCTCCAATTTAAATCAGGGGAGATAAGTCAGTTGGTCTGTCAGAATTCTTTAAACATTAAAACTACAAATTCTATTTTTAGTTGTAATTATCTTTCTTTAATTTTTGGAATTTTTTTTACTAATATTTCAACATGATACACAAGGTTCTAATGTTTTCACCTAAAATGCGTTTGTTTAATACATTGCCTGCCACACAGTTTTCTAGAAATATGTGCGTGAAGTCACCAAAAGTGACTTTATAAATTTGCATAACACTGAAATTATATGCTAAAAACGTATTTCCCCTTAATTTTAGGGCTTTAGCATTAGTATGCCGATCAAATCACATAAACGAGAAAGGAAACGGACTTCTTCATATATAAAATTAGTTCCAATAATAAGAAAAGAAATTGAAACATTCTAAGGAATCCTACTGTGAATGAGACTGGATCAAAACGGTTCCATTTCATCATATTGGAACAAAAGTCCACAGTACAAGAATCCGATTTCTAAAACGAGTCAAAAGTTTGAATTATTTATAAACCGTTTTAATTTCTCAAACAAATTGACTAGGAAAGATACAACCCTTATTAGGTCTGCTCATTAGAAACTGCAAGTCCATATATACTCCAGGAAGTGACATTGTTGTCAATGGAACCTTAATTACCTGTAGAGGAACATTAAAATCCTGCTAATTTATTCTGAACAAGGTTTATAAATTCAGAATGAAATTACAAACTGTTCACTGAAAGGGTTTACATACAATGTGTCTATCAAGGCAGGAAAGTCAGAAATAAGTCAAAAGGGAGTGAGATTAGCTAAGAATCTTTAGCTCTATAATGATTGTTGGCAGCATTTGTAACAAAGTCGTCGTCAAATATTATTGATGTAACGGCATTGTAAACTGCCCATCTGAACATTGGTTTTCCCTTCAGTGGTCCAAGGGTTATTTTGAAATAAACAGAGAGCACATACAGCATCTGGAAGTCTCAAATGGTCACCCATTTAGTACTGACCAGGTTAAACGTTGCTTAATTTCCGTGATCTGACAAGAACCAGTGTGTCAACATGATTATGCAGATTATACATTTTCACATTTGTGCAAAGGCACTTTTTTTATATGAATAAATTTGGAATACAATCTTTTTTTTTTTTTTTAAAAAGTCAGAAAAATGATTTCTCTTCAAAATTAATTTAAAGACAATTTTTGAAAACCTAAAGCAGTTATCACAAGACAAATATTGCATTGTGAAGGAGAAATAAGATTTTAAAATATTTTTCATCACAAAATAAAACGGGTTTTGAAAATAAATAAACACAAGGTAAACATGTATTGTTAATTATTTACCTTTAAGCACAGAGTTAAAATCTTTGATGGTTTCAGCTAAGGGGACATATTTTCCTGGAGAACCAGTGAAAACTTCAGCAACCTGGAATGGCTGGGACAAGAATTTCTGGATCTTTCTGGCACGAGTGACAGTTAATTTGTCATCTTCAGACAACTCATCCATACCCAAAATAGCAATGATATCTTGAAGAGATTTGTAATTCTGAAATTAAAATACAGGGAGAAAAAATGTGAACAAACAAATGTCAGGTTCCAAAATGTTTAAGAGGTAGATAATCAGAGAAAGAGGGGGGGGGGGGTCTGGGAGAATGTACAAAGAAGCCAACCTAGGTCAACCACACAATATTGCTAGTAACTGTATAAAGGGAAAATAAAAAGATTTTATAAAACTAAAAGTTTGGAATAAAAAAAAATAAAAATAAAATGAAAAATTGTAAAACAAACTATTGCATTATCTTATATACATATTAAATTATAAAAATATAGCAATTAAGCTATACACAATTTTTCCTGAAAAGCTGTGTAGTTAACTTGCCATATTTTCATAACTTACTATATAGCTGTATCATATTGAACACTATTGAAGTAAATACAGAAAATGACAAAACTTTATGTGTGTGTGTGTATATATATATAACTACTTAATTTACTCACATAAAATTAATATACGAAAGTATAGATTTATGCGTAAACTTTAAGTATTTACTTCAAAAGTGCTCAATACGTAGGTAGAGCTAGTTAGTAAGTTATAAAATGTATATAGCGATTAAGCTACACTGAATATTCCACGTTTCATCCACTTTAGGATTCTTCAGGCTTGCCTGAAGACTCCTAGAGGGGATGAAACGCGGAATATTCAGTGTAGCTTAATCGCCATATACATTTTATAACTTACTAATATATATATAAGCAAACTTATTTGATTTAGAGTATCACTTTTTTGTGTATCAATTTGATATTGGTGTAAAATCTCACAGTAAGGCATATACATGTGGCTCTTTCGGTTTAAGTGACAGCTATTTTGATCAGCTGAAGGAACATAGTTTAATCAACCCTTTGTGCTTTATTATGTCACGCATGTACTCAGTAATGCAGCAAACACGTAGCGATTAAGAAATAGCAAACTTGGCATATTAGCCGTTCTATATTTCCGAGCATTTGCAGTATCACATCTCGCCTTTCTTTGATGCAATTTTCAGCTGCTGGTGTTCTTATCTTTTTCTCAAAAAGATTGCTATTTTCATAATCTACCTACAACCACTCTCCCTCTTTTTTCCAATATCAATACCAAAGCACTTCAAATAGTCTGAAACAGTCTTTATCTGCTTACACGGTTTGTGCTGTAAGAGAATTGAAGACCATCAATCCAACACAGTCTATGTTTAGTTACAAGACTCAATGCTTGGAACAGCAGCTTAGCCCAGCATTTTGGTGTCAGATATTAAGTACTCAAACCAATTCTAATGGAAACGCTCTAGCAGGCAAACATGAGCTCTGTAAGTAGTCCATGTCTCACAAGCATACAAGATCTTAGTTTCCAATCTGATATCACATGATGCCAACATCTGCTTTTCCAAATAACAAACATACTAGCCTGTTCGCCTTCGGAATAACCCTGCCCTGCTGGCAATACATAAAAATTCACTAGAGCCTGTGACCTTCAAATATATTCAGTTCTTGATAGAGGTTATCAGGTCAAGCCAAATATTATCCTTCGTCAGGACCCACAATTCTACACTTACACAAAACAACATTTTGCAGATCACTCTGCAAGCGAAATAAGATATCCACAATCTGCATAAAAAAAATCCTGAATAACAAAGAATGTCCTTGAAATCTAAAAGCGTTGACAATGTAAAATTGAAGATACAAATCTTTGTCAGTTATTGAAAGTCAACGACAAGAGTTACAGCAAAATAAATGGAAAACAAAATAGGTGCAGCTATGCGATCATGTTTAACACTATTGATAGTGAGGACATCTAAACTTACCCAATATCTTCTCGGCACATCCTTATTAATCGTATTAAACATTCGTGACGGATCAAGGAGCAGATCTAGATGTTCAATACACTTTTACTGATTGAAACATAAATTGTATCGGTGGTACCCATACTTTTGAAGCCACAAACTCAGGAAGCATAAAAGGACATATGTAGGCATTTAAAGGATTTTCCTGTCACATTCAAGAGATGCCTTGATAATTGCCGCACTCCCTTCCTGTTTGCCATTGTTCAAAGAGCATAATAGAGTTGCACTGTGAAAAATCACATCCTGAGCAAAATTTCAGTAAAGATTGACACGATTATTTTCCTCTGAAGGTCCAAAACCTCAGAAGGCGAGGGGGGAGGAGGGGAAAAAAAAAAAAAAAAAAAAAAAAAACTTACCTGGAGGATTTCCTGGACGTTACGAGCAACCTCATAATGCTCAGCGCCAACTACGTTGGGATCTAAAATACGAGAGGTAGAATCCAAAGGATCGACAGCAGGGTAGATACCCAATTCTGCAATACCTCTTGACAACACAGTGGTGGCGTCCAAATGGGCAAAAGTGGTGGCAGGAGCAGGATCAGTCAAATCGTCAGCAGGTACATAAATAGCCTATAAGAGAGGGAAGGAGTAAATATCCACCAATATTTATTTATTAGTAAAAATGAAAATAGAGATTTTTAAAATACAACACAATCTTAGATTACGTGGAATTAAGTGGACTTTGATATTAAATAATTTTATTTATAAAGAAAAAGGTATTATTTTGATTCTTTTAAAATAAAGAGAAAATTATCCGTCAAGAGAAGGGAAAGGGTCTTACCTGTACTGAAGTGATAGAACCTTTCCTGGTGGTTGTGATTCTTTCCTGCATGCCACCCATGTCAGTGGCCAAGGTAGGTTGATAACCTACAGCTGATGGAATACGGCCCAACAAGGCAGACACCTACAAGAATTTTATTTGACAAGGTTTCAAGCCAGTTCACCATTTGAAAACATTTTACATAAAAGAATTGTTACAAATTAGAAATCCTTATGAACATGAGTAGAATGTAATACCAACATTTTATATACCAACATTGCTG
The DNA here is from genome assembly GCF_053919585.1 of Euprymna scolopes. NCBI lineage: Eukaryota > Metazoa > Mollusca > Cephalopoda > Sepiida > Sepiolidae > Euprymna > Euprymna scolopes. Next base: position 9,084,786 of record NC_136519.1, read on the forward strand.
TGGAGCCACGATTTAATATACTGTTTTCTTTTTAAATCCTCGAAAGTGTTTCATGATAAAAAAAAAATATTCCTAAAGTAGGATTCATGTGGACTCATTGAAAGAAAACTAATACGCTGATTGCAAGAGATTAATGTACTTATTTTCTATCAAAGGGCTTTAGATTAATTTTTCATTTTTAAAAATTTTTAAAGATTGAAAACCTTCCAAAAGGTAAGATAGTATTTATGTTTAGAATACATATAAAAAAAAAATTACACAGCATCAATTTAATTAGAATTAAAACATCTCACCAATAAAATCAGTAACACTTCTCATTTCAATAATGAATGCATGCACGCACACACAACTTGTTTTTGGGACAACCTTATTGGTGCATCCAATTTTACGAGTAATTTTCATTTCTATATTATTTATGAATATAAAAGGTTGGTTTATTTATTTAACCTTCATTGGGCCATTTAATGCTGAAGATTGTTTTAATTTGTTTTATTTAAGTGTGTTTAGTTTTTTTTTTGGGGGGGGGGTATCTGTTTTAATTGAAAGTTTTTTTGCAAGGGCTTGATGTTATATATTTAGGTATAGTTTGATCTCAGAAATGTTGTCTGCAGATGTTTTTCAATGTCTTTCATATTGTTGGATGTTAGGTGGCGTTTTCTCATGGTAGCATAGCCTCCACATTCCACAAAGGTTTTATTGTGCAGGTCTTCTGACATGTTACGCATTGTGGTGGTTGCTCTTGCCTAAGCATGTAGGAGTGAGTAATGTTTGTGTGACCAATGTGTGTTCTGGATAAACAACTTGTTCTTTTCTTGAATATAAAAGTAAAAGAATTTTGCTATCTAGTTTACATGTTTATGGTATCCAAAAACTTAGTAAACTAGAAAAGAGAAATGTCCAAATGTGAAAAAAAAAAAAAAATCTATTGAAATGAAATCGGTGAGAAGGACGAGAAAAAAAAATGCATAGCTGGTAAGAGATCAGGGACTTGTTGCGTTAATTACAATTTGAGAATCAGAATGAAAATACATTTTTCGAACTCAATTCCAGAACTAAGCAATATTTTAGAATTACTTATGCTATTAAAAGACATAAAAAAAGTTTAACTCAGCTACAGCATAAAAGATTATATTGTTGCAAATCGAACTAGACTTACAATTATCCACATAAAAAAAAAAAAAAAAAAGTCGTAAGTATCCATAACTTGCTTACCTCGGAACCTGCCTGAGTGAAACGGAAAATGTTGTCAATAAAGAGCAACACATCTTGTCCTTCTTCATCACGGAAATATTCGGCAACAGTTAAACCAGTCAGAGCAACACGAGCACGAGCGCCTGGGGGTTCATTCATTTGACCGTACACAAGGGACACCTGCAAAATAAAATTAAATTAGGCTTATGACATAATCCAACCTTTCAGGATTATTTAATGTGGAAACAGTATGAACAAAATTTCTATATGATCAATTATGGCAAAGATGCTTGTGGCAAAAACTGAAATTGAGCACCCCACCCCCATTGTGTTTGTTCACACACTGCAAAAAATAACTTAAATGAATTTTAAAAAACAGAGCTTGCATGTGGTGGTGGAACAGGAAGTCATTCTTGAAGGAAATGTCATTGAACACCCCCACCCTCTTCATGAATCGTCTGAAATCTTAGCTTTCACAACAAATATTTTAGATGGAAAATATAACAAGCCAACCATGCGGGGTCCCCTCCACAAGTGAAAAATTAAATTTCACCATGACTAATGTTTGTGCAAAATGTTTATATAATATAATTATCTAATGTATAAAGCAGAATTGCAGAGTCAGAGGTTTGGGAAGGAATCAAGAGTCGGATTATTGAATATTAGAAAAGTTTCAAACAAGTCGAACATGCTCTCCACGAGTGAAATATTTACTTTCACCATGACTAATGTTTGTGCAAAATGTTTCAAATCCAAGGTGTGATCGAGGTTAATTTTATCCCTATTCTGGGTGGCATGGAAGGGGGAGGGGGGGGGGGAAAGAAAGAGTTATCCTGAAAAATCCGTTCTGGCAAAAACACCTTACTTTTACCATGACCAATGTTTGTGCATTTAAAAAAAAAAAAAAATACAATGTGTGAAAAGACAAACAGGAGTGAATTACTAGGTCCAATCCCTCCTCTGTCGGAGAAGAAAAATTTTGCCAAATAGTTATTTCTGCTGGAATGGAGGGAAAGGGTTAAGAGGTTCATACTGAAATGTTTTAGAGAGTAAACTTAATAGATCCCATAAAACACTAAAACCAATGTGCCCTTCTGGCCAATCATGCAGGAATATTGTTTTAAAGTTGAGAGAAATAAGTTTGGTGTCTAACCTTGGAGGAGTCATCCTTGAGACTGATGACCCCAGATGTGATCATTTCATGGTAAAGTTCATTGCCCTCACGTGTCCTCTCACCGACACCGGCAAATACAGAGTAACCACCATGAGCCTTGGCTACATTGTTAATCAGCTCCATAATCAGTACGGTCTTGCCGACACCAGCACCACCAAAAAGACCTGAAAAGAAACAAATGTCAGACATTAAAAAATGCAGTTCTATCAAACAAACAATTTAGACTAAAAATCTAAAAATGTAACCATTATAAAATTCTTGTAGGGTGAAGATTTATAGAAAAAAAGAATTTTGTAAGCTTTCAATATAACTAAATGGGGAGGAGGGGGGGGGATTACCAAATTAAATAATTTTATCAACCTGTTTAATTTATAAATTAGATTATCTCCAATAGCAGGCAGGCTTAGGACAAAAAAAAAAAAAAAAAAAAAAAAAAAAAAACTCAGAAAATGTAATTTTAATCCATTTGGTAAGTGTTATTTGTACGTATACATACATACATATGAAATCGTATAATATTTATACACACAATGTGCAGGGTAAATCAAAAGTAAAATGATTCTACCTTAAACTTTTTTTTTTTTTTTTTTTTTAAATTCATCAAACATTTTCCAGCAAATTTCATAGGACCATCTGATTTTACTGTAATTTATGAATACAACCAACCAATTATATAGCTATCATACCTCTAAACTACCAAGAGTTTCTAGAAACAAGATGTCTGATAGAAATCAACCACCACTTGAAATTGCCTATGCAACCATAAAATGTTAAATTTCAACAAAATCTCCAAATAAACTATCACCACTAAATGAAGTGTAGATGACTTATTACGTGCAGAAACATCTGTCGACCTCCTAGTAAACTAATCTGGCAATGGAAAGGTTATAAAGTTGCAAGACCATCACTTGCTAGAAAAAAAAGCAGTTGCACTTGGACTTCATTTTCTATAGAAAAAAAAGTTCAATCTTACAAATATTAAAAATTCGTGCAAGTAAAATAAAAATACTTTCAATAAAAATTCATTTAGTCACTGCTAATTTATGATAAGTTCAAAACGTGGAATTTTGCAAAATAAACACTGCATAAAAACGGAGATAATCTGATGCACTAGCTCAATGCATATATTGAAGGAGTTGGAGGTTTGAACTGACAGAAATGCATATTCTGAAGCTATAGAAATTTGTATATTTATAAACATAAAACTTACCAATTTTACCTCCCTTAGCATAGGGGGCAAGAAGGTCAACAACTTTGATGCCAGTTTCCAGGATTTCCTGCTGGACACTCATTTCAACAAATGGTGGAGCTTCTTGATGAATAGCAGAGAAGCTTAGGGGGGGAAAAAAAAAAAAAAAAAAAAAAAAAAATCTTGTTTACATATCAAATAAAGATAGACAAAAATTTCTACCAAGATTTAATCATTAATCCAGTCACATTTCTAAATTAGAGACAAGGATTTATTTGTATTTGGACTACTGTCCTCATTTTGTGTCATTTTCACAGTTTATTACAATGTAACTTCAACCTTCTTCAGGTGCATATTAAACTCTGCAATCTGCATGAAATTTCAAAATTCCATGCAAATTCTCAATGTTCAGCAGAAAAACTCCCAGTATACAAGAAGAAACACCTTTAGAATATCATAGGTTACATCAACTGAAACATGAAAATGACACTCAAGTAGTCCAAAGAATTGCACAATTTAGTTATGTTTATGCATACATTTTAGAAGTTAAAAATTTACATGAAAACTAAGCTTTGATTTATTTATTTTTTTACATTTAACAAAAAGTGGTGCTTGTTAAAAAAAAAAAAATTATGATGCACCAGTTACAGAATGAAGAAAATGTCATTCTAAAAATTGCGCAAATTGATCATTTTTTTTTTTTTTTTTTTTATTAAAACGAAAGTCATTTTAAGGGAGCGAGACAGATTCACAATGTTTTGGAAACCAAGGGAGACGACTTAGTTTGACTCTAGATTTGTTAGCTTTAATCAAACTTGTAATGCCAAAATATACATATATATAAAAAAAAAAAAAAAAAAAAAAAAAAAAAAAAATCAATTTACACGATTTTTGGAATACGACCAGGGCTTTACTTTACGAGTGAAACAATTGCATTTGCGAGCAATTTTTTTCAAGTGGAGATTAGAAATAATAAAACTTATCTTTTGGCAACTGTTTTTTTTTGTTTTTTTTACACTAACAATCTTTCAAAGCTCATTACTGAGTGAAAAATGTCTTCTATTTTGAATAAACAATGACACTCGTTTTAAACGTTTACAAAAAAATACCAAAGAAATTCAACATTATTGCATGTATATTTAGAATTACACTACTGAAAATTTTTTTTTATAGCATAAGTACTTGTCACAGAACAAAGACGTCATATTCTAAAAATCATGTAGGTTTGGCTAGTAAATGAAAATATTTTAGATGTCAAAGGTCAATTAAAAGATTGATTTGTCCGTAGAACCCCTGATGGCATTTTCGTTCAGTGATAGTGCGTACAAAAATTTTTCTGCATTTGTTTTTTTTTATAAAAAGGTTGAACTCTGGATAGGAACCAAAAAAGTTATTTCATTTTGAAACAATAGAATTCAGTGTTTTTGTTTGGGGCAGTGGGGGTATCAAGAGAGTGGAATAGGCATGGTTACACAACCTCACTTCAAAGACCTGCCGTTATAAATTAAGGCCGTTACATATACAGGATTCTTCAATTCCAACGACAAATCAAATGAAACAAGAATCTTAGTCAGAACTGTCAAGTATATTCACATTGTTGTCAATCTATTATATGAAGACAAGTGGTGTCCAGCTAAATGTAAAAATTACAAAACAAATCCCCACAAAGTTCATATATTCTTATGTTTCCTTAGATGTATAATATCTAAAATGTAGAAAATTTTACCCATTTTGTGAGTCAACTGGGGAAGCAGGTTTTTAGTGTTATGTACTAATTTGGAAAGATGCTAACTTGTTTTTCAAAGAATTTATAATATAAAAAGTCGTGCATATATCAAACTAAAGAGGAATTGATTTGGATGAGAAAGAGGAGGATTAGGAGAGAGAGAGGATAGAGAAATGGACAGATGGTAAAGAAATGAAAGTTTTAAAAATATACACTTTTTCCTCCTGGGAAACACTGGATAGCCCTGCTAGTATTAACAGATAAGTGAATGACAGATTTAAGTTTATTTGAATTCTCAACCCAGTAAACCATTACAGCCTCCATTAAAGTTATTTTTAAAATCTTACATTTTAAATATTTAGAACAAATTCTTAAATAGAGAATGTGGTTAAAACTTAAAGAATCCGTGTGCAAGGTCACACTATTTTGATTACGAGGAGCTTGTTTAAATAACAAATCTTAAGCTGTATTCATTTAAATTGATGCATTTAACACCAAAGATTTTATTATAAACTTTAGCACAATAGATGACCAGAGACAAATGTAACTTACTGCGTAGTGTTAATTGGACCCCTTTCATCAATGGGTTCACCAATGACGTTGATAATCCTTCCGAGTGTTCCTGGACCAACAGGGATCTTAATAGGGTCACCCATGTCAATACAGCTCTCTCCTCGCACAAGACCCTCGGTACCATCCATAGCAATGGTGCGCACAACATTTTCACCTGAAAAATAAAGGGTTTGCTATTCAGATTCAAACAAACGTGAGAAAAGTTTGACTTTTACTCAAAAATCCTATAACTCATTCCATCAGAGTAACATTTTAAGACAAAATTGCAGTAAACATCTCGTTTTTACTAATTTAACTTTGTAATCTTATTTTTTAAAGTAGATGCAGATTGGGTTAAGTAATTTTAATTGCATTCTTAGTATTGCCCATACTGAGGATTCAACCCCCACAAGCATAGAATTAATTATTACTTAACATCTTATGCATTATGTGTCAATGCACTGAACGTTACAGAAATTACACAATTGTAAAAAGTTTGAAATTATTAAAAAATATAAAATTGTCATTTAAAATATATTTCCTTCAAAGATGTCTAAAAAGTTAAACAGAAAATCATTTTAAAATTTCTTTAGACAATTTTCTTTCTTATATTTGCTTCTTGCAAAACGAAAAGATTATCTGATGAACCAATTCTTTAAATTTTAGCTCAGCTGATAAAGCATCAGGTACCAAGTGTTCACGGTTGGTCATGCCTTGAGACTGACATACTCGCTATGTTTAGCCACACTGAGGAGTTGTGAAATGAAATTGCTGTTTATAGGCGGTTTCGTTGTATCAACTCTTCAAAATACATAAACAATGTAATCAAACTTAGCTTATACCATTATTCATTTTAATCCTCTCACTATTCTTTATCTTTCAAATGGCAATCATTCACTTTATTAATCCTAATTCTCTAGTGGCTTTTGGTCTTCATAAGTGATAATTCATTTTTAAAACTTGTTTTAAAAAAAAATATAGAATTGAATGTTTGATTCATTCGGTTTTCATTTATTGAAAAAAAAAAAAAAAAAAAAAAAAAAAAAACTAGCATCGAATTTGTTCAATCAAACCAAAGACTGAATTATATTTCAATTCAGTACATAGAACTCTTAAAAATTAGAGCAGTTTAATGTTTGAAACCATCAAACGAATGTGCAAGAGTATAAAAGTTTTACTAGTTTAAAATAAAAGATTGAGACAAATTGTATAGAAGGTGACTAATAAAGTTAAAAAAATATTTTAAATAATTGTTTACATTAAAGCTGAATGTTAGGTAATTATTCAAAAACGTTTCATCTGTTAGTTTTTAAATTATATTGTTAATAACATGATACCACAATAACAAATAAAAATTTGCTGGTCAGAAGCAAAGTTGGAGGTGTAAATTTTAATACTGTACAAGTTCAAATTAAAAAAAAACTATGTTAAATGTTATTTGAATCAAGTAAATTACAAAATGTTAAATGAAAGTTATGCATTTCATTTAAGTTGGATGAGAAAAAGAAATCTTATCCATTAGAATCAAATCTATTCTGTAAATGACAAATATCAATTTAAAGCAAATAATGTTCTTTCATTTTTTAATACAATGTCATCAGCTTTTGTAGTTCAAAGAACAATATTCATAATATAACAACCTTTGGAACATTTACTCCACTTCATGAAAACGTTTTTAGGACAGTAATCAATTTACATTTAATTTATGTTTCAGAAGAATTAAAAGTATACTTGTGACAAACGGTGATGAAAACCTGCAGTAAAAAATTTCTATCATATATGTGGTGAATTCTGGTATCCAATATCTGGATCATTGTACTCGTGTAGTCAACACAGCAACAATAATTGAATTCACTTGGCAAGTTTCTCACCATTCTTAATGAAGGTAAACAAGGAAATAAGGCATTTAACAACAATTTCCTTTCATTACAGAAAAATTGGATATTTTCTTTAGATATGCAAGTAACTAATAAAAAAAAAAATAAAAACCTGCAATAGAAATACCCCACCCCAATCCAATTTACATTTTTTGATTGCTTGGGTAAAATGTATCCTAACAAGTAGATAACGCCATAAAGTTTTTTTTTGACAACATGGTAAGATCAATATATCAAGGAAAGGAAGAGAAATTACACTCTTAAAAGTATATTATAAAAGATTTACTAAGGAAAAAAAAAAAAAAAAAAATATTGGTTATTAACTAGGCAAAATGTAGGCTAGGCTACTGTTTTTTCTGAACAGAAATCTAAAAAATATCACTCATCAATGTCATGACTGAACAAAAACTATTTGTCTATACATCGTATAACCAGAACTAAATTCCAGAGATGCATGTTCTCAGAAATGGTCAGATAACTAACTTGTGCTTATTTTATTTGAGATGTATGTAAAATATTGCAGTTCAAAACAAAAAAGGGGGAACTTGTCAGCAAATATGACTAATATAAAAATCCATTTACTATTTGGAGTCAACCAACTCTAAAACCAAACCACACATCTTCATATTAGAAGGGAGATAATCTATAAAGCATTGGTTCAATACAAATAATGTATATTAATATTTTCAGTGCTTATCTAGAAGTGTTTACTTTGAACTGCTATATCTCAAATATACCAAGAAAACTAAGCATGAAAATGTTAGCATCATTTCTTGCAAAAACTAAGTTTTAAAAAAGCCAATTGTTTAAACCACCAATTCTGCAATGTGATCTTATTTAAAAAATGTATTATGTTGGATTCAATAAAAATGTGAAGGCAGAAATGTTGATAAATGTATAAATAATGTATATTACATAGTTTAGGAAATGGTTTCCACTTAGTATAGTACTCTTCTGTAAAGAGAGTTTGGTGATCAGTATCGTAGAATTTATAAACAAATATATTTGTTTAAAATCGATACATTTTTGTTCTTGGTAGTAGGTGAGTTAGCTCAGCTGATAAGACATCAGACAAGTGTTCATGGTTGGTCATGCCTTAGCAACTGAGTTTCAAGTCTTGAGACTGATATACCATGTCTAGCCACACTGAGGAGTTGTGAATGAAATTGTTTATATACATTGGATTGACAGGCTGTTTCATTGTATCAACTCTTCAAAATACCTAGAGGATGACAATTTAAAAAACATGACTTGTTATCAGTTAAGAGTTTCTTATCCAATGACATAATAGGACACTTGTTTAGTACAGACATGTTAAAGCTTTGTCATTTGTGGAGATATGAAAATATAAAAATTAGACATTTCTAGAGGGAGCTTCATAATCTGTGGCACCAAATGGAAAGTAAAAATTCATTGTCCAGAGAAGAATCACATTGCTATAAAATTATAGTTTATTAGAATACAGAAATATGTAACAGGGTTGTAAAAAACTGCATTTTTAAAAGTTAAATCTTAATATATACATGTGAAACACTATATGCAAAGAAATAGAAAAATTTGACAAAATGGCCATATGCCAAAATTTCACTGTTTTGGCAATAACATAAGACTAGTAATGGAGGAAGGAAACAAGTGTATGTGTGTGACCATATATACTTCTGTTCAAGTCAAATTTCTTGGAGATGATTTTAAGATTATTTTTTGGTGGTCAACTTATACATAGGTAATGCTTTTGGAAATGCTGGAGAGCGATTTGGCGCTTGATCATAACACAGAAAACGCCATTTTATTTATGCACTATATATATATATATATATATCTCGGTGATCCTAGTAATTAATTGCACTACTTCCAGATCCAACTGCAGTGTATGGTTTTTCAGTGGGAGGTTTAATAATAATTGGAATAGCTCTCGCAATGTTCACTCTTTAGATGTGGCAGTTTTTTTTAGTAGGTTAGGAAATGTGTTTACAATGTCGTTCTGCCCTAAGTTCACTATTAAAAATCCTATAAATGATAATATTAACTATTTATTAATAACTATTTAATGACACTTAATGCATGCGTTCACATTACAATGTGACAACTTATGTCTTAAAAAAAAAAAAAAAAAAAAAAAAAAAAAAAAAAAAGAGCCAGGACAGGAGACGAACCATTTACTTGCCTAAAATCTAGTCAACTTTATACACAGGTAATACCTAAAATGACAATGTTTGGTCTTAAAATGAACATTGACTTATACACAAGTATATACGGTATTACACATTTCTTAAAATTCCTGATATCTTTTCAAGTTAAAAAGTTGATCATAAATTTTGGAATACATTTTGTAACATTTGATAGAAAAAAGAATTGCTCTACATGAAATGGCATAATACCAATTACTTTTTTAAAGGATCAGTGTGCTCGAGTGCAAATAATGTGCTTGATAGAATTCTAAATTATTGAACTTATGTATTCTAGGTAACAAGGTTAGTAACATGAGCATCTTTTTGTAAAAAGTGACATTAAAAAAAAAAAAAAAAAAAAGGGGGGGGGGATAAAATAAAAAAATTATACCCATCCTAGGAAAAGTATTCTAATATGTTTCTTGCTATGAAGTAAACAATTCAGTAAATTTCAATAAAGATCCCATTAAAATTGTCCTCAGATTTCATCTGGGGATCACTAGGGCAATTATCAGTTATATCCTTAAAATAAAAAGGAACCTTACTGCAGAATGCCTTCTTTTTTTAAATAAAAGAGACTCAATTATCAAGGCCTGAAGGTTATTCTAGGATAGAGGTTAATACATGCAAGACTGAGACAACAGCATAATGATAATGGTAGAAATTTGGTAGAATTTGATTATTTAAAGGGATGGAATCAACAAGAATGCGGTACAGAGTTCCACAATTAAAAACAAAAACAAAAACCCTTTGTTCATGAAATTTGCGTTTAGATTTTAGGTACAGAGAATGGGGGATTTTGTTGACAGTGGTTATAAAATTTTAAAGATTTAAATTTGTTTAGATTCACTAAAGTCATTCGCCCTTTTAAAAATTATTTTACCTCATATTGAAAATACAATTCTTCATTTTTCTTTTAATATGTTCGAAGAAACCATTAGTAATTATATATATGTGTGTGTGTGTGTGTGTGTGTAAAAATACATGGTATATCTTACTTCATAGTAAGATACTGCCTTCTATTCACATGCAGGAGAGCAGATATACCTCCCATGATAAAAGCCAATAAGGGAATTACTTGCAAATCCAAATTAATCTAAAATACTCATCCAGGATGTGTGCATAAACAAGTAGATGCCGCTAATTGAGGGACTAGTCAAACATGACATTGGCTATGCACAATCTCAAGGTTATTCTTAGCTCCATTACAAAAAGTGTCCTTGAGAAATCAAAACATCCATTTCAATTTCTTTGTGATGTAGTTTAAAATTTTTAACCATAAAAAAGGATATAAATTTTACAAACTCCGTAACGAATATTCAAATTTTTCTAAGCCGATAAGTTGTTTTCCACACACACCCAAAAGCAATAAAATGTCATTTTATGAGAAAAGGCTTAATTCTCATTAAAAAATGCAAAGAGAAATATTTCTGAATTTATGAGACGACGATTGACAATCTGTATTATTCAGATTACTGTTCTCGTCTTGAGTGTCATTCACGTTTTAGTTTATGTAACCTTTGACCTTCAATAGAGAAAAAGAAAAGTAGTTTTAAAGCATTTTACACAAGACTTTACTCGTCAATTTGAATGGCTTGAGTTTTTTTTTTTTTTTTGCTAAAGATTAATTAACTAATAGAGTGGGTCATTAACTTAAGTAGAAAACTGAACACCCCTTTAAAAAACCGAGCCACTTTTTTTTTTCAATCTGAAAATCTGGTTCTTTATCAATACAATTTCATAGAATTAAAAGAAACTTTAAATGAAATGCCCACGTACAAAAACAATTTTGTTACAGGTCAAAGTTCAAGTTTAAAACAGAAAAATAGGCTTGGCATTTTCTCAAAAAGATTTTCTATAATAACATGTGCACAGAGTTTTTTTTTTTTTGTTTGTTTTTCGATAAGGCTTAATTGATATTTTAAACTAACTACATGAACCATGGTTAAGACATTGGTTAACAATCAATTCTAAGCGATTGTCTGCTATCAGTTGATCTTAAGAGTGTCAGAAACTTTGTGAAAAATATTTAATAATTCGACCCCGTCTTTCCAAGCTTATAACTACTCGAAAAATGTAATTCAAACCTATTTTTTTTTTTTTTTCCCCAATTAAAGGAGCAAGGACCAAGGTTTCATTAAAACAAAAAAAAAAAAAGTGGTTTTTGAAAAACGTTTTAAACTTCAGACTTTACAGGTAAATTTCTAAAAAACACTGTTTTAAATTTGAATATTTATTGATCTTTTATCTTCAATTTGTGATATATAAAACTTTGGTGAGTAAATTAAGTATTTACTTTTAATAGGCATTTCAAAATGAGGGGGGGGGGCGTGAATTTAAAAAAAATAAAAAGGTTTGTCTAAAATATTATATTCGGTTTATTGGAAAGAGCATAAAATTTCACATTGACCCTGAAAATATCGTAAAAATAGAATCAATAGAAAAATTGATAGATTTTTTAAAAGTTTAAAATTGAAAAATACTGAACTCATAAATTCAATTTCATTACTGTTTTTTAAAAAAAAAAAAATATTTCTATTACTTTTTATATAACCTGAATAAACCCACTTTTAAAAGAGAAATTACGAGTTTTTAAATATTTTATTCAGTTTCGTGTTAGGGGTGTCAAAAATTCCTACAAAAATTCTGATACATCTAATTGATGGTTAACAAAATATTCACCATCGGCAGATTTCGCCAGCTTCCTCCAAAGGAGAAAGTTTTCTAGGGAAACTTTAATTCGCAAGCGGCCCACAATCGCACATATATATATATCCTATCAAGAGGATTTTGCAGAGTTGTCAACATACTTTCGCATACAATGCCTTGTAGTCAAAAATGCCCCCCCCCCGTACTGACCAAGCTCAAGGTTGCTTTACTTTGATGATCTAACAAGAATCGGTATTTCGACATGATTATGCTAATATTACAGGCGGTATTCACTAATAAATTTTTTTTTTTTTTTTTTACTATTATGACCGACACCGAATGAGAACACGTTATCATGGTTGTTAAAATAAAGGATTCAATTTTAAATGCCGTACAGATGGAGTTCTTTTTTTGTAATAAAAAAAATAAAAAAACGCAAGGAAAGTCGGATGTTACATTGATGGAAACATTAAATAAAGATGTGAATTTTACAAATACGAGATTTGGAGTTTCGGTTCTTCTGGAATGAGGGAGGGGTGGGGTTGCTTTTGGTGAAAAAAATAAAAAAGAGACTTACCCAAATGTTGAGCAACTTCGAGAATCAAGCGTGGTTTTCGTCCGACAACCTCAAGGGCATTCAAGATTGGGGGTAGAGCATCGTCGAACTGGACATCGACCACAGCACCAATTACAGTGACGACGCGACCAGCAGTTACGGAAGCCGCTGGTTTGGCCGCTTCAGTGCCATAGGATTTACCTTTTGGGAAGAGAAAAGGAAAGAGGTCATCTAGGTATATCAGATAGAAAGTGGGATTAAAGTTTTTTATGAATAAAAATTAAAACAGTCATCAAAAAATAAAATGCAATTTTTCTTAAACAGTAATTTTATAAAATCACTCCAACGTCCAATAAAATAGTTTAGGAAATCTCCATTCCCGAAATTATAAGAGCAACCGGACTCGTTAAAAAGAATTAAAAAAAAAACAAAAAAAAACTACCTAGCAAATATTACCGGTGAACCAAGAGCAAAAGATATAATTGCATTTGAAAGGACAGTTAGAATCTTAAGATCTCTCGGTTGGAATGCATGAGAGCGGAAGAATGTCTGGCATCCTACCGGATGCTTATTGCTTCATCCCCAACTAGAACAAAATAATTTGGATTTAAATAAACCTTCATTTTTTTTTTTTTTTTTTAAAGGCCCCAAAATAGAAAAACAATCTTTAATTCTAGCAAGAAAGCATTTTTAATTTAAAAGCTTCAAAATTATTTTCCAATGTGGAAGATACTGCGTACCTCATTCACGGTTTCTATTTACTTGCCTCCCTAGGAGGGCAGAGTTAGACACAAGGCCGGTTTTTAATGTGGGGAATATTAGAGCTGCCCAAAAAGGGACACTCTGGATAGAAACAAAAATTAAAATTGTCTCAGTCTCGAAGGATTTCTCACCCACTGACCGAGGACAGAAAAAGTGAAGTGTAAGCATCAGAACAGATACTACTACAGAGATCTTGGTCCGATTGTTGTGGGGTACATTGTAGCCCGTAATTTTGTAAGTAATTTCTAAAAGTTGAAAACCCAAAGTTAAGTATTATGGTTTGCCTGAGCTCCTGGATTGTAAAAAGTGTGGTGCCACTATTATATCAAAGAACTGAAGATACAGTGTCCTTTAATTATTTTCAGGCAGAAGCAGTTTGAAGTTTGTAAAGCATTTTTCTCCAAAGGACATTTTCAAGTCTTTATGGGATCAAAATTGAAAACCCATATTATGGGATATAGGTTCAATATTCTACAATTTTCATTGTTTTATATTAAAACTACGATCCTTAAGCACTAACGACGATTAATTTCAGGACTTTAAAAAAAAGGTCAAAAAGGTTACAAATTATCTTTAAAAATCGTATCTAAAAATGTTAAATGTTTTTATACATAACTCAAGCTAAATTTTATATTTTTTAAGTTTTTTTTATTTAAAAATTTTCAAATTGGAAAAAATATGAGACTTAAGATATTTACATTTTTTTTTCAATTAAAAGAAAAGGTATACTCTAAAATTTTGCAAGAATTGAATTATTGGCAATATTGATGAGTAGTCTTATATGACCTTCATTAACAATTGTTTAAATAAATACCAATATGTGGTACTTACTTATGCAAAATACGGACTATTATTTTTTTAATTATTTTTTTTAAAATTATTTTACATAGAATTTTCGAGTTAAATTCAATTTTCATAGCATCTTGTTTATTAAATTGTTAGGTGAAAGTATAGTTACAAAACACCCTCCCCCCTCCCTACAACTATTAAGGAGTTTCTAACGTTATTTCAGCACGGTCCGTATTCTCCATAAATACCAGATTTTTTAATATATATAAAACTACTAAAACAATAATTTCATATTATTAAATATAATTTTAAAACTATATTTGAAGACATTTTTCTAAAAAAAAAAAAAAAAAAAATGTTTAAATCAAAGACTTAAATGTTGATTGATCCAACAATTCTTGTTAAATTGTTTTATTTGATCTTTCTTAATAATTAAGGAAATATTAAAAATATATTTGTTTTTAAAATATTAAAAACAACTTAACCCATAAAAATGAGTTTAATCCCTAAGAAATAAAAAGTACAGCAACAAAATTTTTGTAACCAACATTAAATTACAAAACGAAAAAGTGTGATTTTACAAATTAAATTAATATTTTTTAATTAGAGATCACTAACTCTTAAATCAATATTAACGTGAATAAAAATAAACAAATTTTCGGTTAATTTCTTTTCTTTTAAAAAACACCGATTTCACAAAAGGACATTGAAGGTCATGGGAGAAGGTAGAATCGGATATCTTACAGCGGGGTAAAAAGATAAATACCAAGCAACGAATATATCATAAAGGACTTAAGTATATTTTAAAATACTTGTAATCCGAAATAGAGAAAAAAAAAAAGACGGTTCAGAGTTTTTAATATCTTTTTATGTATTTTTATGCCTTTACAAAAAGGAGGGTGTTCGACATCTCATCCTCCATTAAAAAAAAAAATAAAAATGACCATGCGTAAGAAATTTAGATTTAAAAAAATGAAAACCGGAGTGAATTTTTTTTTTCTTAAAAAGCAACTTACGTGCTGTAACGTAAACTGAAGATGCTTTTAGGGCTGTTGGATATGCTTTTGAATACGAAAGAGCATTATTTACAGCCCTGAAGGCCCCAAAGCAAGAGCGCCGTACACCTTGCAACATGGCTGATCACTTACGGTGAGGACTGGTCACGTGACACTACCACTTCAACTACGTCAGCCGGCGCAAACGCCGACTTCGTGAACTTCCGTAATTTATAAAATCTTGTCTTCAAAAAGCATATTTTTAATTTCAAACCGTTTTGGTTTAATTCTATTTCTAAGACTAATATTAAAACTGCGGCTTATTCAAAATTTATTTCGTATTTAAAAACGTGTATTGATGTTCGTTTTAATTCGGTAATGTACGGACAGATGCGTGTATCTACGGATTGTTATTTCGACAATCGGAAGGTCACCTAGCTTTAACGTAACCTCGTCTTATCCAATGTTACTTTTTTTTTAGTTGAAGGTGTTAGACTATACAAAACCAAAAAAACTACTCATGATGGTTTATGTACTTTGAAGTTTATTCTAAGTTGCTTGGCATTCATTTTGTGTGTGTGTGGTGTGTGTGTGTGTGTGTGTGAGGCGGAGTAAAATAATTAAAAAAAAAAAAAAATTTGAATGCAATTTTTTTTTTTAATAGAAATAGTTCCAAACAAGGCATGAAGCCACTTGATGTAAGGAGCTAAAAAAAAAACGGTACTACTTCAAGGTCAAAAACTTGCCAACAATACATGTTAAATGAAATAGATTATGACCCAGAAAACAGCAATTCTTCCTCTTTTGTCAGAACCATCGTCCATGGAATGTGAGAACTAAAGGACACGATAAGGAAAACGATAAGGAAAGTGAGAATTACGAGGTCCACTTTCTTTTTACGTCAGAATTTTAGGTTTTTAACATTCAATCACGATACTTGTATACGAGTACTTGAACACAAGTTGCTAGTTACCTATAGCTGTAGTAAGGGGGTGTACACATTTCCCGTTGTGTAGGGCACAGATCATAATGCCCAGTGTACCAGACCCTCAAAAGCAATAAAAATAAATAGAACATGATGCCAACAAAAGGAAGAGAATACGGGTATGCATTAAAGATAAATGTTTTTATTTGATTAGAAATCTTTAACATAAAGAGCAGTTGTCTGTGTGTATGTTCAACTAAAAGTCAAAAACTACAAAACAAGCATCCACAAAGTTGGTATATTCTTGATCGGCATTGCCCTGAATAATATCAAAAAAATATTTTTAATTCATTCTTTGACCTTAAACTGGTGCAGAGGGGCAAGTAACTCTGATTTTTTTTTTTCAAGGAATTAATTCCCTTACACCAACTCATTCCTCGAGTTGTATGCATGTTTCCACAGAGATAACTGAGCTGGGCGGAGAAGAAAGAGAGAGTGAGGAAGGAGGGCGTTGAGGGAGAGGTTGAAGTTTTAATAGAAATATATTACACTTTTACCCTAGGAAAAAGCTTGTAGAGTGGTTGGTGTTATGAGACGCCCTTTTTTTTTTTTTACATGGTGGTCACCACTTATCAAGGCCCAGAAGCCACTTGGGGATAAGGGTTATTGTGTGTACAGTAATCAATGGGATAGTATCATAGTAATCATTAGTATTGGAGATTTGATAAAGTATCTTACTTAAGGGGGTGGGTCATCAGGAATTTGTTTATGTTGGACTTGAAGACATCCAAGTTGTAGTCAGGTGGGAAACAGGCAAACGGAAGAGAGTTCTACAGGTATGCACTTCTAAGAAAGAAGCTTTGTTCATGGAATCTACATTTTGATTTAGGCGCAGATAAAGAATGGGGAAAATTATTGACAGTGGTTTCAGCTAGACAGGTGCTTATCGTGAAAGATTGGCGAGGGGGGTACCAGAGATTGGAGCTCAGACGAGCACTTGCCATGGAAGTAATGATAAAACAAAGACAGGCTTGCAACGTCTCTTTTGTGGGAAATTTGTGTGAGACTAACCGTAGCCCTCGGCGCAAGAGGGTCCGTGTGTGCCTGGCGTGTGGGGTGGTGGCTGATCCTGTGATCGGGGCAGCGGAAGAAAGAGTTTCAAGATGGCGCCTGCCTGCTTTTATTAGAGACGGAATCTCGCAGGATCGCGCGAGATCTCGCGGGGATGCAAATTAGCTAGGCCATCTTGAGTAATAAAAATCGGTCCATTGGAGGTGCGAGGCAGTCGGGTTCTGACGTTCGTGGCGATCAGTACAGTGACCGTTGGGTTCCGTTTCTATTCGTGCAGTCAGCTGAGCTTTGTTAGTTGCCTTCGCGCCGTGGCTGTCATTGTTTGTTGGTTTGCTGTGTGTTGCCGTGGTTCTTCAGTGAAACGCTTCGTCGCCCACGACGATTCTCACCGTCTCCTACACAAGATACTCTTACAAGCTATTTCGGCCTCCCCACTCCGAACTTGGTTTTCTTTTCTTCAATGGCGGATAGGTTCGATCTAAAGTTGATACCGGAATTCGATGGATCCGACCCGGTACTCAGCTGGGTTGAGAAGGTCGAGTTACATTGTCAGTTGTCCGGCGTGAAAAATGTCGAGCGCGTGATTCCTCTGCGGCTGACCGGCGGGGCCTTCGCTGTATATCAGCAACTCAGCGCTGAGGAGAAGTGTGACTACTCGAGTATCAAGGCGGCGTTGTACAGGGCGTTCGCCACTGACCCCGCCACTGCATGGGAGCAGTTTGAGACGAGGTCTATACGCTTGGGCGAAACTGTGGACGTGTATCTCGCCGAACTTAAGAAGCTGACGGTGTTGTTCGGCGGTCTTCCCGAGAGGGCCCTAGCCTACAAATTCCTGTCAGGACTCCCCGCTGGAGCAAAGCAGCTCCTGCGAGCAACCTCTACCATGTCCTCACTACCGCTGAGTGACCTAGTGGACAGAGCCAGGACAATAATGAAAGATGACTCGACGGTGCAGGAACCGGTAGTCGCCGTCGCACAGGCCCCACCAAGTGGCGAAGGACCGTCTCAGGGACCCAGCCCGCAAGGTGATGTCACCTGCTACAGATGCAACGGGCGGGGCCACATGGCAAGAAATTGTAGAAGGCGGTCGACGGCTGTTCGCTGCTACCGCTGTAACAAGACTGGGCACATGGCCCGAGACTGTGCGGGAAACGGGGACGGGGACAAGGTGCCAGTGCCGACCTCTTCCCCGAACAGAAAATAAACAAGGCGCTCCCTGTCATTCAGGTCCAAGTTAATGACACGTTATGTTCAGCCCTCCTTGATTCCGGTTGCTCCCGCACCATAGTGTGTGCGGACTTCTGTCGGGCGTGGAAAAAGAAGAACGTCAGGATAACTACCATCACTGGAAAAATACGAATGTGTTGCGGCGTGGGTGTGGTACACATTCGCACAAGAACTGGGAACTCGGCCAACGTCGAAGCGCTGGTGACACGCGAAAAGCCGCTGAGTTTCGACCTGTTGCTAGGCTACGATGCCATCAAAGCCCTGGGCGGCGTGTGCATAACGCGCGCTGGCGTTGTAGAGTTTCAGGATAGGCCCCCGGTGTGCGCAGCACTAAGAGTCGACCAGCCGGACTTCAGTGCGGAATTCGACGACCAACAGAAGGCGTGGACCGCCACTTGGAGGTGGTCAGAAGACAAGGAACCAGCCAAACTACAAAACAAAGTGGCAGAGTACCGTATGCCCGACCAGATAAGGCCTGCATACGAAAGCGAGCTCCGTGAATGGATTAAGAACGGTTGGCTGATTCCATACCCCTACGACAAACTTGGACCCCCCAAGGGCCTGATACCGCTGATGGCAGTTGCCCAACCTAACAAGTCAAAGGTGAGGCCGGTAATGGACTACCGTGAGTTGAATGCGCACGTTGATGCGTTCACAGCGGACGCTGACGTCTGTGCCAGCAAGCTGCGAGAGTGGCGCCGGCAGGGGTCCAATGTGTCCCTACTGGACTTGAGAAAAGCATACTTGCAGGTCCGGATCGGCGAGGCGATGTGGCCTTTCCAGACAGTGATGTTTTACGGGAAGAGATACTGTCTTACGCGACTCGGATTTGGGCTAAACGTAGCACCCCAGATAATGAAGGCTATCGTCAATGCCGTGTTGTCACAAGAAGAATGGATCAGAAAGGGAACATCGGCGTATATTGACGATATATACGTGAACGAAGATATCGTGTCCTCTTCGCGCGTAAGATCCAAACTTGCCGAGTTTGGTCTAAACTGCAAGGACTCTGAGCGGCTTGAGGATGGTGCCCGCGTATTGGGCTTGAGCGTTCAAGAGGAGCGAGGGATCCTGAAGTGGAGGCGTGGAACCGCAGTTCCCGACGTACCCGACGTTTACACAAGACGTGCCGTGTTCTCCCTGTGCGGGAAACTTGTGGGGCACCTTCCAGTATGCGGATGGGTTTGTGCAGCGACAGGCGGCATAAAAAGGAGGGCAAATGCGGTCAGCAAAGGCTGGGACGATGAGATAACCGACGAACTATTGGTTCGAATGTTAAAGGAGACCGTCGCTAGTGTGAAAAAGAATGACCCCGCCACAGGGGACTGGTGCGTGCAGGGAGACGAACTGAGCGTGTGGGTGGACGCAAGTTCTCTAGCGATCGGTGTAGTTTTGGAGAAAGATGGGGCCGTAGTTGAGGATGCCTGCTGGCTGCGACCGGCGAATGATGCTGCCCATATCAACCTGGCAGAACTCGACGCTGTAATAAAGGGCATTAACCTGGCACTTCAATGGGAAGTGAAGAAACTGTGTGTGCACACTGACTCACTTTGCGTGCACCACTGGGTGTCGGACACACTCACGAGCAAGGCCAGGGCAGGCACCAAGGCAGCCAGCGAAATGCTGATAAGATGGAGGCTCGAGACTGTGAAAAAACTGGTGACGGAGTACAACCTGTCCGTAGACGTAGTGCTCGTCACCTCGGACTACAACCTCGCCGACAAGCTCACTCGGGTACCACGGAGATGGTATGAGGCTATGAAGAAAGAAGCTAAGCTATTGCCTCTGTGTGCTGCCTCCGTCGAGGAGGACGAAATCAGGAAGATACATCACGACAGTGGGCACCCCGGAGTGCAACGGACCTACTACTTTGTGAAGTTGGCTAGACCATCAATACCAAAAAGCGCAGTAAGAGCAGTGGTCAGGGAGTGCCAAACGTGCCAGTCCATCGACCCCGCCCCAGCCAGATGGCGGAAAGGACAGCTGGGAGTGGACGCGACTTGGAGTCGGTTGGGTATGGATATAACCCACTACGGCAGCCAACACTTCCTCACGCTGATAGACTGCGGGCCAACGAGGTTCGCGATTTGGCGCCAATTGGCAAGGCAGGATTCCACCAGTGTCATCCATGAATTGGAATCCATATTCTACGAAAGGGGGCCGCCTGAGGAGATCCTCACGGATAACGACACGGCGTTCTGCAGCAGGGAATTTAGGCATTTTATGGACAACTGGGGGATCCGCCTTCGACACCAATGCGCGTATGTGCCGAGCGGCAACGGCATAGCGGAGCGATGCCACTGAACCGTGAAGAGGATCGTGACCAGGAAGAAGTGTACGATCGCGGAGGCGGTTTACAGATACAACACAACGCCTAAGGACACCGTGACTGGCGGCAGTGCGCCCGCTGATGCGATTCATCACTACCACGTGCGCGTCAAGGACGTTGAAGTGTGTCTACCCGACCAACGAGAACCCCAGGGGACGTACCAAGTGGGAGACACCGTCTGGGTGAAGCCACCCGGCGGCCGGTGCACCAGCAGCTTTTTGAGGGGGCGGGTCACCGGCGTCATCAGTGAACAGGCCATACTAGTCGATGATACTCCGCGCCACGTAAGGGATGTCCGGCCCGCTCTAAGCGCTGACCAATCGGCAAGCAGTGGAAGGAGCGAGTCATCCGACGATGAGCGATGGATCCAACCTGTGCCCCATGGACCTGATGACTCAACTGCGAGCTCTAATGCTGATGCTGATGCTTCCGATGCCACTTCTGAGAGCTCCGATGAGGAAGTCCCGGCAATACCCCTCCGCAGGAGTGCTCGAATCAAACGGCCACGTCCGCCGTGTCACGTATGTGATCTGGAGACCAGGGGGGAGTGTGAGACTAACCGTAGCCCTCGGCGCAAGAGGGTCCGTGTGTGCCTGGCGTGTGGGGTGGTGGCTGATCCTGTGATCGGGGCAGCGGAAGAAAGAGTTTCAAGATGGCGCCTGCCTGCTTTTATTAGAGACGGAATCTCGCAGGATCGCGCGAGATCTCGCGGGGATGCAAATTAGCTAGGCCATCTTGAGTAATAAAAATCGGTCCATTGGAGGTGCGAGGCAGTCGGGTTCTGACGTTCGTGGCGATCAGTACAGTGACCGTTGGGTTCCGTTTCTATTCGTGCAGTCAGCTGAGCTTTGTTAGTTGCCTTCGCGCCGTGGCTGTCATTGTTTGTTGGTTTGCTGTGTGTTGCCGTGGTTCTTCAGTGAAACGCTTCGTCGCCCACGACGATTCTCACCATCTCCTACACAAGATACTCTTACAATTTGTTTCATATAAAAATACTAACATGTTCTCTACAATGAAATCAACTCTTTTTAACAGTTTATTTAATACAAGAATACAAGAATGTAAGGCAAGTTGGTTCGGCAGGCAGGCTTTACGTGAAATCAACCCTTCTTGGTATTTAACATTGAATGACAATACTTATATGTTATTTAACTGTTTCTTTAACACAGGAACACAATAGGGGTGCACCGATTAATCGGTGGGTAATCGGTAATCAACCTTATCGGCCACTTTGCCAATTAATTGGTAATCGGTCAATTTGCTGACAAGTAATTACTTTTTCTTTCCCATTAAATCTTAAATATTTCATCAATGCTAAGTGACTCATCGGATAGCTTTGACATATTAACACAGATACTGACAATTTAACTTGACATTTGTTAAATGTCTGAGTGCTATAATGACTTTTTGTCCTTTTTTGATTTATTAACTAAAATTACAAAATACAAAGTACAATTTCCGATTCTTAAATGAATATAATTAAACAACTAGATAATAAAAAAAAATTACAAACAAACTACAAAGTACAATTTCCGATTCTTAAGTAAATAACTATAAGTTGAAGTTCTGCTTCTATTGGAGCATGCTGCGGTGGTTACCTCTGCCCTGCACCTACTGCTGTTCTACTTCCTCTTCTATTCTTGCTGCCTGCCTCCTCTGCTGACACAATCTCATCGGTATTTAAAGTTGAATATTAAGGTTATCTCTGCTCTGCACCTGCTGCTCCTCTTACTTCATGATTAAATATTCTTAAGTTGTTAAGTTGTAATATAGAAACATTAGAGTTTCTACATTCTCAGGACACAACCTGTTCCCCGTATGTCAATACGCGTTACTACCTGTACTAAAGAGCCTCTCAGTTTCCACGGATGAAGGTGGTGCGATTAAATATTTTGACATTAGTTTACTCAGCAGTGGTAAGGTTTCCTGTGTCTTCTTCCACCACTGAAATTGGTCATCACATCTTGCAAGTAATGGTAAAGCTACGTAATGATCAACTTCTTTTCTGCATTTATGAATAAGGGATTTACCATTTGGAGTTTAGATTGTGCTTCTTGTATTTCTGTTGTACTTACAGTTGAAGTTTCCAGGTTTATCTCAGCCTCTATCTACTCGGATTTTTTTTTTGTTACTGTAGGCCTATTTAAAGCTAATTCATCAAACAGGCTTGAAAGAGATACAGTTTTATGTTCACTTTAATCTTCTTGGCACTCAGCAGAGCTTGAAGAAGTTTATCCTGATTCTGCTTCATTATCATCAGTAGAAAGTAGATATAGAATCTAGTTCTTAATAGTGTTTTCCATAGAAATACCTGACTTGGCATGTCGTCGAGACGCTGAGCGGCTGGCTTTTCTGAGTCAAACATTGATGCCTGAATCTGCGTCAAACTCTACCGTCAATAGCACTTTTCTGACCTCATCCTTAGTTATTCAGTTGAGGGTCCTTGTAAGTCAAAGGGCAATACACAGTTCCTCAAAGAGAGCCGATCTGCGCTGACAAAGCTTCCAAGGTGCACAGAGGACTAATAAGGGGGTCGAGCGGTTAGGGGTGTCGGAAGCAAAGATCCGCTCCTAGTGCAGTTGGGCACCAGGTTTGAGTTATCTCAACAACTGTCAGTTGTTCTTGGCTTGGCAGTTGGCCTGGAATGGATTGCCCCTCAATGCTATACTACACATTTTTGGATTCGTGGATTCGCCTAGGTGTCTCTGTTGCAGGATCCAGCAGAAGAAATGTGGGAACATGCTTTATTTCAAATGCAGTAAACTCTGGTGGTACTGAGGGTATGTCAATGAGGTGATGGCTCATATTGATCCCAAGTATCCTCGCCCACTGAATGTATCCTACGTCATCCACAATGTCGGATCAACATGAGACAGGGAGAAACTGATGGTGTTTCTTAGAGTTGTTGAAGACTCGAACCTAGCGCCCAACTCCACTGGAAGCGGATCTTGAACTTCAATTGGGTGGTTTTGATCCTGATCAGCAAAGGTTTCAACATTACATTCTGTGGCTTTCGAAAGATGGATAGCAGAGGAGTCAAATTTGAGTATCTGTTCTCTGTTTCAGCATGGCGCATATGATTCATGGTCCTATTGGACCCTAGACCTCCTAATGTAAGCCTTTTAGTTTCTTAGTGTATACCCCCCTCTTCCCAATTGGAAACCTTCAAAATATCTACTCCCCAATTATTCTTTTCACCTCGACTTTCATCAAATTGCATTCATCTTACTTACCAACTTCCCCATCCATTCTTTCTTTTTTCCCCTCTCATCTAGACTTTACCCAATTAGAGATTGGCCTGCTTCTTTTCAGTTCAATAATATGACATAAATGTGGGGGTACCTCAGGGGTCTCTCCTTGGACCTTTATTATTCCTAATATTCATAAAATTGTCTCTGAGATGGGTATATTTGCGGATGACACCATACTCTATAACAGGCACGAGGGGGGAAACAAATGCATACATATCTAAGGAAACGGCAGAAACACTAGAGCAAGACTTCCAATCTGTAGTGGAATGGGGAAAAAATGGATGGTTACATTCAATGTTGCCAAGACTAAGCTTTTTTCCTTCAATAATTACAAGAAACCTTCTCTACCACCAATAGCAATGGCCAAAAACACATTACCTGAAAGTACTTCCTTTAAATTCCTCAGGCCAACATTCACAGGGAACATGTATTGGAATAGATACATTGAGAGCATTTCCAAGGCTGCTGCAAAGAAGGTGGGCTCTTTCTACTGTGCTAGAAAGCTACTTATGCCGGAAAGTATCTTGTATCTCTATAAGGCCACCATTTGCCCATATATGGAGTACTGTTGTCACATTTGGGCTGGTGCATCTGCTACTAGTCTCTCACTCCTGGACAGAGTTCAAAAGAGAGTCGCCAACCTGATAGGTCTTGAACTGTAATATAAGCTTCAGCTTCTGTCCAATCGACAAAATGTTGCATCCCTCTGCCTGTTCTACAAGTATTTTAATGGTGAATGCTTTGACGAACTACAAGCACTTGTACCTTGTTGATGTAAATGCCCCCAACAAACCTGATAAGCAGCTAAATCCCACCCCTACACAGTAGAATTCCCTAAGTATAAGAAAGCCTTCTAATCCAATAGTTTCTTCCCCAGAACTGCTAGACTTTGGAATTCAATTCCGGGACTCTGCTTCCCTAACTGTACTGACGTGCAGAAGTACAATTGTAATGTGAACAGATATCTTGCTGCTCATCTCCCCTTATAATATCCCTGCAAGTTATGTCCCCGATAGTGGCCCCTACTTCAAAGTGGCACTGTGCCTTGTTTGGGATGAAAATTGAATTAAAAACAAAAACAAAAAAACCCACAAAAGATTAAAAATTAAGTGATTTTGAGCTATGAACGTTTAATTTTGCAGGAGCAATGTTTTATTCAGCTTACTCTGCCAAGATCAACTGTTTTGTTTTCAATTTTTATTCCTTGGCAGCAATTTTGGCCGCCTAAAAACTAAATCTAAAGTGTGCTATAGGTCCCAATATTCTATATATCAAATTTCAACTCTGTAGACCAAATAGTCAGAGATGAGTTTGGTAGAGAATTTTCGCACACACATTGACAAGGTCACTTATATGTGTGTGTGTGTGTGTGTGTGTGTGTGTGTGTGTGTGTGTGTGCTGGAACGTTTTCATCTTAAATTCTATTCAATTATGCAGAATGTAGAAACTATACATAAAATAGAATGCAGCGTAATAGTGAAATAAAACCACTCATCTAATAAGAAACCATAAAACTAAAAAAAAAAAAAAATGAATAAAGATTTAATTAACTCTCGCTTTTTTTTCAAGGGAATATGCAAATTAGCTAACCTTCATGTAGTCGCTCGCATATTCATGACTGAGTATAATAAAAAGTTCATTTTTTTTTTTAATAGAA
Source organism: Euprymna scolopes (assembly GCF_053919585.1). Classification (NCBI taxonomy): domain Eukaryota; kingdom Metazoa; phylum Mollusca; class Cephalopoda; order Sepiida; family Sepiolidae; genus Euprymna; species Euprymna scolopes. The sequence goes on from NC_136519.1 coordinate 9,110,874, forward strand.
GAGGTAGGCTTTTTTTTTATCAATGTCAGAGCGAGAAAAAAAACCCAACTTTATCGATATGCGGATATTTTGATAGGTTATAGTGATTTCTGACAGTTCTTTTAGCCTCCCAAACTTGATTTTTGGTGCTGAAAATTTTAAATCATCGCACTCTTATTTATATTTTCCTTATGTATTTGAATAGGTAAAAAAAAAAAAAAAAAAACACCATAAAAATAACTCTGTGCTTCTTCTCGCCTCCACAGTGTTGGAAAAGCAAGAGTGATCTCCCTTGATTCACTTGTCAACTTGAATCTTTAATCCGTCAACATGGCGGCGAGTGGCATACTGTCAACGTGTCTTTATTTTTTTATCATCTTTTCCGGCGATGTTGTCGCCTGGGATTCCGATCATATGGAATTGTTCGATCTTGTGGAAGAAATTGGCGGTAACTTCTATGAAATCCTGGGTGTAGACGAGGTATGTTACTTGGAATTGTCTTAAATCTTGTATAAGAAACACGAGAGTTCTTTGACACTCTTATAAGTTTTGAAAAAGAAATGTTTTTACTTAAGAAATAATTAAAAAGAAACAAATCTTTCGCACCATTTTTCGTTTTCATTTTTCTTTAAGTTAAAAATAAACCTGGAACGTTTTCTTAAAAGATATTTCTCTTTTTGTTTAAATACGCGGAACTTTTACAAATCAGGACACATATTGCCATGAATTGTTTTCAATTGCGATTATTCACGGAACAGACCGGAAATAAAAGCGTTGTCGTCGAACATTAAATTAGTATCGGCATTTAATGAAACAACTTTGATACTTATGCAGAATACGAACCATGCTATTGGGGGTGGGGTGAGACTTTTAAGTTCTATTCAATTTTTACGCTATATTTTATTGTTAGGTGAAAGTACAGAATATTTACAAACACCATCTTCTTGCATATGAGTTTCTAAATAATAATTGGACATTTATTATAAACGCCAAACCGGAAAAAGTGTCTGTCTGTACTAATAAATGCCATAAGTGTTATTTCAGCATAGTCTGTATTTCGAATAAATACCACAATTTTTTACTCTCTAACGTAAGGTTAGGTCAGTTACCTAACGTCCGCCTTTTTATGAATGGGGTTAATAATACCTTAATAATTTTCTTCGTACATGTACAGAATTTGAACCGAACTTTTTTTGTTTTTTTTTGGGGGGGGTGCACTAGGGGACCAGGACCACCCGAAGAAGTTGATTACGAGGAGGTTGAAATAAACACCCTAACCTCCTCCTGTTAAGAACGGCTTTACAGATTGGACAAACAACTAATGCATTGGATTGCAGTGCAGTTGCAGTCAGTGAGTGCACATTGATCACCTTCGGTGCCCCCCTCCAGTGCACTCTCACCATTTAATTTTATTTTTAACACTAAATTAACCCTAAGTATTAAATTTAGTTCACCAAAAGTCGATTTGTTTCAATTCTGTAGAAGCACCGTTGTTGGCGGACGTTTAGGAAATTGCCCCCACCTCTAAATTCAAGAATTTACACTTTTTTGGTACTCATGCAGTCATGCACTTATTGATCCGTGCTGAAATAATAACGTTATTATTTAAAAAGCCATTCTTAACATGGGGAGGGGAGGCTGTTTGTACCTAATAATCTGTACTTTAACCTTACAATTGAATAATAATAAAAAAAAACTTTAATTAAACTTGGAAATCCGATTTAAAAAAATAGCGCGAATCAATCAGTGCATTAGGAGTATCAGAAGGCGCCATTGAAAACTTGAATAAACATCTGATTATATTAGACTGTCTCTGTTTCGAAGCTTATAATTAATATGAAAATGTAATTTCAAACCGTAATTTTTTTTTCAATAAAATGAGGAAAGACTAAATTTTAAAATAATGAAGGTTCAATCGAAAAAATACAATATTTTTCTTTTCATCGGTTTTCTTTAAAAATAAAAAAAATTTCACAAAATTCAAATTTTAACGGATACCAAAATCTATTAAATATATATAAATGCCAAAAAATCACTTACCTGTAAAAAAACAAAAACAAAAAAAAACTAAGCAATGGCTGCTTCAATTCTCCATTTATAAGAATCGTCCATATTTATATTTTATATTCCACGTATTTTTTAAATAAAAGGATTTTTTTAAAGCAAGGGTCCCAGATAATCGCATTTTCGCAACTCATTTTGCGCCATTAGCTTAAAGCGGTGCTGCTGCTAATTTGCAACATCAAATATGGATTTGTCAAAGGGACATAATTAATGTCTTTTTTTTTCTTTTTTTTTTTATTGCGTGCTGTTAACCAAAATTAATATTTTGGGACCTCCGTTGTCAAAAAACAGCACACATTCATTTATAAGTTTTTGCCGTTAAACAAAAAATCCAGTCAACCCATTTCTTATTTCTCTTAATGAAATACATTGGATTATTATATTTTCTTTTTACTTTGTCGAGTGAATTTTTTTTTAAATATCTAAAAAAAAAAAAAAAAAAAGAAAACATTGAATGAAATAGAAAAATTGTCGTCAGCATCCAGTATTTACTTGACATAAGCATAACATGAGCTTTCATTTAAAAAAAAAAAATCAACGTGGTTAAAAAAAAAAAGGTTTGTACACTTTGGACTTTACAGGTAAATTTCCAAAAAACATCTTTTTTTTGTTTGTTTTAAATTAGAATATTTTATTTATTGATCTTTTATCTTCAATTTATGATACATAAAACTTTGGTGAGTAAATTATTTAAATTTTAATAGACATTTCAAAATGGGGAGGGGGTGAATTTAAAAGAAAAAACGTTTGTCTAAAATATTATATGCAGTTTATTGGAAAGAGCATAAAATTTCACATTGACCCTAAAAATATCGTAAAAATTTAACCAATAAAAAAATTTTGGATAGATTTTTAAAGTTTAAAAATTGAAAAAAATTTCACTCGTAAAATTCAATTGATTTCATACGTAAAAAAAATGGCTGGTTAAACATGCATCGGCACTTTGTAAACACTGTTTTTTAAAAAATAAAAAATATTTCTATTATTTATTTATTTATTTATTTTTTTTTTTTTAAACAACTTTAATAGTTTATTTTGGAAGTATATTCCATACAGAAAATAAACAACCCACTTTAAAAAGAGAAATTACAAGTTTTTTTTATATTTTATTCAGTTTTCTGTTAAGGGTGTCAAATTCCCAAAAAAATTTGATGCACCTAGTGCATTAGCACCTTTTTTTTTTCATGTTAATCTCGTTAAATTATTGTACGGACCCGTTATGGAATAAAGTTCTCATTGAAATTTTTGGCAGACCTGAACGAAAATCCTGCCTTCCCTCATAATTTTACCAATATTTTGTAGTTGGTATTTTGTCTTTTTTTTTTTTTTCCCGACCCAATCTAGCATAGTATAAACACCCCCAACCTCTTCACATTAAGAACGGTGGCTGACGTGTAAGAGTGCGAGCCCTCTATCGAAATACGCATTGGCTCCGAATGTACACATTCGACTTAGAGAGCAATTATTATTTTTACAAGGAAAGAATTTATGTGTAGCCTAATTTTCTTATTTAACGGTAACATAAGTGCATAAGCACCGAATTTTTTTTTGTTTTTTTGCTTTGCTTTCATTTTGTTTGTTTTTTAAATCCCCCCCCCCCAAAAAAAAAACAAACAAAAAATAACAGCAAAAGAATACAAAAACAAGAAGAAAAGAATCTGCAAAACTCAAGCCAACTTGAAATTTTTATTTTTTATTTTTAAATAAAAAATAACACAGGTATCGTAAAACTTGAAAATATTATTTAAAAATAGAGCTGATCAATAAGTACATTACTCTAGCACCAAAAAATCATAACCTAATAATTTGAAAGGTTCAAGCCAAAATACAAGATATCCATAAAAAAAAAACCCAAAAAACAATCCGAAAAAGCCAGAATAAATAAGAAAAACTAGGCGCTCCCTAAATTGAACTGCATACACCATTTTGCTAGAGGGGTAGCATTCGTGTACGTCCGCCAGAACGGCTTTCGTTTCAAATAAACACCCCAACTTTGAAAACTGCATACTAAAACATACGATAAAAATTATGGAGAGGGGGGAGATTTTCGTTCAGGTCCGCCAAATTTTTTTTTAATAAGAGCTTACTTCCATAACAGGTACCTACAATATATATGTATATATTTTTTTTTTTTTTCAATATTTTAATTTTTTAATGTCTTGATTAACCTAAACAAGTACCATATATAAAAAAAAAAAAAAAAGTTTTTAGTTATCAGTAAAATATTTACCGATCACGTGAGAAAGTCGCTATTTTTCTTGATGATGGCCACAAAGTGGGTGTTCAATTTAATAAAACGTTATAATTGAAAAATAACTTCTAATGATAAAAGTTATTGAAAATTTTATTTTTATTTTTTCAATCTGAAAGTTGTCTGTAATTGATGAGATTAACCGGAAAAAAGTTTTGAAAATTGTAAAATTTAGAGGTGGTGGGGAAATCTCGTAGACATCCCACCCCCCTCGTTTTTTTAAGAATTTGGGTGCAGATTTAGAATTACACTTATTAAAAAACTTAAAGAGAAAAATCTGTATGTACTCGTCACGGAACGAATATGTTACGTTCCAAAAGTCATATAAATTCATAAAGTTTTTTTCTTTTTTTTTTATTTGCAATTAAGTATCTTTGGGAGGTATTTTTCGAGAAATAGATAAATCTCGTTAATCGAAGTGAGTTATCTGCTCTGGAATATTAGTGCATCTTAAAAAAAAATATGGCGCTTACTGCCTGTCCCATCCGGCTCTTATAAAATTTGATTTTCTAAAATAAATAAAAGAATTACTCAATCAATTTTTTTTTTTTTTTAATTACATTTTCACCCCAAACAAGCCACTTTGATGTAGGGGGCTACTATCAGGGATCTAAGTTCCAGGGGTACTATGTAGGGAGTTTAGCAGCAAGATGTCTGTTCACATTACACTTGAACTTCTGCATGCCAGTACAGTTGGGGAAGCAGGAAACCGGAAGAGAATTCCAAAGTTTAGCAGCTCTGGGGAAGAAGCTATTAGAGTAGAAGGTTTTCTTACATCTAGGGATCTCGACTGTGTAGGGGTGAGACTTCGGAGTATTTTCGTCGAGGGGGTACAAGTGCTTGTAGTTCGTCAAAGTATTCACCATTAAAATACTTGTAAAACAGGCAGAGGGATGCAACATTTTGTCGATGGGACAGGGGCTGAAGCTTAGATGACAGTTCGGGACGTATTAGGTTGGCGACTCTTTTGTACCCTGTCAAGGAGCAAGAGACTAGTAGCAAATGCCAGCCTAAATGTGACAACAGTACTCCATACATGGGCGAATGGTGGCTTTGTAGAGGTATAGGATACTTTTAGGCGTAAGTAACTTTCTAGCACTGTAGAGAGAGCCCATCTTTGCAGCAGCCTTGGCAATGATCTCAATGTATCTATTCCAACTCCTGTTTCCTGTAAACGTTAAGCCAAGGAGCTTGAATGAATTTATGTGAATTTTCAAATGTGATATCTTCATTTCGTGACGAGTATGTACATCATAAAATTTTTTTGTATTTTTGTTTTACAAAATAAGTGGACGATGTTGACAATTGTAGGTCCTATGGTGAACCGTAAACATGGCTACCAAAATATCATGTGACTTTTGTAAGATGCGACCTCAGAAAAAATAAAACAAAATACGTTTTAATAGTTTTTACGTCTTTGGAAATATTCTTTATTGAATACGTCTTTATAAGTTGCAGGCAAATGGGAAGTTCATCCTGTTTTCCTGTTCAAAAAATAGTGTAACATTGTCGTTAGAAAAAAAAAAAAAAATTCGGGTCAGCATTTTTTCTTTTTTTACAAAAGTTTTTATTACTGTTCCTCTCCCGTCTCAACATCACTTAAATCTCTCGTCATGGTCCATCTCTCCCGGGTGTACACTTTTCTTCTCCGACCTCACACCAGCCATAGCCAACCATTTTACTTTACAAGTCCATTTTCTTCGATGCGAACTTTTTTTTTTTTCTCCTGACCACGTGGTGTATTTTTTTCCCCTTTTCTTATTGCGTACAATTCCTAATCTGTATATACATGTTTTTTTTTTTGTTTTTTTTTCAGCTACTGCTGCTACTAATCTCTTTGCGAGCCAGCTATCCTCTGCTGCTGCTGATACTTTCCCACGCGCTCATATGCAGTATGTTACAATAGATAAAAACAAAAACAAAAAAATACAAAAAACGTACTTCGAAATCTGTCACCTGTGTAGGCCATCACATAAGAAAATCAGAAAATTTTTTTTTTGCCGTTGCAAATTTATAATTCTATTTCATTTTCTTTTTCTTTACAAAAGAGTCACCACCTATCAAGACCCGAAGGCCACTCGAGGATAAGAGTTAATGAGTGTACGGTAGTCAATCGTTAGTAGTGGCAATTTGGTAAAATGAATTATTTAAGGGGACAGCTCATCAAGAACTTGTTCATGTTGGACTTGAAGACGACCTTTGTTCATTGAATTTTCATTTAGGTTCAGGCACAGATAAAGAGTTACTTAATTACTCTTAATCTGAAAAATTGAACAAAATTTATATCTGTATGTAAATGTAAAACTGATTAATTTCATTGAAATATGTTGATTTACGGATTTAAAATAAGTAAATGAATGTTAATTTACAGAAAATATTTACAAGAATAATTAATACTAAAAGTAAAATATATGTTGAAATTAATAGAAATCCACTTTTTAGAAGCACAGTGAAAATGAAATTCAAAACATGACTGTTAAAAGATCAGATTCGTGCTTTTTATTTTTTTAAATAAATATTTATTTATTTAAAATTTCTAATTTTCGACTTGTATATCAAAGCCCTTATTAGGGAGGTTTAGACAGTACTTTTTTTTTCTTACTAACCATGATAGTGATTGGCGGTAGTCTTTAGTTCAGTTGAAGATGGATTGTATTGTTCAGTTGAGTGTTTGAGTTCAGTCATGTGCATATGTGTAGGCTGTATGAGATCAAAAATAGTCACCACCTTCAAATTCATGAGTGCAGTCTCATTTTTGGTGCCAATTAGTGCCCTGAGTAAGATCCCAAAAGAATTTTTTGAAAAAAAGTCAATTTTTGGTGGTTAGTACCCCAAAAAACTGGCAAAACTTGGAATTTCGGAGTAAAATGAGGAAATATTGCTGATTTCTATAGATAAATGATATTCTGTGGGTTTAGAATTAATCCATTCTCTTTTCTCGTATTAAAATTGTGTTCATGCGATTTTCTGGTATCTGGTGGCAACATCATATCCAATGTATCTGTTTGGGTAGCCAGGTCATCCACTGAGACACTGACAAGACCTGAACGATTAATTGATGAGTCCTGAGTGACATCACAGTCGTCATCTAGTGACATTGGCAAATCATTCTCCAAATCCCTTTCTTGCTCAACCATCAGCTCCATCAACCATAATTTTTCCTCGTCTTACTGTCTTTCTACACTAAAATGACATTCTCTCATTTCTTTGATCATAGTAAAAAAAAACCAACTTTTTCCATATCCATATCATTACCAATGTCAAGAATACTTCTTATGAGTAAATCTTCTTTCAAACGAATAGTGAAGGTGTTTTCCCTCCATTCCTTGAGTGCCTGTTCTGACTTGACTATGAGTGGTTGTCCTTTCTTTCTGGATGTCATTCTATTAAGATTAGCGATGACAGGGTTGAAATAGTGATGAGACATTTTTTCGATGCGATCAATCACAGCGTTTCTACTCGTTTCAAAGCCGCGCTTAAACGCAAGTTTCTACATATTGATCTGTGCATCGGAATTACTTTTGGTCGTGTTTGTAATGTTGGCACTGTTTACCTTGCGGCACACTGAAAATATCGTGATAGCTGCAAGCTGCATCGTAGTATGTTGACGACCTATCACCAAGTACGGATGACATCGTCTTCCATGTCTTTTTTTTTTTTTTTTTGTGGTGTTGTTTTTGTTGTAATCTGTATCTGTTATTAACAGTAAAAAAGCACTGAATAAGAAGGATAAACATTAAGTCTATATGTCTGTTAAAATTCTGTTGATGCAGGGCTTTTCATATAAAATGTACCCCCTATGCAGCCTTATTAATGAAACTGAATACTGCTCAAAATGATTTTGCAGTGTCTTCCTTGGAATCATAAGAGTTGCAATGAAACTAAAAATTGGGTGATTATTGCAATAACGTGTACAAATTTTATTTTTTTTCCCATCCCCCCCATTTTTTTTTTTTTTGTTTTTTTTTTCCTATGGGTTTTCAATGCTACAAAAGTCATTTAAAAATAATTCTAAGGGTGAGTGCATGCAAAGGAGAGGATTTACAAAATTTTGTTTCTTTGACGATTTTAGCCAAAAATGCTATTTTTTGGGGGTTGCTAACTGCCTAAAATAGCTATTTAAAAAAAAAATCTTTTTTATTAATGTTCCTTATCCCAAAATACATCCAAAATGAGACTGCACTCCTGGATTTGCAGGTAGGTCCTCATACAGCCTACCTCTAATATGTATTAACATTAAGAGAACTCCACTGTTAAGAAGAACAGTGAAAATGAAATTCAAAATATAATGATTAAACGATCAGACTCGTGCTTTTGTAAATTAATTTTAAATATTTATTTATTTTAAAAATATATAGTTTTAAATATAATAAATTAAATTAATGGGGGGGAAAAATGAATGTTTATTTCAAATAAAATAGTAAGCATGTTTTACAATGGACAGCAGAACAAATATATATATATATATATATATATATAATAAATAAATGTTACCAAAGGCAAGGTAAGTTACTCTCCTAACTACTTGGATAAGTTTTTTTTTTTGTTTTAACTTATTTTAAAGTGTTTTTAAATTTGAAATAGTGTTCAGCACTTAAATCAAAATGGAAACCAAGATAGCAACATAACTCAAAAAAAACAAAAATATGGTGCTTCTTCAGATGGTAGCAATTAAAAGTAAAAAAGATACGGGAAAGTTTGTATAATGTATGTTCTAGTTATGGAATGAGGATAAAATATTCTAAAAATCATGTAATTTGATTAAGTAGTTTATTTTTTATTCAATAAAATTCAATTTTACTCCGTGTCAATGGAGAGGGGGGACAAAAGTAGTGACCATAATAAAATCAAGGGCAGATAACTGACTTTAATGTCAGAAAAACAGCCGGAACTTAAGATTTAAAACCAATCAATAATTTATTAGCTTAATGTGTATTTTTATTTATATTTTTTCAGAAAGTAAAATTTTCAAATTATGGAAACATCTTTTAGAAGGGTGATTTTATAAAAGTTAAAAATAAAATTTGAAGAATATTATAATGGTATCGGCTTTCACTTATCAGTAAATAGAAATTTGTTTTTCATGAAAAAAAAAAAGACTTGATCAATTTTTGGAGTATATCATCTTCATTCCGTGACAAGTAGGTACACGATAAGTTTTTTCTTCATTTTTGTTTATCGCCGTAAGTGCCAATGTGAATAAGCACCAAAAATACTGATAGAAATTCATCTAATAAATGTCACAGTAAATTTCTGTCGTGATTCTCAAAATTCTGAAGATGAGAGCATCATGTTGCCATGTTTGCTTTTGTTTTAACTTAAGCGCTAAGCACTACTTGCATTTCAAACTTGATAAATGCTTTAAAATAAATTCAAACACCAAAAACTTATCCAGGTAGGTAGAAGAGTAACACTTCTCGTGTTTCAAACTTGATAAATGCTTTAAAAATAAAATACCAAAAAATTTATCCAGCTAGGTAGAAGAGTAACTTATCTTGCCTTTGGTAACATTTATTTTGTCATGCATTTGTTTTTTGACAACATTTTTCATTTTTTGTGAAAATAACGATCAAGATGAATCCAACGAATAGAAATAATCAATCCTCATTTCAAAAACTCAGAAACATAAAGAGTTGGAGTCGCACTGATTTTTAATCTTTAAAAAAATCAACAGGCTGAATTCTGGTAAGAATTTTTGGGATTGAAGGAGTAGGAGTTCGGCATTTGGATTGTAACCACCCTGATTTCTGTCTTAAAAAATTTTCCAATTTTGTCTTTGGAATCTTCCAAGTAAAGAATTTTATTAAAATGAATTTGATTTTTCTTGTCAAATTTCTGTACTCAAGATTAATAATTAATGAATCTTTCTTTTCTTTTTCGTAGGGTGCCACATCACAGGAAATCCGTCGTGCCTATCGAAAACTTTCATTGCAGCTTCATCCAGACAAAAACAAAGCTCCAGATGCAGAGAAGAAGTTCCTAGAGGTGAGAGTATATACGTAGTGACTTGTTTTGTATAATAGTTGGTGTTTGCTAATGGTCCAGGACCTGTGGAACAAATTCAATTTGATCCTTAGCCGGTAAAAATAGCTGCTAAGGGGTAAAAATTTAAAAAATTGGAATTTGTAAACTTAAAGTACTCTTCTATTCATGGGCTAATATACATTTACACCTTTTATTTTATTTTTATTTTTTTTATGGGGGGGGGGTCACTAATTAACAAGGCCCAAAGGCTACTTGAGGATAAGGGCTAATGAGCGTATGGTGGTCACTGGAATAACAGCATATTAATAGTAGTGGAAATCTGGTAGAAATGGATTATCTGGGTGGTATGGATCAACGAGAACTTGTTTATATTGGATTTGTAGTGAGCTGAAAAGCAGGCCAGCAGAACGGTCCCACGGGCAGGTAGTTCTAGGAAAGAAGCTTTATTCATGGAATTCGTGTTTAGATTTAGGCACAGATAGAGAGTGAGGGAAATTGTTGATTGTAGTTGTAGCTAGACAAGTGTTTTTGTGAAACTTTAGTAAGGGGAGGGCATAGATTGAAGCTCAGATGAGCACTTGCCATGAAAATAACAATAGAGCAGGGATAGGCTTGCAATGTCTCTTCTATGGGAAAGAGGTTGTAGGAAAAAATAAAAAGGGCATCACCTACTAGGTTTCGAAGCCAATTTTGAACTTTGTCAAGACAGGATAAGGTGCTCCGAGCAGCTCCCACCCAGAAATGGCAGCAGTACTCTATTTTAGGACATATCAGGCTCTTATACAGGTAGAGGATTGCGTCAGGAGTGAGATAAAATGACGTGACCATTTTTTCAACGAACTTGGCAACAAATTTGATGCAAGTCTTCCTTTTCAGGTCAGGTTAAAAGGTCAAACCCAGAAGTTTGTCAAAACAGGGAGCCTCTTTTAGACTAGAGCCATTTATATAAATTGGGGCCACGTGGCGATCAGTTTTTGTGGTGATAAGTTTAGTTTTGGATGCGTTAAAATTAACCAGCCGCTTTTTACCCCATTGCATCACATGCTCAAGGTCAGAGGAGAGAGACTCAGAGATTTTGGTCGTTGTTGACCTTCGAAGTGTTGCCATAAATCATAGTGTCATCTGACACAAATGAACTTAGAATGCGATTTGGTAGATCATTGATGAAGATGAGGAAGAGAGTTTGGCCCAGGATGGATACTTGATGCATGCCAGCATTGACACTTTGAGGTTCAGACCATTGACAACTACTTATAAAAATCTATCAGAGAAAAGATTTGATGGTTGAGAAGACATTTCCAGAAGCTGGAAATCTTGTGAAGTAGAACTTTGTGGCAAATCCCATCAAAAGCCTTTGATATGTGAAGAGTTATTGCTCAAGAGAAGAAACCACTGTCGATAGATTCACTGATGCTATGTGAAATTAGTCAGTATATCAGCTGTAGATCTTGCAGGACAGAAAGCTTATTGCATTTAGTTTGTTTTTGCTGAGGTAGTTTACGCTTTCTCTATTTAACATGAATTCAAGCAACTTGCTCATGACACACAGAAGACTAATTGGTTTGTACTGAGATGCAGAGGACTAATCTCCCTAATTTTTAAATATTGGTCAAACTAATAAGGTTTTTCCAAGGTGTTGGGAAGCATTTTTCTTTAATAGATCGCTTGAACAGCTTTGCAAGAATGAGTGCTTGTTTTGGTTACAGCTTTTCGAGTACTATGACTGGAATATTGTGAGGACCAGTTGCTTTACTGGCATCAACATTCTTGATAAGTGTGGCAATATTTCGGATGGGTATGTGGATATAACTCAGAATAATTTTAATCTTGGCAGGGAAGAGACCCTGATCGCATAGGGTTTAGTTTGCTGCAAAGTTCTTGGCAAAGAGTTTAGCTTTGTCAGATGCTGACGAAATCATCTCTTACCCGTTAATGATGGTCGGGATAGAAGACCTGCATCTATTTAGGACCTTGTTCGTTATTCGACAAAATTCATGGGAACCAAGCCTCTGTTCTTCTACTTTGGACTTGATGAACTGAGCAGACGACACTCTGGCATTTTCTATAATAAGTACTTTAATGGTGAATGCTCTGACAAACTACAAGCATTTGTATCCCCTCGACGTAAATACCCCCGACAAACCAGACAAGCAGCAAAATCCCACCCCTACAGTAGAGATCTCTAGATGTAAGAAAACCTTCTAATTCAATAGTTTCTTCTCCAGAACTGCTGGACTTTGGAACTCCCTTCTGGAATTCTGCTTTCTGAACTGTACTGACATGCAGAAGTTCAAGTGTAATGTGAACAGACATTTTGCTGCTCATCTCCCTACAACTTATGTCCTCGATAGTACCCCCCTACTTCAAAGTGGTGCTGTGCCTTGATTGGGGTAAAAATGGAATTACAAAAAAACATTGTTTTGCAATGATTGTTAGTAGTTCTTTAGTTTTAAAACGTCTTTTACGTTTGAAGTAATTGAAGAAGTTTCTGTGTGCAATGACAGCAGCAAATTTAGGAATGTGCCAAAGATGACTGTTTGGTTTCTTTTGGAATTTTTTTGAGGGTATGTAGCGTAGTATACTGATAGTTAACCAATCAGTCAGGTACTGTATCAGACACATTCTTATATATTGGGTACAATATCATAATCAATAGAACATTGGTTCTATAATAATAGTAAATATGAAATCTGGATTAATTATAATATCATATTTAAGCATATTTTACGACCAGGCAATGCCAGGCAGCCTGCTAATATACTAATTGTATCATTGTTGTTTCAGAGATGTAAATTCATTCAAACTTTAGCATTTATCAAAAAGTGATCAATGACCAGCAGAGCGTAATTATAGTGTACTAGCCTAGGTGCCCGGCGTTGCCCGGGTGTTTGGAGGTGTGTGTTGAGCAAATGAAAAAAAAAAATTGTTGTAGGCAGGCAGCCAGGCTTGAACCCGTACTGCGAAGGAGGAAAAGAATGTAAAAAAAAAGTGATGTCTTTGCTGTTGTTTCCATTGCCAAACCGGAAGTGATGTAGGTTTAAATTAAGGCTAGTCGATCGAAAAGAGGGGATAACTTTCGAAAATATCGGCAAAAAAAGTGACCCCCCTCCCCCCGTAGAAAAGTGCCCAGTGTAGGGTGAAGGAATTAATGTTTTTAGCCAATTTTTCGATATTTGTCATCTGAAGAGTTGTTCCATACTGTTATTCTGAAGGGCAAACATTCTTGATATATCGGATTACTGATTTTTTTCCCCTGAATCACTACTCCTCCGACCTGGCAGTAATACCCTGGAAAATATTGAATTCATTCTGATAATGGACTGCCCAGGTTGTATGAAATTCTTTTTCCTATGACTCTTATTCACCATTCAAATGACATTTGCAATATATGTGCTGAAAAACGAAAATACTTATGTATTCATAGCTGAACATTTTGCTAATTGCATTTCATTTCTTCTGATGATATCAGCCATTATTGAAAATCTATGGATTAAGGAAATAAACATAATTTCTCTATATATTCCTTGTTTCAAACAATAAATTCTTAACTACACTCTATAACAGGCATGACAGGAAAACAAATGAACACATATCTAAAGAAATGGCAAAAACACTAGAGGATGATCTCCAATCTGTAGTGGAATGGGGACATAAATGGATGGTCACATTCAATGCTGCCAAGACTAAACTGGTTTCCTTCAATAACTACAAAGAAACCTTCTCTGCCACCAATAGCAATGGCCAGTGACTCCCTGTCTGAGAGTACATCTTTCAAACTGCTTGGCCTAACGTTCACAAGAAACATGAGCTGGAACAATTATATTGAAAACATTGCCAGGGCCGCTGCGAAAAAGGTAGGCTCTCTCTACTGTGCTAGAAAACTACTGACACCTGAAAGTATCCTGTATCTTTATAAGGCCACCATTCGCCCATGTATGGAGTATTGTTGTCACATCTGGGCTGGTGCGTCTACTACTAGTCTCTCGCTCCTAGACAAGGTCCAAAAAAAGTTGCCAATCTGATAGGCCCTGAACTGGCATCTAAGCTTCAGCCTCTGTCCCATCGACGAAACGTTGCATCCCTCTGCTTGTTCTACAAGTATTTTAATGGTGAATGCTCTGACGAACTGCAGACAGTTGTGCCCCCACGATGCAGACACCCTCGACAGACCCGACAGGCAGCTAAATCCCACCCCCACACAGTAGAGATCCCTAGATGTAAAAGATCTTTTTACTCCAGTAGTTTCTTCCCCAGAACCGCTAGACTCTGGAATTCCATTCCAGGATCCTGCTTCCCTAACTGTACTGACATGCAGAAGTTCAAGTGCAACGTGAACCGACATCTTGCTTCCCAAATCCCTACATAGTACCCCAGTAGTTGCTGACCCTGATAGTAGCCCCCTACACCAAAGTGGCAATGTGCCTTGTTTGGGGTGAAAATGTAATAAAAACAAAAAAAAGAAAAAAAAAAAAAAAAAAAAACCTTAAATATATGTGTTTATATTTTGATTTACATAATTTAACTTTTAACCATTAAACTTGTATGTGTATATAAACACATTAAACTTGTATGTGTATATAAACACATTAAACTTGTATGTGTATATAAACACATTAAACTTGTGTGTGTATATAAACACATGGCTTTTTATAAAAATGTGGAAGATTTTCACTTTCAAACTATTTCCTTTCAGATGGTTTCTGTTTATGAAGTGTTAAAGGATACCGAGAAAAGGCAAAGGTGAGAAAAAAAATTTTTTTGAACATTCCTCAAATGATCGGACGTTTTAACCTGCTAGAAACGGACAAAAGTTATAGTGTAGGTATGACTTAGAATGAGTGCTCTATGTCAAATTGATGGTTGAAATGGTTAAATTTGTGCTCATTTTTACATTAAATACTAATCTCAATTAATCCCTAAGCCTGCATTAAACAGATACCATAATACTTAGTTTGCTGCACCTTATCATAACAATGATCAATGCAAAATTTCAGCCAAATCAGACCAGTAGATTTTTGAGAACGTCAAACTTAAATACTAATCCCTATTAGTTTATACATGTATATCAAATGGATACCATAATACTTAGTTCGCTGCAACTTGTAACAGATCCATACAAAATTTATGCCAGATTGGTCCATTAGTTTCCTAGAAAAAGCGGAACAGACAGACATACTAAGAGAAAAATATAGAAAATCTCAATGTTTTCTCACAAAGTTCCATTTTTTTAAATTTCTTTTTTTATGATTATTTGCTGTTTTTTTTTTTTTTTTTTTTTAGAAAGAAAACTTTGCAATCAAAAATATAAACGAACACATGAATTTAAAATTTAATGATTCTCACACTGCTTTATATTTTTGGTTGACAACCTTGACTCCTCAACCCCTAGTTGCTCTAGACAATGCTCTTCTCTCTCTCTCTTTCCCATCATTTTTCTCCTCCTCCTCCTCCTTTTATTAATCACACTTTAATTACATCATAAAGGATTACCCTTCTCCTCTCTCTCTTTCTCTGATATAATGGATGATGTGATCCTTATGAATTTAAAAGGAGTCCTCAACCATTTTTTTTTTTTTTTTACTTATTTTGTTCTAGCTGGGGATGGGGCATCCTATTGGATGCCAGACATTCCCCCACTATTTCATACATTCCAACTGAGATATTTTAAGATTCTAATTGTCCCTTTAAGTGAAATTGTTTGTATCTCTTGCACGTGGTTCATTGGGTACATTTGCCAGGTAGTTTTTGAAATTCTTTTTCACGAGTCTGGTTGCTCTTATAATTACTGGAATGATGGAAATCTTCCTAAGATTCCAGTTTCTTTTCATGTTGTACATAAGACGTTGGTATTTCGTTATCTTTTTCCTCTCAGTTCTGTTTAACCCAGCATCAATTCTACTACGGTTGATTCTTTCTCCTTGTCCCATATCATTGTGTTAGGTCTAATAGCTTTGCCTTCTAGGTACGTAGTGAATGGTGTGTGACTTATTTCCAACTGTCCTTTCTGGTAAACATGTTCCCAGGACTTGCTGCGGCATTCAATATTGAACTTTTTACAGATAGTCCAATTATGTCATCCTATATATAAGGTGACAAACAAGATAACCTGCAAACAAGACTCATAGTGTATTATCTGTTCTGTCCTCAGTCAGTGAGATATCCTTCTAGATAAAATTGTTAGATATTGACTATTGACCAGGCAACATCGAAATGGGTTCTGGTTAACGATCATTTTGATTATTCAAGTCAAAAGGTTTTGTCAGCTAAAATATGTAGAATATTGGAAAATATTTAGAATAAATATATTCTTACATTGATTTAGGAATGTTAACTTAAAATTTTATCATAACAGTTTAGTTGACAACTTAGATATAATGGCACATAAAAGCATCAGGTGATTATCTTAGTGATGTATACTAACGATGTCATTTAGAGTGGGTTTTTTTTTTACATGGGCATCACCACTTATCAAGGCCGATAGGCCACTCAAGGATAAGGGTTAAAGAGTGTACAGCAGTCAAAAGGACAATATAGTAATCGATAGTAATGAAAGTTCGCTAAATTTGTTAACGTAAGTGGAACGGCTCATCAGAAACTTGTTCACATTGGACTTGAAGACAATCATATTATAGACAGCTGGAAAACGGAAGACAATTTCACAGGCGTGCAATTCTAAGAAAGAAGCTTTAATCATGGAATCTGTTTAGGTTTAGGCACAGATAAAGAGTGGGGGAATTATTGATAGTGTTTTCAGCTAGACGAGTGTTTCTTGTGAAAGTTTGGCGAGGGGGGGGACCATAGATTGAAGCTCAGTTGAACACTTTCCATGAAAATAACGATAAAGCAAACTCACAACATCTCTTCTGTGAGATAGAGGTTGCAGCGAAGAGAAAAGGACATCTCCCACCAGGCCACGAAGTCTATTTTGAACCCTATCAAGGCAGGACAAGTCCTTTCTAGCCGTTCCTCCTCATATGTGGCAACAGTATTCCATACTTGGACGTATCTGGCTCTTATATAGATAAAGAATTGCATCAGCAGTGATCGATCTACTGGATCGATAGAAGGATCCGACCCTTTTTCCAGCAGCCTTGGCAACAGATTTGATGTACATATTCCATTAAGATCAGGAGTAAAGGTCAAGCCCAGAAGCCTTGTCAAAACTTGAGGCCTCCCCAAGACGAGAGCCATTCATTTTAATTGATGCCAGATGGGGGTCAGAACGTTGATGATGTAAAGATAGAAGCTTGGTTTTAGATGCATTAAAAGTAACCAGCCCCTCCTTTCCCCATTATGTGGAAATTAGTTAGTAGGTCAGGTGAGAGACAGAGACCGTCGAGATCGTGATAGCTCTGATTAGAGGTGGTCAGAAATGGCGATAATCAGAATTAACGTGATACTTTCCAAGAGGAAAACCCCTCTGGAATAAAAAGTTGCCAAAAGTAAAACCCTAGGCTCTGTCATTCTTGGGGAGAATTTTTATTACGTCTTTCCAAGACGGACCAGATATGTTTCTCAATTGGCCAGATGTTGCAACCCCAGATAAATGTTATTCGTCCTTTGTGTTGTAAAGGTACTTATGTATACTAGCAGGACCAGTGGAAATTCCACCGATATCTTTTCATATGCTGCTGGGCATTCTGTGGACATTCAGCATGAATGGAAACCACGCAATGTTATTGTAGCTCTTATTTTAATAATCTGATTTATGTAGTGTCAGAATATATCTAATGATTATGGTTTACCTCCAATATCCTTATAGGAGTCTGTGACATATTTCCATTGTATGAAAGCCTAGTATGAATGGAAACCCCACGATATCATACCATCTTTAGACAGAACATATACTACCTTTTAGATCCTAGCCAAAAGACAAAGGTGTATTTTAGTTTCACGTACAAACCAAAAGCAACATCATTTTATTTTTATTTATTTATTTTACATTGCATTTTTGGTAATTGGGAGATTCTATTTATTAAAAATGAGGGTAGAAGGTAATAACATACCGTGAACATTAAATTATCGTATCTATATAATAATTTAATGTTTGTAGCATGTTATCACTTTCTATCCTACTTTTTAATAAATATGATCTCCCGATCGAATAATTTATAATCTGGAAACTGTGACGCATGTACATACTACGATATCAATATATACATTATATTTGTCATGAACTGCATTTAAATGAACATACACACAACAAACTAGATTAGATGATTAGACATGTATATACACACGCGAATGCTAGATGATAAAAAAAAAAAAACTCCCCAAAATATATACGACTTACAGACACTCACAGAATGAGACAATTTTTATTGTTGTTGCAATCCAGAGTACCCTCTTTTTTTGATTTATTTTGGAGCTGGAATTCCTGTCCCATTAAAAACTGCCTTCAAATGGAGAGGCAAGTATATATGGATTTACAGTTTTGGAAATACACTAAACCTGCAGAAGTTTAGATGGTTTGTTTTTAAGGTCACGGGTCATCTAGATAAAACATCATAAAAGACCTCTTCCTTCCCATTCTAACACTGGCTTCATGAATTGTCATCCACTGGGCATTGTTATCCTTGTCTCTGTTATAATAGATGACATCACAAAATGATGTCATCTAGTGTGCACGGTAACAAGCAAGCAAAATCCATGACTTTCATTTTATTTTTGTTGAGGATGCAGATGCTAGGCATTCATTCTCATTTGCTTCCTTTATTTTGTTCTTTAGTCCTAACATTCCATAAACAATGTTTCTGACAAAGGGAGAATTGCTTTCTTCGGGGTTTTATATATATATATATATATATATATATATAAGTTATACCATCATATAACACTTATCGTTTGGCAGCTTTTGACCTAGAAGTGATTTCTTTTTCTTTCTTTTTTTTTTTTTTCCTCCATAAAAAAAAAATTTGAATACTCCAAAAAATCTTTTAGGATTCTGTTTCTTTAAGTGCAATTGTTTAGATCTCTCTTGCACTTGGTTCACCAGGTATATTTGCCAGATATTTTTTTTAAAGTTCTTTTTCATGAACCTGGTTACTCCTATGATTACTGGAATGGTTGAAATCTTCGTAACGTTCATATTTCTTTTCATATCGTACATAAGACCTTCATATTTAATGTTCTTCTCCCTCTCATTTCTGCTTAACTCAGCATCATTGCGTGACACTGCAACTTTTACTTTCTAAATCTTGTTTCGGTATGAATTTGATGTAAATTTAAATGGTTTCCTCAACTTCATTTCATATATCTGAACTGGTTGCTTCTCCCCAAATGGTATTTATGAAACCCCGGGAAAGAAAGACTTGCTTTGAATAGGCACTGTGAATGAACAAAAGAACATTTTACCATTTTTGGTTCAGTAGTACTTCATAATGTCTGCATGAATGTCTTAAAAAAAAAAAAAAGGAAAAAAAAAAAGGCCGCTACCATATCAGCTGCATCATCCTATATTGATGCACGTGTGAAAAAATTCCAAAATCTCAGAAAATCATTTCTGAGCAAATCTGATGCTATATTTAGATTCCTTGGGTCCAAAACCTTATAGCCCTGGATATGACCTTAAACTATATCCAATAGTGAGGCCCCAGCTTTTGGACTTTGGGGAATGTGGAGCCACCCTTTAATTGCCATTGCTCCCAGGTCCACTCTGACCCTGAAAGGTAGTGTTATATATTCGGGGGGTGTCATAAAGGAGATTTTGTCAAGGAGATTCGTGTACGTGATCGTCTAGTTTCTAATGGTTTTATTTTTGATGTCTTCGTGAGTGTGTGTTTGTGTGCATGTATTTTTTAACATACCTTTATTCATGTGTCGTCGGTTGTTCCTCTGGTTTTCATTGTCTCTTGGAGGGGAGCTGGCCTGTTGGATGAAGAATTCACTCCAAGACGATGAAATGGTTTTATAGTTTTTATTCACCTTCCAAAGGTCGACACAGAATGGAGGTGAACCTTGCTTGTTTGATGATACACGTCAGCGTCCTCCCCAGCCCAGGGGGGGGACAGCTGAAAAGCCGTCTGTCTTATTCAACACCCGAAAACCAACTGCCAAGAAAGAATCAGCTAACCTCATCACATGATACCACGTCATCTGGTCAGCTGACCCTTCTTTTGCAAACGTGTCCACTGTCCACGTTATTCACCTCTCTCTCTCTCTCTCTCTCTCCCTCTCCCTCTCTCTTTCTCTATTCTCTAATAGAGACACACAGAGAGAAAATAGAAAGAGTAAGAAAGCCAGAGAGGGGGGAGAGATGCTCTTTAACATTCCTCCACCCCTTTTTTATCAAAATGTATGGCAAGCCATACATTTTTAATAACTAACTAACTAAAAAAAAATAATTATGTCCGAAGTACATCTTTATTTTTTCACTTTCCGGACTCACCCCTTTTCCAAGAAAGATCAGGCACCAGTACTCTTCTACAACACTATCAACCCTTCTGCTGCTTCTCAAAAGTCCCTCCTAGACATTAACTTGCTTCCAAGTTAGACAAAGATACAGCTTTGCAGATATACATCTTGTCTAGGCGGTCGCATTGTTGGATATTTTCCACTGACTCTGCTCTTTATTTGGACCACTTGGCCAAACAAATGGAGACTCCATTTTCGATCACTTTTTCGAAATGGGGCCAGCATATCGCAATTACGACCAGAACGTCGGATGCTCTGTTGGTGGTAGCTTTATCGCATGGGGACTCGAACCCCAGACCCTCAGATTAAAAGTCTGATGCTCTACCAACCCAACCATCCCACTCGCGTTCTCGACTTTCAGCATAGGCCTAAGTCCCAGTTTGTTTTGTTTGTTTTTTTTTTTTTACTGTAATGCCCTGACGTCTTTCTCTGAGTGGTCCTATTACTGGAGCTTTGTTCTATTCTATCTACTACTTCGGGACTTCACAAAGCTCTTCTACTAACTCCCTTGGTTGGTCTAAGTCAAGATACGCCTTCACACTGATTCACTCGGAGCCTGTTTGAGTTCCTGGAACCCGACAAGATACGGAATCATCACTCCCTAACTAATGCGCCATCGATTTCTAACTAAGTAGTTTTCCCTTTGTGATTTTTCCGCATTCCCAGCAAGTCCCAAGATTCCAACCCAGATATCCCTCACACATTCCTCTAAAAAAAATAAAAAAATAATAAGGCTCTATCTTGTCCCTTACGTAATCTGCATCTTTCCCTTTCTTCTATCTCCCCGTGATTAGGCTTGGTACCGACTGTCCAGTCGCTCCGTACCCTGAGGAATTATCGCGACCTCGCACGCCAGACTTTTGTTGGACAAGACTTATTGCCGTTGCTTGGGCCTACGTGGCATCTTCCAACTCACTGGAACCACTAGTATTGTTTTAACAGGGTTCTCATTACTCTAAAATAGTATTTCCCCTGCCAAATTTTCTAATTTGTGACAATACCGTGGCTTATAAAAAAAAAATAAAACAACAGAAAAAACTGCTTTCTACAGCCTAATCGCCTTGTAATTCTCATGAAAAAAAATGCAACTACGCGCTAAACGTCCCTAAAATATAACTAAACCAACCAAATCTATTCCAAAATAATTTAATTTAATAATACCAATTAAATTCACCCAGCATGGGTTTTTTTTAATTTTGGTACCTTTAATTCACAATATGGTAACATTTTATTTTCCTAAGTACTTGCATACATATTTCATTCATCTTCTCTTGAGCGATTCGTAACATAATGGCCACGTCAGCCATTGCACCCCCTCTGCCCCTTACACCATGTCAGAGGGCATTTCATTTGCTCCCTGAAGTTGATTACAACTAGATCCGCTCACGCTGGACAGAATACATTCCGTTCACTGCTATGTCAGAAAAAACTTTCTTTTTTTTTTTCCAAAGTCGGTAAGCGCAACCTGCCTTGAAGACACATAGCTTCACGGAAAACATCGGATTTCCACACATGAAGTACTCAAACTTGCTCCATGTTGATTCTACTCGAAATCAACAGAAATCACGATAAAAAAAATAAAATTCGAATCATTTCCCGAGAATAATGAAATTAATAACTACCCATGTAATTCAACACCTCTCCAAAATTCTAACATGCTTGCCACAGAAATTAAATTCCATTCACGCCCCACTTTTTTCTTTCATTTCTTCATATAGTTTATTTAACCCTATATTTATCCTTTTTTTTTTTTTTTTTTTTTTTTTTACCTTACTTATGTGGTCAAAACGTCACTCATGTCGAATAGAACATTTATTCTACTTTTCGAAAATTGAAATTAATACCGACTGAACCTTTGACTCTTCCGAAACTTTTTTTTTTTTTTTAAATCATTTATTACACTGTTTAAATCTTATTTCTTTCTCCCTATTTTATTATTACTATTTAATTAATTAAAAACACATTTTTTCTTTTATTAATCCTTCTTTCCATAGACCCCACAAGCAAGATTCCACCTCCCCATTCTGCGAAAAAAAAAATACATGTCACAGAGTAAGAAAATCCTGCACAATACCATTTTAGAACACATCAATTACATAAAGATAATAAATTAAAAAAAATACAAAAATATCCTATGAGCAATCACAAAGTCCCATCTTAGCAATAACAAAAATCCAAACAACAAAATTTTGTCCACGTCAGCAAGTAGGTCGGCTGCATAGTGCATCATCTTTTACCATTCCACAGAATTCAAAATTAAAGAAAAACCACAGTCGTTTACAAAAAAAATACCTAGACATTTACAATTAAAATACAGTCGTTTCTAAAATAAAATAAAACGACTCACTTATAAAGTCTCAGACAACTCGATGGAACTAAAATTGTCCATGTAAGAAAAAAAAATCCTAAGAAATAAAATCGTTCAATTAGTGAAAAAAAGGAAAAAAAAAAAAAAAAAAAAAAAAAAAAAAATCACATTTCAGAACCTATCCATTGTTTTTCATCAAAAGTACATATTGTTTTTCATTAAAAGTTACATTTAGTTCACAATTTAAAAATGACACGAAATATTCATAACACATATTTTTGATTGACATGTTTATCTTTGTGGTAAGGCTCGTTTCTTTTTGGTTTTCTCACTGGCCGTTGTTAAAACTTTACAAAATAAGGTCATTTTTCGTTTTCCCTTCTAATTTTGACATTAAGTGATATTTTTCTTCGTTCATAACGAGTTAATTCCCAATACGATAAATATTTTTTTTAACTATTTTCTATACATAAAGTTTTACATCTGTGTGTCTGTATGTCTTCCTTTTCTTTCTTCGTGAAAAGGTTGTACGTGTGTATTGCTTTTCTTTTTTTTTCTTTTTTTTTTCTTAATTATTTTTCTAATTCGCCTAGTGTTTTAATGGACCCTACGTTGTGTGTGTGTTGATTTCTATTTTTTTTTTTACTGTTCTTTCTTTTTCTTTTTTTTCCATACATTTTATTGTTTTTTCTTGTCCTTTTTTTTTCTTTTTTTTTTTAGTCTATTTCTTTTTTCTTGACACTAAATCTCCATGCTTCCACGTTGTATTTTCTTAAACACAGGTTCGATTATCGCATCGGTGATGCGACTTAGTCACGAGCACCAAAACGAATATGTTATATATTCGGGGGGTGTCATAAAGGAGATTTTGTCAAGGAGATTCGTGTACGTGATCGTCTAGTTTCTAATGGTTTTATTTTTGATGTCTTCGTGAGTGTGTGTTTGTGTGCATGTATTTTTTAACATACCTTTATTCATGTGTCGTCGGTTGTTCCTCTGGTTTTCATTGTCTCTTGGAGGGGAGCTGGCCTGTTGGATGAAGAATTCACTCCAAGACGATGAAATGGTTTTATAGTTTTTATTCACCTTCCAAAGGTCGACACAGAATGGAGGTGAACCTTGCTTGTTTGATGATACACGTCAGCGTCCTCCCCAGCCCAGGGGGGGGACAGCTGAAAAGCCGTCTGTCTTATTCAACACCCGAAAACCAACTGCCAAGAAAGAATCAGCTAACCTCATCACATGATACCACGTCATCTGGTCAGCTGACCCTTCTTTTGCAAACGTGTCCACTGTCCACGTTATTCACCTCTCTCTCTCTCTCTCCCTCTCCCTCTCTCTTTCTCTATTCTCTAATAGAGACACACAGAGAGAAAATAGAAAGAGTAAGAAAGCCAGAGAGGGGGGAGAGATGCTCTTTAACAGTAGTACCTGTTAGGGTCCCAACTATGGGTTAAATAGAAACCGACTTAAATAAAAAAAATTATATTCTATTAAAAAAATTGTTCTTCAAAATCATTGGATTCGGCATTAAATAACCTGAAAAGGGTTGATATGCCGTAAAACAACCAACCAACCAACCAAAAACTTATCGGAGGGAATTTCCGGGGGTCACACGTTTCAAACTAAAAATATTCAAGGAGATGTAATTATTGAAATATTGCCCAGGTGACATTTTGCACAAAAGAAAAAATGCTCTGAATCGTGAATCGCTTGGAGTTACATGTTAAAATTTTTCGGGATTTCTTAGTTTTTATGATGTCTGTCTGTGTTGCAAGTTGCAACAAAATCTGAGAATTTGGGTTTCAAGCTCTGGATCATTTGACATGGAATTACCTGCTAACATCATGGGGGGGGGAGACTGACTTCAACTAGGGTTGCTACTCTCTCGTCTCCTATCACTATGTCAAGTTTAACAACTGTTTATTTATTTTTTTTTCTGTGATACAAAAATGTAACCTTTTATTTTTATTTTTTAGATTATGTCAGTAAATTGTATTTTTTTCCTTTCGTTCCTTCATAGATACAATGAGATCCTCAAGAATGGACTTCCTGATTGGAAACAACCGGTCTTCTACTACCGGCGAGTCCGAAAACTTGGTCTCTTGGAACTTTCTGTCATCATGTTTTTCATTCTCACGTTTGGACAATATTTAGTGGTTTGGTCGATATACTTTGAAAAAAAGTTTACAGTTGTAAGTATGAGAAAGTGTCTTTTGTATTTTTTGTGTTATTGTTCATGGTTTGATGACCTGTTACATACTGGCATGTGTTGGACAACTTTTAAAATTTGGTTTTTATATTAACGTATCTTTGGACAGGTCTTTATTTATCCATCTTTATCACTTCCTCCAATGTTTTCCTTGGCTGGTTAAAGTCAGCTAACATACTTCCTAACTTCTGGCATGGCTGCTATATATATATATATATATATATATATATATATATATATACTAGCAGGGGTGCCCGGCGTTGCTCGGGTGTTTGGAGGTGTATGCTGTGCAAAAAAAGCAAAAAAACAAAAAAAATGGTTAAATTTTTAAAACTTTGACCCCTATTATGACCCCTTAAAATTTATAGTTTCGGGCTCAAATCACTTTATTAAGTTAGATCCAGGTTCAAGGAACCTATATCTAAAATTTCAAGTGTCTAGACCCAAAATTGTCGGAGGAGTTTGGTAGAGTTCTTAAAGGTAAAATCGTTGAAATTTGACCCCTTAACAGCCAAATTTCTGGCTGACACCCGTCACATCGATTTTCCCAAATCTCAGTACCCGGTATTTCAAATTTCGAGTCTATAGACTAAAAATTGACAGAGTTATTGCGTAGGGAAATGTACACAGACAGACAGACAGACAGACACGTTCACTTTTATAGATATATATATATATATATATATATATATATATATATATATATTCATGCATGTCTTGTTAAACCCAACTGAGTTCGTCTTTTTTCCAATTTTGTTGGTTATCTTTTCTATTCACCCAGCGGTCTTTCTTGTTTCGGCTGGTAGGTTATGTATCATGACGGCCAGTGGTTGTTGTTTGGCCATATACTCTAGCACTTTCTATCGGTACTTCCGATCATCTTCAGGAGTAATTGCTGTTATTACGTTGTTTTTTTTTTTTTTTTTTTTTTAAGCTTAAGTGTATCATACTAATTAAAAAACTTAACTGAATCACGTTTAATATCGGGACAAATGTACTAACTGTATTCAAGAATTAATAATAAATAAATAAATAAAATAAGAAATTAAAAATAAAAGTAATTCACCTCTACCTTTCCTGCACCTACTTATTTAACCAATATAAAATAAAGATAAAATAGATTGAACTATAAATACACCAAAGCCTCAATAAAAAAAATAAAACAATAAAAAAAAAGAAACGTTGACAACAACCACTCTTGTCGGTCTTCTGTTCTCTCTCTTTATATCAAGTGTCTTATACAGACCTCAGCTGACATTTGTGAAATGTAAATATTAAAATATTAATTCTTTTTTATTTTGTGTTGCGTGATTCATAATCTCCCGACTTGGAATGTAAACATTTCTTTGATTTTGTGATAATTACAATTCTGGTCATTTTTATGGGATACAAGAATGTAGATCAAAATCCTCCTGGAATGTGTGTGTGTGTGCGCGCACTTATGCTTTTATTGGCATCGCTTCGGCTCAATATCCAAAACCATGAGTCTTACTGGTGAAATGAATATTTTTTATTTGGTACGCGTGTTCGATATAAAACAGGCATATATTCTTTAATGCGAAAACTGAAACAAAACAAAAATGCATTCATAAATATTTAAAAAAAAAAAAAAAAAAAAAAAAAAAAAAACGCACCAAAAAATGAAATATCGGTGATGATTTAAATTGGATGAATTCAAATCCACATGCTTACCTCTTTTAGCCTAACTAGTGACCCTCTAAAATGTCAGTCCCGCATGTCAGTCAGTTTGAAAAGAAGGACTTGACTCAAGCCAGACTGTTGAGACTAAAAATTCCCCTGGCATTTTTCACTTGTAAGAGAGCAGTGCGGAAAGCGAATATTCAGTCTGAAAATTATTAATTATACCGGCAGAAACGCACACTCTCAAATTTACGAGTATTTTCAGTCTCGCATACACAGGCAGTTTTCCAATTCTGCAAAAGATGGAACATCTGTTCACTTTAACCTGAGGTCTTTCTTGCTCTGATTTTTTTTTCAGGATTCTCTCCCAATCAGTGGCATAACTTAAATTATTTTTAACAAAATACAGCACAATAAAATGTTTATATTTTAATTTTTGTCTTGACTTTGAAATTATCACCCTTGACCTATATCGTGTTAGCATCAAATTCTTATTTACTATCCTGCTTTTTTAATCACCTTGCGCTCATCTCATCTAATATATAAAAGGGAAAATGTGTGTGACCATTTCGTGTATGTCTTAAAAAGGCTTTTCGAGCACATGCTCCCGGGTTCGTTGCTATCGCTTACAACTGTTTATATGGATCCTATATCATAATATGTAGGATTTGTGAACGCGGGTCGTCTCTAGATTTATTTACGTCGACTTTTATGCGATTCGTGCTATTTCGCTTTTTGCCCGGTTTGTCCTGCATTTTAGTATAAATACAGTGAAAAATGTTGGGTTCTCGGCTTTCGCTCTGCTTCCCCCCCCCTTCCCACCATCATCTGGGGAAAGTGAAAACTAAAAATAATGATCCCGCGATGACCTCATTTAGCGTCGTCCTGTCAATCAAACCTCTTTTAGCTTCATAAGCTTTAACTTAACACATTAATCAATTACTCTCACTCGTGGTCGAGACCGTTAAGTATTGGCATTGGTTTCCACCTCTGCGTCAAAGCTTCTGGGTTCAATCCCTCCTCCCGACCAAACGTTTTTTTTTATTACTTCGCTTATTCTTTGGTTTACCCCCCCCCCCTACACAGGTTTATTTATTTATTTATTTTTTTTTTTACATCTTTTTTATAATATTTAAGCAGGATTATTAATTACCCCCCCCCCATATACACACCTACAAATACCCGGGCAACGCCGGTCCCCCCCTCCCTCTAGTCTCATTATGAAAGGATTAAAACTAATGGCATAAATAACATTCTGGAATTGAAACATTTGAAATTTACTTCCTATTTCTGTTCTTTGTTGATATAAGTTTGAGTGCTTTTAATTTTTACATTGTCTGTTTTTTATTATTAGCTAATTGTGTTACATGATAAGGGCTGTCCCCTGTTCATGTAAGTATAAAAATAGAGAGATTAGTTAAAATGGAAATAAGAGAAAGCAGAAATCGAACCCTGGACATAAGTTTTAAAGAACAATAGGTTTAAATGGAATGTCCAGTAAATTGTTAATTCGGATGAAATAAATAATAAATAAACTATTCAATTGTTAAAAGAATGTGGATAATAAAATATGGTTAAATAAATTAGATATGTAGGTTAAATTCCTTTGTGGAAACAACACAAGGAAAATAGGTTATTGGGAAATCAATGTCGAAAACGTGCAAAGTCGCGCATGTTGAAACACGTGAATTTTGCTCACGTGGCCGGGATGCATGGATTTCTCAATATAGCAAGTGGGAGTTAGTTGGTCGGGGAGAGAGTCAGAGACAGTCAGAGAGACAGTCAGGAGAGACAGACAGGCGGACGTCTGAAGCGAGACGTCACTTCAGAAACTAAGATGTGAAACTTTGAGTTCTTAATGAGGAAATCCCGACCGGTCGTCAGAAAATAAATTCATCATGTGTTTGTGATAAAGCTCATCTTTGTGTTTGTGATTTCTACAAAAAGGTAAATTGTATTGTTATTATATGTCTGTGTTATAAAATGTCATTACAACAACATCTCTCTCTCTAAGATACAACATCATATGTAATAAGACAAGAACTCTCACTAAGACTCATATCATTACTAATAAGAACTCTCACAAGAAAAAGCATCACTTATAATAGTCTCTCTCTAAGACTCTTTAATGAAACAACTATATAACAATTGCAGTAGAAGCACACAAAAGTGAAACGAGGCCACTAGTAACGATCACTGCTAACAACCTTCTCATGAATTGTAGTGTAACAGTGCATATGAACACAAGGGATAATATCAGCAGCAGCTGTAAGATAACTGGCTTGTGAGGATATTAGCCGAAAAAAAGCACATATGCAAATTAGGAAGTGCGCACGAGCTGGCGTGATAAGAAAAAGAAAAAGGACACCACGTGGCTGGGAGAACAAAAAATTTGGTTGAAAAAGGTAGACTTGTGAAGACGAGAAATGGCTGACTACGGCTGAGGTGTACTGGAGCAGAAAGAAAAACAAAATCAAGGGGAGATAGACATGTGGCTCCAATGGCAGAGATACTCTTTAAGCTTTTGTCGAGACAGGGAGAAAGAAAAATGGTAATAAACGACTTTTGTTAAAAAAAAGAAAGAAAAGTAGAATCAGGTTTATTTATTTTTGTTTCTTTCTTTCTTTTCGACGGTGCCAAACAGCGTGGGGGGTCCAAGAGAGGTTTGAACTGTAACAAACACAGTTCGAGCATAACGGCCATGCTACAGCAAGAAACTAGTTTACTGCTTGTTTTACTCCTAGCTGTACCTATTTATACTCCTGGGTCGAGTCTTTGCTTCCAGCCTCTGTTATTTCCAAATGGTTATTTCCATCTGATTACTGACAGGGCTCAACATTTCTGATGGGGAAATCTGTGTATCAACATGAGTTAACCATAAACTTGTTGCATAACCTTTTTGTTGACTAAAAAAAAAACATATGGATATCTTTTTGTTTTTCTGCCAGGAAGAAGATTTTCACAGCCGGTTAAAGAAGTCCGAGAAAAAAAGTCGGAAAAAAGCTGCCATGTGTGAAAATGTGATTGAAGCAGAGTTTGAAGAAAAGCTGAACTCCCTAACCCGTCCTCAACTGAAGGATCTCTGGCCGCTACGGTTAGCTGGTTGGCTGTATGTGACTGCCATGAATACACCGCATTACTACAGCGAGTTCAGAGAATACCTGACCACATTGTGGAATGAGCGATACAACCAGCCAGAGCCAGAGGAACATATCGAGGAACTTGTTGAAGGTAAGTTAAATCTTATAGGCCCTGAAATAGTGCATGAAAGAACTTCAGTATTTATGAAGATTCCAGAGAATATTTGACAAACAGACGTTTAAAAAAAACAAATTTTTTTTGCAAATTCAACAGAAATGATACATTCTTTTCTTGACTTCATAGAAGATGTCTAGTTTATCTCTTTTAGCCAGGGTCTTTAGTACTTGTGCAGAATAGTGCACCAAAGAATTTCAGCACTTGTGAAGATTCCAGTCTTGAAGATACTTGAACATTCGTCAAACAACATTGATTTTATTTTTTAATTTATTTTTGCAAATGATTTATTCAACAAAAATGGGGCATTCTTTTATTGACTTCTCAGACAATGTCTATTTTATCAGTCTAAAAAGAGTCTCCAAATCTAATAAGGGCTCCACTATCAGCCAAGCTCCAACCTCTGTCCCATCACTGCATGTTGCATCCCTGTACCTGTTTTACAAATACTTTGGTGCCTGATCATAGCGAAATTTGAAAATCGAAATATTGAATTTCAAGTAAAACTATTGTCATGTCTCAATCATGAACGTATCCAAAAATTATGAAAAATAAGGTAGAAAATTAATTATTCACAAAAATAGTTTTTGCAGAAAATTAGTGAAAATTGAGTTTTGCTAAAAAAATAAATAAATAAATAAATGGAGTTCAAATTGTAAAAAGGTTATTATTCTCTGGCGCTGCTGTTTTTTGTCTTATTCAATGGGAGTTATCTCCCTTAGATAATCTAAGGGAGATAACTCCCATTGAATAAGACAAAAAACATATTTTGAAATAATTTAGGATGCTAAATAATCACTTGAACAATGAAACAATTTTAAGTAAAAACAAATACTTCCTGTCTATAAGAGAATGAAAAACCAATACTATACTTGAACAATACTATCTTAAGTAAACTAAAAATGCAACAATATTAAATAACAAAATAATAAAACTTGTTAATCAACATATACAAAACCGATGGTAAATGAATTGGTTCGGCAATTTCCATGACCAATGTCATTCAGCACTTTTTTTTTTTTTTTTTTTTAATTATTTCCATGTAAAAATGTTAATTATTTTTCCATTTTATATATTTTCTTGTAAATGAAAGCATTTTTTATTGAATTAAAAAAAAAAATCTTTATAAAATTTTTTTTTTTTTTTTTTAAGTAGGTAAACATTTGGCATTAGCTAATCGAAAACAACTTGTTCATTGTTGGCTATTCGAAAGATCAACTTTTTTAATTGGCTAATGTAATTTTTTTAAGTACATTTCCATATTTTTTTGTAAATAAAATCATTTTTTTAATAAATATTTAAAAAATCTTTATAAAAGTTTGTTTTTGTAAGTTGGTAAACATTTATTATTGGTTAATTGAAAGCAATCAACTTTTTAATTGGTTCATTCAATTTCATATTTTGTTTACTATTGGTTACATAACTAATCTATAAATATAAAAGCGAAAATGTGTGTGTGTATGTATGTATGTATGTATGTTCACTTTTTGTGTATGTCTGTAAAAGGCTTTTTTCGCTGTGATTCTCGATTGGCTCATCCCTTTAAAACTTTTTATATCACATCTAAATGATAATATCTAAGAGTTATGAACAGGGGTTGCGTGTGTATTTAATTTGCCTGATTTTTACCAGCTCGCCGCGTCTTGGAAAAGCAAATGATCTGGGTTGCAGCGCAAAACTAGGTCAGACATCACACCACTTTCTCGCACCTGTTTATTTCGCTTTATAAACCTTCACTTAACACGCTTATTAAAATTGGACATTTAGTCCAATTTTGCTGAAAATTACTGAAGATGAGTACTTTTCAGCTTCCCTTGGATTAATAGGGAATTCTAGTTCAGCCTGTGAAGTACCTTGGATTTTAACCAAAAGAAAATGCACAGACTGATGGGATTGGTTATGTCATGGCTATCGGTCAGAAATAGCGTATGGAAAGGATCTTTTTTTCAAAAAAAGTCGTTTGCAAATAAGGCAGATAATTCTGATATTTTTTTTCATTGGAGCATGGAAATGAAGCATCATTATATTAACAAGTTGGTGTTGGATCGCACGTTGTCGTAGATTGGAAATGGTTCATTAGAGAAGTGTGTGAACTGGACACTTTAAACAAGCTGATATTGCTTGGTGGTGTAGATGTAGACAATACTCCCAAGGATGTAGAAATAGATGAATCATACTCTTTTTGAAGAGGAAATATAACAGAGGTAGATTTAGAGACGGTATCTGGGTCTTCGGGGCAGTGGCGAGACACTCCAATAAATGTAACTTAACTATAGTAGAATGGAGAGATAGGGAAACATTGTTCATTAATTCAATCATGGATTTTACCAAAGACATATAATATCAGACAGTTGGGCTGCGTGTGAAGCCTCAAATAAATATGAAAATGGCATATACGAACATGTCACAATCATCCATGAGACCAATTTCATCAATCCTGATGATGACCGTACACACACGCAAACCATTGTAGTTAAAGAAACGCTTAAATATTTCAAAACATTGAAATTTCTATGTCTTGAATATTAACGAATAAGAGCCATTAAAAAATAATTAACATTGAAATTTATATATTTTGATTAATAATTACAATTAACTAAAATAAAAAAACAAATTTCTTATTTTAAAATAAAGGTTTTTGGTTTCATACCGAAACACATATCCATGAATTGTTGGAGACCAAGACTGAGATGTTGGAGTTTCTTTGGTGTAAAAGGGAAAATGAAAATGTATTCCTTCGCATGACTCTATAGAGGTCCTACATAATTCACAATTGTATTTTTTGATTGCCCACACCGAGAATTGAACCTTCAACCTTCAAGAAAATATCACTTTTACAGTTGATTTTTTTTTTTTTTTTTTTATTACATTTTCACCCCAAACAAGGCACATTGCCACTTTGGTGTAGGGGGCTACTATCAGGGGAAACATCTACTGGGGTACTATGTAGGGATTTGGGCAGCGAGATGTTGGTTCACGTTGCACTTGAACTTATGCAAGTCAGTACAGTTGGGGAAGCAGTGACCTGGAATGGAATTCCAAAGTCTAGCAGTTCTGGGGAAGAAACTACTGGAGTAGAAAGATCTTTTACATCTAGGGATCTCTACAGTGTGGGGGTGGGATTTTGCAGCTTGTCGGGTCTCTCGAGGGTGTTTACGTCGTGGGGGCACAAGTGATTGCAGTTCATCAGAGCATTCACCATTATAATACTTGTAGAACAGGCAGAGGGATGCAACGTTTCGACGATGGGACAGAGGCTGAAGCTTAGATGCCAGTTCAGGGCCTATCAGATTGGCGACTCTCTTTTGAACCCTGTCAAGGAGCGAGAGACTAGTAGCCGATGCACCAGCCCAAATATGACAGCAATATTCCATACATGGGCGAATAGTGGCCTTGTAGAGGTACAGGATACTTTCGGGTGTTAGAAGTTTTCTAGCACGGTAGAGAGAGCCCACCTTCCTCGCAGCGGCCCTGGCAATGCTCTCGATGTAATTGTTCTAGCTCATGTTTCCTGTGAACGTTAGGCCAAGGAGCTTGAGAGACGTACTCTCAGATAAAGAGTCATTGGCCATTGCTATAGGTGGTAGAGAAGGTTTCTTGTAATTATTGAATGAAACCAGTTTTGTCTTGGCGGCATTGAACGTGACCATCCATTTTTGTCCCCATTCCACTACTGATTGGAGGTCATCCTCTAGTGTTTCTGCCATTACTTTAGATATATGTTCATTTGTTTTTCTGTCGTGCCTGCTATAGAGTGTGGTGTCATCAGCATATATACCCATCTTAGAGACAATTTTGTCGGGAAGGTCATTAATAAATATCAGGAACAGCAGAGGTCCAAGGATAGATCCCTGGGGCACTCCCGCATTTATATCATATTGTTTAGATGTACGACTGTCGAGGACAACCTGGATTTTTCTCTTATCTAAGAAGGATTTAATTATGTTAAGTATTCTACCAGTGATACCGTATGATCTAATCTTCCTGAGGAGACCCTCATGCCATACCCTGTCAAAAGCCTTGGATATATCTAGAGCTACCGCTCTGCCATCTCCCGCTTTGTCCAGTGAATGGTATATGCGTTCAGAGATTACAGTGAGGATGTCTGCCGTGGAACGGGCTTGTCTAAATCCATATTGTTGGTCGGTCAGAAGTTTAGAATCTGTAAGGTGCTGGACTAGAGCATGGTTAATTAAGGTCTCAAATATTTTGGCAAAAAGTGGGAGGAGGCTAATAGGGCGATAATTTAATGAGTCAGTTCTTTCGCCAGAATTCTTGAATACTGATACCACAGAAGCAGTTTTCCAGCAGCCCGGAAAGCAAGATTCATTAAGGCATTTGTTGTAGAGTTTGGATAGAACTGGAGCGACTATTTTTCCAAGTAGTCTAACTACTGCACCATGGGTCCTTGCAGGCGCATAAATACAATTGCAGATTACTTAGGACCTCTATCCAGTCATCGTTGATGGAACAAGAGCATGCTATTCCTATGACGTTAATAAAGGGTTTCATTTGAAATTCCATCCAAAATTTTCAGAGTTCAACAGAAACATTCACAAGTTCAACACGATACACCTGAAGAAGGTCAGAGGGGTTATATTGACTAAAACATTGTGAAAATCACACTCATGATGAGAACAGTAGTCTGAAGAATCCAAATCCGGCACTACTCCTCCCTCTCTCAAAAAATATTGAATAACAAATCCTCATCTCAAAAATTCAGAAACCTCAAACTTGTTATCCATTTAACAGCCTTCTTTCACAAAATAAAAGAACAAGAACTTGTACAGGGTTCGTAAAGATTTTCAATGTCCATTTTTCAAGAACTTTTCAAGGTTTTTCAGGGCCTTCTCCAGACAAAATTCAAGTTACATCGTTCAAAATGTTGTGAAAATGACACTCAAGATGAGAACAGTAGTTTGATGAATCCAAATAATATGGATTAGAAGTTTATATAGAAAATAATACTTGCTGCTCGTCCAGAATTCTTATATTAAAACAAAAATAAAAAAAAATCCGTTTGATGTACATACTCATACTGCCATACTGGAAAAAAAATATTGTATTATGAAAAGAAAATCACATAAATTGAGGTCCTGAATATGACCTTAAACTATATCCGATGGTGAGGCCCCAGCTTGTGGGCTTTGGGGAGTGTGGAGCCACCCTTTAATTGCCATTGCTCCCAGGTCCACTCTGACCAGGATGGTAGTACCTGTTAGGGTCCCAACTATGGGTTAAATAGAAACCGACTTAAAAAACAAATATATTCTATTAAAAAATTGTTCTACAAAATCACTGGATTCGGCATTAAATAACCTGAAAAGGGTTGATATGCCGTAAAACAACCAACCAGCATAAATTGACAGATATTTTTACTTTTAAGTAAGAAAATCTAATTTTATAACTGAGGAATAATGTAATCTTGAAAAACATTTTAAAACAAAAAAAAACTAAGGGAAATAATTAAAACTTGTGATATTTTTGTTGTAATGCCTTTGAATTCTCATTAATCACTTAAAACATTTTATTTATAAAAAGAAAATTACTTGATTAATTTACATGATTTTTGGAATACAATGTTTTCTTTTCCATCACAGATATGTGCATCATAGTATCAGACCTGACTGAATGGTTAACTGTCTGCACAGACCGCTTCATACCCTCCAAGAAATTTCAACAAAAACCTAACAGTTAGCCATGGTTCACTCCAGAATGTACCACTGCCATCACGCACAGAAACCATTTCCATTGCTTTCAATGAAATAGATGTCCTGAAACTAAAGCCACTTTTTAAGACTGTCAGCAACTATTGCAAAATAGTAATAAATGTGAGAGTCATGCTCAGTCCATCAAGTCTAAAGTCATTGAGCAGCAGCTTGGTTCCCATGAGTTTTGGTGAATAACAAGCAGGGTCCTAAACAGAAACGTATCCCCTATCCCAACCATCATTAATATACCTGAGATAATTTTGTCAGCATTTGACAAAACCAAACTCTTTACTAAGAACTTCACGGCAAATTCTACCCTTTGCAATTAGGGCCCCGTCTCTCTAGTTCCTCCTGTGACAGAAAACTCATTATGCAACATACAAATATCTGTGCATGATGTTGTCAAACTAATCAAAATCTTGATTCAAGTAAAGTCCCTGACAGCATTCCAATTATAATGCTCAAAAAGCTTCAACTGGAACTAGCTCCTATACTTACAAAATTGTTTAAACATTGCCTTAAGGAGAAATGCTTCCCAACACTTTGGAGAACTTCATTAGTCTTCCCTGTATTTGAAAACTCTGGAGATCAATCATCTATCTTTCAGTACAGACCAATTGGTTTCCTGTGCGTTATGATTAGTTGCTGGAATCTGTGATAAAAAGAAGTGGTCAACCACCTCAGCAGAAATAATCTACTCAGTGGCAGACAATATAGTTTTTGTTCTGGTAGATCTACAGCCTATGTGCTAACTGTAATATTACACAGGATTAGTGAATCTCTTGATGAGGGCTTCAGTTGTAGAGCAAATGTTCTTGACATATCAAAGGCTTTTGATAGGGTATGGCATAAAGGTCTACTTCCCAAGATTTCCACCTATGGAATAGCTGGAAATGTCCTCTCAATTATTAAATCCTTTCTCCCTGATAGTTTTATAAGAGTAGTCATTCATGAGCTGAAATCAAAAGCTCATAGTATCAATGCTGGCATTCCTCATCCTGGACTCAACTCTCTTCCTGATCATCATCAATGGCAACACTTCAAAGGCTGGCATTGACCAAGATAAGTCTGTTTCTCTTTCATTTCTGGCCTTTAGCACGTGGCGCAATGGGGAAAAAGGTGGCTGGGACTGACCTTCACTTCTGATCTTAAATGGAGCATGTACATCAAATCTGTTGCCAATGTCGCTGGAAAAATGGTTGGATCATTCTACCGTTCCATTAGATATCTCACTGCCAATGCAATTCTTTACCTGTATAACAGCCAAGTACATCTTACAATGGTGTACTGTTGCCACATCTGGGCAGGAGCTGCTAGAAGCAGCTTATCCTGCCTTGACAGAGTTCAAAACTGGCTTCGAAACCTAGTAGATGATACCATTTTTCTTCCTTGCAACCTCTCTCCTACAGAAGAGACATTGTGAGTCTGTCTCTGTTCTATTATTTTCATGGTAAGTGCTCATCTAAGCTTCAATTTATAGTTCCCCTCCCCCCGCCAAACTTTCACGAAAAACATTCCTCTAGCTGTAACTATTGGCAACGATTTACCCTACTCTATCTAAACGCAAATTCTATGAACAAAGCTTCTTTTCTAGAACTGCCTGCTTGTGGAACTCTGTACTGCAGGTCTGCTTTCCCACTGACTACAATAGTCATCTTCAAATCCAATGTAAACAAGTTCTTATTGAACCATCTCCTTAAATAATCTGGCCTTGTCGGTGGGGCATTAGAATACGCCGACTGCCCCCCTGCAGAGGGTTAAAGTCCCTCAATGGGGGTCCTGGATATGACCTTAAACTATATCCAGTGGTGAGGCCCCAGCTTGTGGGCTTTGGGGAGTGTGGAGCCACCCTTTAATTACCATTGCTCCCAGGTCCACTCTGACCCGGAGTGGTAGTACCTGTTAGGGTCCCAACTATGGGTTAAATAGAAAACGACGTGAAAACAACAAATATATTCTATTAAAAAGAATTTTCTTCAAAATCTTTGAATTCGGCATTAAATAACCCGAAAAGGGTTGATATGCCATAAAACAAAAACAACCAACCAACCTTAGATAATCAAATTATACCCAATTTCCACTATTAATGATTACTACACTGTTGTCCCGGTAACCACGGTATGCTTATTAACCTTTATCTGAGAGTGGCTTTCAGGCTTTGATAAGTGGTGACACCCTTGTGTAAAAAAAAAAAAAAAAAAAAAAAAAGACGTGCATATTTTTCTTTATTTTTGTTTTTTAATATGGGTGAATTATGGACAAGCACTTAATACTTTTATTTACTTTATATTTTAAAAAGAGTAACTCTTTTCCCATAAGTGATCTCCCTTGATCAAAACAACATTTTGGAAAACACTTGTATTTGGCGAAATATTTAGGAATTATTCGATTGACATCAACTTGGTGACAATTAAAGACGTCCGCATTTCAAAGTAATTGGGAGCGGGTATTAATATAATAAATAGTAAACTTGGAAATTTAAGAAAGCCAAAATGATATGAGTTTTTTTCTTTTCTTTTTAAATACATATTTATTTACCTTTTAAAGACATGAAGCAAGCAGTGCTTGTTAAGATAATTGACAGGTCAATTTTTTTTTTTTTTTTTTAAATATCTGGTTTTAAGGAAACACAACAGTACTTACTTGTGATGTCAAAATTAGTAATATATCCAAAAATTACGAAAATTCATTGAGTAGAAAATTATTTATAGTTAAAAGTATTTT
This sequence comes from Euprymna scolopes, assembly GCF_053919585.1. Lineage (NCBI taxonomy): Eukaryota > Metazoa > Mollusca > Cephalopoda > Sepiida > Sepiolidae > Euprymna > Euprymna scolopes. The sequence goes on from NC_136519.1 coordinate 9,149,417, forward strand.
TTACGAAAAATTGGGGAAAATTGCATTTTTTGCTAGATATGAATACCTTGAAGATTGCGAATACAAAAGAAATCACTTGAAAAAGCTTTAACCGAGATTAAAGCTTGCTTCATATCTATTAATGTAATTAGAGGTTTATTTTTAAAGAAAAAAAAACATTGTTTTGGCTTTTTTAAATTTCAAATATAAGTGCCATCCTATTTTTTTATAATAAATATCTATTATTGTTGATCTACACCAAATCATTTTCATCCAAATTATTTCTTCATATTTGTGCCTTACCACTCTTAAAATACCACTTTATTTCAAAGGCATTGCTTATAGGGCTGGTCAGAATAATGTGGTAGTGAGAATTAACCATTCTCTGTTTCCCAGTTTTTCTTGCAAAAAAGTATGTTCAGTGCTCGAATGTGGGAAGGGAGGACAAAGGTTTCACTAGGGCTTATACATTCAGAGGATAAGCGTTTTATTTATTTTGAAATTTTTTTGAGTAGTCTGTCTTTTAAGATAGTATTTTCTCTGGTTTGTCACATTTTTAACCCTTAGGCTATGCTGGTGGTTAATTTTTTAACACCTAGCAATGGTGTCTTCAAGCACCATGGAATTCTTCTTTGCCTTAACTGCATTAATCAATGTATGAAACCCATGTTTGAAACCAGTTTTTGAATGTTTGTTTGTATTTATTTTGATAAAAAAATTCTTTTTCAAAGACCCTAGAAATGATTTTATGTGATGTGAAAAAATTCACACCCATCATAGGCAATGTGTGTAAAAATACCATCGTAGGTCAACGGTTAAATGGCATTTTACTGTTCACTTATATTTTTATATAGTTTGAAATAGCATTTGCTTTGGTCTGTCACTCTTACATTTGAAATAGCATTTACTTTAATCTGCCATGCTCACATTTGAAATAGTATTTTCTTTGGTCTGTCACAGATTTGAAGTTGCATTTTTATTTCTAAGCAACTGAATAGACACTTTTTTATTTTATTTTCTACTTGTAGAACCAGTGAAGAAAGTAAAAAAGCGGCAAAAGATTGAGCTTCCAGAATATTCTCCAGAGACGTTAGCAAATGCCACTGCAGTTGCTTACATGCCAATCTTTGATTCGACACAAGAAGAAAAGGTGGACCAAAAACAAAAGGTAATTCCATTCAATGACATTTTGAACTTTACAATATTTTCTTTTCTTTGGGTTTTTTTTTTTTTTTTTTACTTTTCTGCTATGATATATCTTAGTTCTGGGATTTAGTTGTGTTTAAAAAAAAAAAAATTTAATTCTTCAAGTGGATCAAGTAAAGAATAGACGACGACTAGTGACAACCGGCGCACATTTCAATTGACACCGGTGATTCGACATTGGCACAAGCACATGGCGTCGGTTGTTTGTAAACACGTCAAATAGCAGACATAAGCGAATATTCACAAGCAAGATTTTTTTAAAATATATTTACAAAACTTTTGAAGATTTAAAAGAAAAAATATATATTTACAAAACATTTTTTTTAAGGAAGTAACAAAACGAACGTATTTAAATAAATAGGTGCCTTTCTGAGTGCGTTTTTAATATATTTACAGAGTTTTTTAAATAAAACTTAGAATAATTATAATAAAATAAATAATTAAATACATTTAAGCCAAACTTATTAATGGCAAAAACAAATATAAAATAACTGCCTTGTTCGGATTTTGTGAATGTTTAAATTTGTTTCACAGATTTTTGCGACCAAGATTTTTTTATGTACAGTGTTTTCTTTTCTTTTCTTTTTTTTTCTGTGTGCGTTTTTAATACAATTCAATTTAATTATTCTTTAAAACATTAACTTTAGCGACAATTAATATATTTTTAAATATTAATTTTTGATTTAATCTCATGATACTCTCACGTAATCCATTTACTAAATGACAAAAAATCAAAAAATAATATATTTAAATAAATGGGCGTCTTGCTGAGTGTGTTTTAAATATATTTACAGAAATTTTTAATAAAACTTATAATAATAATTATCATAATTATGATAAAATAAATAAAAAGAATTAGCTATATTAATTACAAAACATTAAAAATCGACATCCTTTCTATTAAAAATACATAATTTTAAAAACTTTTAAAAATAAAATTATTTAAACCAAACTTTTAAATGGCAGAAACAAATATAAAATAACTGACTTCTTCAGATTTTTGCGAATGTTTCGTGGGTTTTTGCGACCAAGATTGATTTTTATGTACAGTATGTTTTTTTTGTTGTTTTTTTTTGTTTTTTTTTTCTTTGTGTGCGTTTTTAATACAATTCTATATTTATTTAAAGTGCGATGTATGTTGGTCAGTGAAAGAGAAATCTTTCTTGGCAGAGGCATTTTTTATGCATAATAAAATCACAAGGATAAGAGATTTAAAAAATATATTATATATCACAAATCTTTTTATATTTGTTCCTGCCATTAATAAGTTCGGCTTAAATTTATTTATTATAATTATTCCAAGTTTTATTAAAAAGTACTGTAAATATATTAAAAACGCACTCAGAAAGACGCCCATTTATTTAAATATCTTTTATTTAAATACGTTCATTTTGTTACTTACTTTAAAAAAAATCTTTTGTAAATATATATTTTTTTCTTTTAAACCTTGAAAAGCTTTGTAAATATATTTTTTAAAAATCTTGCTCGCGAATATTCGAATAGACAGAACATCGATTTTTAATGTTTTGTAATTAATATAGCTAATTCTTTTTATTATAATTATAATAATTATTATTTTAAGTTTTCTTAAAGTTCTGTAAATATATTAAAAACGCACTCGGAAAGATGCCCATTTATTTAAATATATTACTTTTGGATTTTTTTTGTCATTTAATAAATTGATCACGTGAGGGTATCATGAGATTAAATCAGAATTTAATATTTAAAAATATATTAATTATCGCTAAAGTTAATGTTTTAAAGAATAATTAAATTGAATTGTATTGCACACAGAAAAAAACAAAACAAGAAAAAAACGCTATACATAAAAATCCGTGAAACAAACTGAAACATTCACAAAATCCGAACAAGGCAGTTATTTTATATTTGTTTTTGCCATTAAGTTTGGCTTAAATGTATTTAATTATTTATTATAATTATAATTATAATTATAAGTTTTATTTAAAAAGTTCTGTAAATATATTAAAAACGCACTCAGAAAGGCACCCTTTTCTTTAAATATCTTTTATTCAAATACGTTTGTTTTGTTACTTACTTAAAAATTTTGTAAATATATTTTTAAAAAAATCTTGCTTGCGAATATTCGCTTATGTCTGCTATTTGACGCATTTACAAACAACCGACGCCATGTGCTTGTGCCAATGTCAAGGTCGAATCACCGGTGCCAATTGAAATGTGTGCCGGTTGTCACTAGTTGTCGTTGTCTGCCACAGGGTATCTATTCTTTACTTGATCCCTTCAAGTTAGTTTTAATTTATAATTAACTGAGCGCCATCCATTTTTCTCTCTTAGCAATCTGTATTTCTTTTGCTTCCTCTCTGTTGATTCAACCACTCTCTAATATTTCTTTGAGAGAATTTCAAGAAAGATTGACTTTTTTTTTTTTTTTTTCATATACCCATTCAATCTACATATGCATGTTCGTACATACTAGTGATGGGATGATTCCAATATTTTTTCAACTCCAATACAATTACCAATTCTATACTAAATTTCTGATTCCGATGCAATTATCGATTCTGATTCTTAATAAATTTCTATATATTTAACCATAAAGCTGTTAGTTTTTCCAATCACCGTAAAAAAAAAAATACATGTTAACTGTGCAAATATTTTCTCAAGCCTAAAAATAAATACTTATGGATGATATGGTTTAGATTTTAGTATTACTGGTAGTCATTGCTATCAGCAGTGGAAGATTTTGTTTTAAAATCAAATAAAAAAAAAAAAGATAAAAGAATCGTTTTGGGCATCGGAAAATAGACACAATTTTATCTGATACCCCAAAAAGTTCTGATTTTTCCGATTCAAATTAATCGTCCCAACACTAGTACATACCACAAACAATTATGTGAATTAGATAGCAAAATAACTTTTATTTTTTATTTTTTTTCTTATATATAACATAAGTTAAAATTATTTTAGTTTTGCAAAAATGTCGCAATTTATAAATTTTCAAATAAAATCAAAGTAGAATAAATAAAATAAATGTAGCCCACATTTGGGACCCTAATGCTTAGTAGTTGTCTTCCAGAATTTGTAATGATTGATTAGTTTAGGAGAATATTCTATACCTACAAGTATGTGGACATATACACACACCTAACTTTATATATAAATAAAGATTAGTTGGGATATATCATTGGATTTTGATGTGCTGAAGGTTATTTTTCTGTTAAAGTCTGGCACAGAATGGAGCGAGGAAGAATATGCAATGCTCGCAAAAGCTGTGGCTAAATTTCCTGGTGGAACTACTGGAAGATGGGAGAAAATCTCCGAAATGGTTGGTCGTCCAGTAACTGAGGTAGGTGTAAATAAAGTTTCTTATTTGTGTTAGATATTGTTTTGATTATTCGGGTTGATAAACTGCTGCTGCTGCTCTGAAAACTTAAGAAGTGATGAAGAATTATTTTTGACTTATCCTCTGCAAAAAAAAAAAGACATACTTACAAAAAAAAAAAAAAAAGGACAACCATTGTAATATGGATACGGTCTTAAAAGAACAAATAAATAAAAATAAATGTATCTAGATCGGCATTTTCTTTCTTTTTTAAAAGCTTCTGCTCCACTACATGCTGGCCGTAGACATCGATGCCTCCATTCAGTCCCAAAAGACAAAGGATACCCCCTGTAGGGGCAGCTGCACATGTAATTGTGTGGCAAGTATTGTGCAATTCCCACCCACACATCTCCTAAATCAGCACTTATTGGCCTTTTGGCCAAGATCAAAGTGTAGTATCTGTTCCGGCAGATGCTGCACTTAAGATGGTTTGTACCAGTCAATGGAGGGGAAGCCCTCTATACTGGGACAATTATTATTTTTGGTAACCAGAGTGCCCCCTTTTTGCCTACTTTAAGGGGAGCTGGTTTTTACCCCACATTAAAAACGGCCTTGTGCCTAATTTGCTCAGTGGGGGAGCAAATAAATACCATCTGTTCCGGCAGATACTGCACTTAAGATGATTTGTACCGGTCAGTGGAGGGGAAGCCCTCTATACTGGGACAATTATTATTTTTGGTAACCAGAGTGACCCCTTTTAGGGGAGCTGGTTTTTACCTCACATTAAAAACGGCCTTGTGCCTAATTTGCTCAGTGGGGGAGCAAATAAACACCATCTGTTCCGGCAGATACTGCACTTAAGATAATTTGTACCAGTCAATGGAGGGGAAACCCTCTATACTGGGAACCGCCTGGGTAATACCTAGGAGGTCCACCCTCCCAGGCCTTGCCACCGGGCTTTCCGGTGGGGCAAGTTTATTGCTTGCTGCCTGAGGCGCCCCGACCGGGGAATGCCGACGGGGTTACTCAGGCAATTTTTAAAATTGCAGGAGTGCCCCTCCTTTAGGGGAGCCTGCGGGGTTCCCACTTTCCGGCCTTGTGCCACATAATGCTGATGTGGGCAGCATTTAAATAAAAACCCTCTATACTGGGACAATTATTATTTTTGGTAACCAGAGTGCCCCCTTTTTGCCTACTTTTAGGGGAGCTGGTTTTTACCTCACATTAAAAACGGCCTTGTGCCTAATTTGCTCAGTGGGGGAGCAAATAAATACCATCTCCTAAATCAGCACTGCTCAAGTCCAGTGGCAAGGAGAAGTCCTGGATGACTGGAAACAATGCCGAGATAAACGAAAAGCACATACAGCACGTGAGAGTCTCAAATGGTCACCCATCTGGTACTGGCTGGGCTCATTGTTGCTTAACTTCAATAATCTGATGGGAACCGATGTCCCAAACATGATTATGCCGTATCGGCCATAGACAGCCATTTCTTATAGTCTATCTTTTCCGACTGCACTCTTTCTTCTCTCATTTTACATGCCGATTTTCTTCAGTACCAACTTTGTTTCAGCTTTGCCAGCTTTCGCACACTTCCTAATTTGCATACGCATTTAAATGCTGCTCCTGCTACTAATGCAATCGCTTTCCATCCATCCATCCTCCGGCTGCTGCTATTTTCGTATGCGTTCATGTGTTCTGCTACACCATGTTGTCCAACCGAACACAAAAGGCAAATCAGCTTAAGCTCCAAAGGTTCAGCTGTTCCTCTATGCCTGACTTGTTGCAATAAATATAAATATTACTATCATTTGTGGTAGGATTGCACAGTTATTTTTTTGAAAATCATGAGCCGTCTTATCACTGGAAATAAAAACTTCTGCTACTTGTGCAGATTAATGATGTTTTAAACCAATGCATTTCAGGTGAAAACATTATTACGTACTTAAGTGCTATGTCAAAATTGGTATGAATTCCAAGAATTACAAAAATGATCCAGTAGGAAAAATAATTGAGTAAAATTAGAATTTATCGAATTATCGAGTTTTATTGTATGTTTAAATGTGGAAGAGTTGTGTGACCAATTCGGTATGACAAACTGACTTGATTTTAAATTACTTAAATTAACGGCCTCCCATTTTTCAACATAAAATATCAAAATGAGATTGTGGATGATTTTTTGGTTACAAATACATTTAGCACATCTTCTACTGGATCATTTTTTATAATTTTTTTCAATTTATACTAATTGCTAGATGACCACGAGTGGGGAACCATCTGGGATGATCAAAACTTTTGGAAAGTTTTGAATGGCTCACAATCATGGACCTCACATTCAATAATATATTATTTCAAAGAGCAAGCCGATTTCTTGGGCTTTTTCTCTTTTAGTTAAATATTTCTCCTATTGCAAACTTGCTGTCTGTGAAATGCATCTATGCACCATAAGTTCGTAAAGTTTTCACCTGAAATGCATTGGTTTAAAACATCATTGATCTACCCAAGCACCAAACTTATTGATCGAAGAGGAGGGGAACTATCTCAGATGATCTTAACTTTTGGAAAGTCTCAAGTAGCTCACAATCAAGGAATCTCAGATCCAAAAAGACATTATTTCAAAGAGCAAGCTGATTTCTTGAATGTTCTTTCTTCTTTTAGCTAAAACGGAGTACAAAATAGACTCCGTGGCTTGGTGGGGGATGCCCTTTTCTCTACCCTGCAACCTCTTTCCCACAGAAGAGACGTAGCGAGCTTGTCATTGTTCTATCGTTACTTCCATGGCAGGTGCTCGTCTGAGCTCCATTCTCTGGTCCCCCCTCGCCAATCTTTCTCAAAAAACACCCGACTAGCTGAAACCACCGTCAATAATTTTCCCCACTCCCTATCTGTGCCTAAATCAAAACGTAGATACCATGAACGAAGCTTCTTTCTTAGAACTGCATGCCTGTGGAACTCTGTTCCACTTGCCTGTTTCCCTCCCGACTTCAATCTGGATGTCTTCAAGTCCAACACAAACAAATTCCTGATGAACCCCCCCCCCCCCACAAGTAATGACACCTTACCAATTCTCCAATACTATTGCTACATTTTCCCTTTGATTACTGTACACACAATAACCCTTATCCCTGAGTGGCCATTGGGCCTTGATAAGTGGTGAACTCCATGTAAAAAAAAAAAAATTAAAAAAAATATTTCTCCTGTTGCCGGCCTGCTGTCCATGGAATGCATCTATGCACCTTACTAAACATGCAACAACTTGATGTACGATTTGTTTGGGCATAAACAAGAAAAGCTAAAGAAAAACAGTGTCTACCGCTGTTTATTTTTAAGAGCTACGTGGTACGTTTTTGTCTCTAGACTAATTCTCTCTCATGCTACTTGGTCACTGATTGCTGCTTCTCGTATTTTAACCACATTTTCCCTATGCCTGTCATTTTTGACCTTATGACCCCATTGGCAACTTAATTCTTACTTTTATGCTTTAAGGCCTCCTGAATATATAATAATGACACGGTGGAACGATAAAAACAACTTTATCTTAAAACTTTTATTGAAAAAAATCAATTCAGGTAACTTGATTATGTAGTGGAGTCGACATCTATTCACTGTAGCCGCCTTCAGCTTCAATCACCGCCTCCATACTAGTCCGGAACTGAAAGCATGCCTTTTCCTCAAGCGCTGACAGGAGCTCGGCAAATACTGACAATCAGGCTGGCTTTGGTGGTATGAGAGGTCGTGTTGGTGATGTTCTTGATATATGACCAAACAAAGTAGTTCAGCAAGTTCAGGTCGGGGAGGAGGGGGGGCAGTGAGAGAAGGGTATAAATTCGTTGCATTCCTTCTGAAGCCAAGCCTGGGTCTCTTTGGATTTATAGGCCGATGCTGAGTCCTGCTGCCACACCTGGGGTCTGTCAGTGACCACCCAATTGCACCAGGAGATCACCGCACTCTTCAGTACTCACAAGTACACTTTGGTGTTGACTTTCAAGACGACTTTGAAGATGTGAGGTGGCATACACCAAAGACCATAACCATGGCCGGAAACTGTTTTCATCACTCTGGGCATGTCCCTTTTATTTGTGGCAATCGAGTGATGCATTCTGAGGGTGCTGGCAATGGTCCTGTTGTCATAAAGTGGGTCGGTAGAGAGCATGAGTTGTACAGCGGCGCATCTCTGATTTCGCTCGTTGAATATTGTGTCACTTTCAGACATGATAGAAGGCTCCTATTGCCCTTGCGATTTGTACACAACTGGCTAACTAGTAGATGGTCTGCAACAAAAAAAAAAACAGTTTTCATCTAACAAAAATGGAGTCTTGTTTTTTCTAAGGCAAAAATTCTATCATTCCACATATCATAATATTGAAATATAGAGTTATGGGTGTAATGTAATATTGTCCGAGAACCAACACGTTGTAGCCTCAGTCACAAAGAAGACCAAGAATAGAAAAGAACTTAAACTCATTTTTTTAGTACATTTATTTTTTTGTTTTCTCGTTACTGCTGTAATGTCTCTCATGTCATTGTCTTCCATGCCTCTAACCTGATCTCATCTTTTTTTTAAAAATCTTTATATTTCCCTACCAGTGACATAATTTTGCATGCATTTGTGAATGTCGTTCGCGTTATGTTGCAGCAAGTGATTGATACGATTTGTATTCCATTAATAATAAAAAAAAAAAAAAAAAAAAAAAAAAAAAATCACCTGTGTTGATGATACAAATGCAAACAACAGATGGGAAGATTTAGTCATGCAATAGGATGTAGATAAGGCAAGATTTCTTTGGTGATTTCCTCATCAGTACAAGATGAGATGCTGAATGGGTTTCACACACATTGGAGTCTACAATCCCCCTCTCCCAGACATACAGGGATTTATTTTCATGTGTTACGTTCTCGGATATAATATCTATCAAAAAAAAAATCCACAAACTATTCTCGAATTGAATGCGGGCCATCACCAGAAGATTGTTACGATTGCGACAATCTTTAATTGATTAACTCCCTTGCAGCTTAGATACAAAGTCGTGTATGGATTTGAAAAGCTAGTGCATTCTGACCTACAAAAAGTGCCTGAGCAGCCTCGTTGGCAATCACGGATACAGAAACTTCACGATTAACAAGCTAATCCCTTCTCATAGCGAAGGCAAATCTTGGGAAGGCTTACCTCCTAAAATTGGACAGCACAGCAGTCTAATAGCAATGAAGCCACTGTTGGACTGATCGTGCTTTTACAGGGTTTGTACAAAATTGAAAAGTTCTTGAATTTTGACTCAAAAAGGCCTTATTTCTATCATTTCCTTGAAAAATCCTTGAAAATATGGAAAATGTCTTGTAATGGCTTTGAAAATTGTATTCTTTATGTCCAGTAAAAATTTCTATTGCAATATTAAAAATAAAATTAAAATAAATACTATGAAATTATTCAAGTATTAATAAAAATACCAATAAAATATTTTTTAAATATTGGAAATAAAATTTAAATACATTGTTCTGGAATGGCATACTAGTGTGGATACAAGAGTTACGTCCCTTTATCAGAAAACTACCTGAGTAGTTTTCTGATAAAGATTGAAATCTCCTCTGTCTATTTTTGCTTTCATTTATAATTAAATTTTATAATTTTTTTTATTTTTTATTTTTTTATTTTTTTTTTCAAGGGGAAAGGAGTAGTGGCGACTGCCATAAATAAAATTACTTCCCTTTTCTTAAAAAAAAATACTTTTCTTGCATGGACGGGACTCTCCAATGGTGACCCCCCCCCTACCCCCCCCAAAAAAAAATGGACAAGACGGCAGCCATCTTGGTTGAAAATTAAAAGCTGTAAAGAGAGTTAATGTTTGAGATTAAATAAAAAGCATTTAAAACTACTTCAAAACATACAAAAATAAAAAAGGTTGCAAAATAACTTTTATTGGCTATAGTAACATTTATTGGTACTTGTACAGTTTAATCAAGACATTAAAAAATGAAAATATCGAAAAAAGGTTATATTGTATGTATCTGTTTTCAACTGAAGATCTCCGAATAAAAAAAAATTTCACTTAATATGATCAAGTAGTAGTTTTTTTTTTTTTTCTTCTTTTACAGCGGAAAAAGACGTTTTTATGACAGCACGTTGAAAGCAGACATCTTGGATTTTTTTAAAAATTTTGTTTGGATTTTAGAACCGCCACAGGGAGATAACTCAGTTTAAAGTGCCGGTACTCCCTCCCCATCTTTAATACTAGCTTTTCTTCCTAAAAATCAAACCTTTTGCTCGGTATCATAAATTGTTTTTTCTCTGTAAAAAAAAAAAACTACTTGATGAAATTGAGTGAAATTTTTTTTTCGGAGAACTTTGTTCCATAATGGATACGTACATTTTAAACTTTTTTTTCGATATTTTCATTTTTTAATGTCTTTATTAAACTGTACAAGTACCCATATATTTGTTGTATATTTGATTTATCACTTTTTCGAATTGCTGTGGTTTGTAAAACAAATCCCAAATTTTATTTTGAAAATTTGAATTTTGTCTGAAGAAGGCCTTAAAAAATTTTGAAAAGCCTTGAAAATTGACATTGAAAATCTGTACGAACCCCATTTTAAGAAATGATCCTTACGACAATCTTTTAATGACTTGAATGACATAAGGAGAGTTTCACACATTTACATGACTTATGTGTTTGTTTTTCGACTTTTAAAGATTTCACTATTCATCTAAAATAATTTTTAAATATGCGGCCAAGAAAACCCGGGCAACACCGGGTTGACACGGGTGTGAATAAATTTATTTAGTTTTGTTGTATATTTCATGTATTTCAGGTTTTAAGCAAATCTAAAGTCAACAAGAAGAGCTTTCCTATTAATGTCACGCCTACTTTGCAAGGTAAACTTTTCTATATTTTCAGTATTTACTTTGATAGTGCTCGATACACAAGTAGAGCTAGGTAATAAGTTTTGAAAATATATATGGCAATTAAGTTACACAGAATTTTCCAAGCTTCAATAAAACAAAACTCGAAATAAAAACAGCATTAGCTAACCACTACTGAGAGCTCAAAGAAAATAGACGGTCGCCAATAGTCAGGTGGAAAATAGTATGACAAGCCAACACATGTAGAAACTTAGATGACCCATGTAGACTGTTTAAATCAGAAATTAGGAGCTGCCTTGACAGAGTTCAAAATAATTTTGTAACCTAGTAGAAGATGCCCTTTTCTCTTCCCTGCAACCTCTTTCTCACAGAAGAGACGTTGCAAGCCTGTTTCTGCTTTATCGTTATTTTCGTGGCAAGTGCTTGTCTGAGCTCCAATATATGCCCCCCCCTTGCCAAACATTTACAAGAAACACTCGTCTAGCTGAAAATACTATCAATAATTTCCCTCACTCTTTATCCATGCCTAAACCTAAACGTAGATTCCATGAATAAAGCTTCTTTCTTAAAACTTCACGCCTGTGGAACTCTCTTCTGTTTTTTTTCCTGTTGATTACAATATGGTCATCTACAAGTCCAAAGTACAAGTCTTTTTTTTTTTTTTTTTTTTTTTTTTTTTTTTTTTTTACATGTGGGGTCACCACATATCAAGGCCCGAAGGCCACTCAGGGATAAGGGTTATTGCGTGTACAGTAATCAGAGATAGTATTGTAGTAATTATTAGTATTGGGGGTTTTGATAGAGTGACTTACTTAAGGGGGCAGTTTGTCAGGAGTTTGTTTATGTTGGACTTGAAGACGTCCAAGTTGTAGTCAGGTGGGAAACAGGCAAGCGGCAGAGAGTTCCACTGGCATGCAGTTCTAAGAAAGAAGCTTTGCTCATGGAATCTACGTTTGGATTTAGGCACAGATAAAGAGTGGGGAAAATTATTGACAGTAGTTTCAGCCAGACTGGTGTTTCTCGTGAAAGATTGGCGAGGGGGGGGGGATTGGAGCTCAGACGAGCACCTGCCATGGAAATAACGATAAAACAAAGACGGGCTCGCAACGTCTTTTCTGTGGGAGAGAGGTTTCAGGGAAGAGAAAAGGGCATTCTCCACTAAACCACGAAGTTTATTTTGTACTCTGTCAAGGCTGGATAGGCTGTTTTTAGCAGCTCCTGCCCAGATGTGGCAGCAGTACTCCATCCTTGGATGTACTTGGCTTTTTATACAGATAGAGAATTGCATCAGTAGTTATATATCTTCTGGAGCGGTAGAAGGATCCCCCCATTTTCCCAGTGTCCCTGGCAACAGATTTGATGTATGTGTTCCATTTCAGATCAGGAGTAAAGGTCAAACCCAGAAGCTTGTCAAAACATGGAGCCTCCCCAAGATGAGAGCCATCCATTTCAATTGATGCCAGATGGGGATCAGAGCTTTGATGATGTAAAGATAGAAGCTTGGTTTTGGATGCATTAAAAGTGACCAGCCACCTCTTCCCCCATTGTACCACGCGCTCAAGATCAGAGGAGAGAGAATTAGAGAGAACTTTGTCATTTACGGCATTTGATGTGTTGCCATAGATCATCGTGTCATCAGCATAAATGTCAACGAATGATTTAAGCATGTGTTTAGGGAGATCATTGATGTAGATCAGGAAGAGAGTTGGGCCCAGGATGGACCCCTGGGGGACTCCAGCATTTATATTGGTGGGCCTCTGATTTCTGCCCATCAACCACTACTCTTATGAACCTATCAGAGCAAAATGATTGAGAAAACATTTCCAGTAATACCGTAGCTGGAAATCTTGTGAAGTAGGCCCTTATGACATACCTTATCGAAGGCCTTTGATATTTCAAGAGCAATTGCCCTAGAAAGGAAACCTTTGTCAATAGATTCACTAATCCTATGTGATATAAACGTTAGCACATCTGCTGTAGATCTTGCAGAGCGGAAACCATATTGCATGTCACTAAGAAGGTTGTTTCTGTTGAGGTGGTTGACTACTTCTTTATTTAATATGGATTCCAACAACTTACTCATGACACACAGGAGACTTATTGGTCTGCACTGAGAGGGAGATGACTTTTCACCTGAATTCTTAAATACAGGGAATACTGATGAGGTTTTCCAGGGTGTTGAAAAGCACTTCTCTTTAAGGCAAAACTTAAACAGTTTTGTAAGTATGGAGGCAAGTTCTGGTTGGAGCTTTTTCAGCACTATAACTGGAATGCTGTCAGGGCCAGTTGCTTTACTGGAATCAAGATTCTTGATTAGCTTGGCAACCTCACGCACAGATATTTGTAAGTTGCATAGCGTGTTGTCTGTTATAGGAGGAAATACAGGGAGTTGATGGTCATTGTCGCATAGGGTAGAATTAGCTGCAAAGTTCTTGGCAAATAGTCTGGCCTTGTCTGATGCTGACAAGATGACTTCAGGTCCATTGATGATAGTTGGAATAGAACGCACGCTTCTGTTCAAGATCCTGTTTGTTATTTGCCAGAACTGGTGGGAACCAAGCCGTTGCTCAGCTACTTTGGATTCAACAGACTGAACATATAGCTCTCTTGCATTTTTTATTACTCTTTTACAGTGGTTGCTGGCAGTCCTGAAAGCAGCTTTAGTCTCAGTATATCTATTACGTTGGTAGCTATGGAAAAACTGATTTCTGTGCGCAATGGCAGCAGCACATTCAGGGAAGAACCATGGCTGGCTGTTAGGTTTTTGTTGGAATTTTTTGGATGGTATGAATCGGTCTATGCCTACAATTAACCATTCGGTCAGGTCTGATACTATAGAGGCCACATCCTTTTTAAACATGGAATGCAGAGGTAGGTCAGATATGAATGTACGGAAGCTAACCCAGTCAGCCATAGAGTATCGATATACAGTACGGTGGAGAGGTACGTCTGAAGACTTATTACATTTCATTTTTATCTTAACTGATACAATCGAGTGGTCAGAGGATCCCAGAGGAGATAGAACGGAACATGAACACAGCTCAGGGAAAGTTGTGAGGAAAAGGTCTAGTAGGCTTGCATATTGACCGGGTGTATCGGGCACACGGGTGGGTTTGTGAACAATCTGAGTGAGGTCATAGGCAATGGCAAAATCATGACAAAACCTCCCCTCGTCATCGGTTTTATTTGAGTGGGTCAGCCATTCCACATTATGGACATTGAAGTCACCGCAAATGTGAATGTTAGCCGAAGGATGAGTCTTGATGAACCATTCCTCTTAAATAATCCAATTTATTAAATTTTCACTCCTAACGGTTCCTGATATCCATTAATAACGATTACTATATTGTCCCATTCACTACTGTACACTCTTTAACACTTATCCTCGAGTGGTCTTTAAATTTTGGAATTGTCCCATCACTAATATATATATATATATATATGATGATGGTTGCAACGTCTTGTCAGACGAGTGCCACTCCCTCAGACACTTAAAATCCATGAGCCCAAAAATGACTTCCACAGCCACAGGACCATTTTAATAGACAAATGCCTGCAGGAGTATCTGTACACAGATGATGTTACAGAGTCTTAGCTTTGTACGACAGCTAAGTCTCTCTCTCTCGGTTCAAAATGTTGAGATCTAGCAACAAGCAAGAGCAAGATAGCCAACAACAAGTTAAACTGCAGACCAGCTTAATGCGGGTACTGGTCTCCCGCTTTATGGTTTTTTAAATCAGGGATTTGCTTCTCCTAGAAAGGTTGCCTTCACCACGGCTTACGGGAGCCCTCTCAACCCCAACACACACATACATACACACAAACACACACGGTGCTAGTTGGCCATTGACCCCGAAAAAGGGTTCATTTGCCCTTTGGAAGGTCTTGTTTTTAATCATTCAGGGAGACTAGCCACCACTATATATATATATATAGTCTTTGAAGTTTTTAACCTTTAAAACTATACAAAAAATCATTTTTTATCATTCGTTAGAAAACCATCTAGTCAGTAAGTTATTTAATGACCTGCAATCACTGCATCAACTCGCTCTCGAATTTACTATAGTACCAATAATTTATTTTTCAAGGGATCATCAGTTGTTTACCATGAAACACTGTTTCGGGGATTTAAAAACAAAACAGTATATTACATCATGGCTCCCCAGCAATGTTGATCAAACACCACCACCCTTAATCTTAGGAAGAAGACATGTTACAAACATTTGATCCAATTTCCTATTCTTAATTGCAATTACTAATCTTTTCATACTATAAAAATGAATTTCTTACCTGTGTGATTCATTAATTTCCACATTTAAAATGGATATATTTTTTAATTTTTCAGTCTTGTATTTATAAGATTACGGATTAATCCATTTAACTACTTATCACCCCCACTATGATTAGTATTTAGTATATTTACATTCTTATTTAAAATTAGATATATAAAGGTTAAAAATATTTTTACATATATACACGTTTTTTTTTTTTTTTTTTTATTTTATTTTTTTTTTTTTTAGAAAAAAGATTAATAATTGTAAATTATGAATCCGTTTCAAAAGGAAAGGCAAACGCAATCAACTTGAGCGTACGATCATTTCGGAAACGATTTCTTATTAAAATTGACAATAATTGACAAAGGTTTTGTCTTCGAATATAATCTCCTCATCAGCAAAAAATAGGGGGGGTAGTTAGGACACCAAAACAAAACTAGCATTTTTGTAGTAAGGCAGATATTTCTTATCGAGTTGCATTAGAAAACTTGTTTTAAGTTCAGTCAGTATATCTTTGGGCATGCTGCTGTATTTTGTCTCTGAATGGTTGAAATAATTATTTAGAGTTTCTAATGATTCGCACATGTTGAGTCATGAAACAGTTGACAAACAGATAAAAATCTGATAATGAATTACCTATTTTTCATTTTTAACCCTTTAGCATCCCTTTTTCCAGATGAAAACTGATTAAAATTTTCTATATGTCTGAATACTCTATATATCAAATTTTAAGTCTGTAAATCAAAAATTTGTTGAGTATATAGGTTGAGAGTTGTCCTCATACACACATTCTCACTTTTATAGATATATAGATTTTTTTTTTTTTTTTTTTTTTTTCATTTTCACGCTGATTTCTTTTCTTTTTCCAGGAAGCGATGCTGACAGCATCAAATTCAAATCGACAACGCGCACATCACAGATAAGTGACAATATTATATCAACAAAAATTGACTTGAATAGCACAACCGAGTCTAGTGCCACTGAAAACAATGCTTCGCAGACAAACTGTAAAAAAAAAAATGTAACTAAAGGCAAATTGGTTCCACAGGACCGGACTTTTTTAGTACCAGCCGGGACATCGAAAAATAATTCTCAGACGGAATTGCAATCAGCTGATGATACCAGTTCTTCGTCAGAAACACACTCAAAGAGTGATACTCCTCACGGTGATGCGGGAGGTTGGTCACAGAATGAACAGATGGTTCTTGAAATGATGCTGAGACAATATCCAAAAGGAACCGACCAGAGGTGGGAAAAAATTGCTGAAAACTTATCCAATAAAACCAAGGTTGGTATTTGGAAGTGTTAATCTTTAACAAAGAATGATGATTTGCTTTCTATGTTTTTTGTTTTATTTTATTTGTTTTTTATTGAATAACTAGCCTAGGTGCTTGGCATCATCTGGGTGTTTGGAGGTGTGGGTTGAGCAAGAAAAAAGTGGTAGTAGGCAGGTAGGCTCAAACCTGTACTGCAAAGGAGGAAAAAAAAAAAAACGTGAAAAAAAAAAGTGATATCTTCACCATTGCATCTATCGCGAAACGAGAAGTGGCGAAGGTTTAAATTGAGGCTAGTCAATCGAAAAGAGGCAATGATTTTCAAAAATACAGGCGGAAAAAGCGACCTCTCCTTGTAAAAAAAGTGCCCAGTTGAGGGTGAAGGAATTAATGTTTTTGGCCAATTTTTTTATATTTGGCATCCAAATGGCCGTGCTTCAAAATGATACTAATCTAGTGAAAATCCGTCACCTCTGTCAAAAGTTTTAGGCAGACATACAAACATACATACATTTAAACAGACAGGTGAGATTTATATTAAAGATGATATGCTAGGGTAATTTCCTGTTGATGCATATGTTCTTGCGTTCTACTCTTTTTAAAAAAAATGGGATTACTGTAATGGGTGTGTGCGTGCTCACACTGGACACCCCTCGAGGTATGAGAATGCACTCATTCAAGTGCATTGATGACACTAGAGTCATTCATCAGTGACTTTGTTTTATCGTTTTTTTGTATATATTCATTAGTGTAACGTGACAGTTAAGTAAAAACCGTTGGTTTGCCTTGAAATTCGTTATTAAAAATTTCAAATATTGGTATTATAGTATAGTGGCACCCAAAAAAATTTGATCCGGAAATAAAGATTTTGAGTGTAAAGTCATTCTTGACATAGAAAAATGTGGTTAAAAAAAAAATTTTAAAAAATATGGCAGCATGAATTCAGTTTGAGAAACTTTCTCAGATAAAGAATCGATTCAATTGTGATCGGCAAGAATGCAGTGGCCATTTTGTTTTGACATGGAAAGAATTCAACAAGATTCAGTCATTTTATAAAATTGTTCTGACATTTGATTGGTTCGTTCTTATATAAGGAATCACCCAAATTTATGGGGTATATCCTCACATGACACCAAAAATATTGCAACAGATACTCTCATAACCAGATGTTGTTCTGAAGTTACATTAATCAGAGTACCGAAGTATGTTTGAGTTTGAACAAATGTGATACAATTATATCATGGGGTATGTATTCATGCTGAATGTCTAATGAATGTAGCAATACTAACTGATCAAAAAACTCTTTTGAAAATCTTAAATTTCAAGGTAGTTCTACTAAAGTCATCATATTTTAATAACTGAAGCACTTTCGTCCTCAAAATACCACCATTTCTTTGCAAATGAATATCCTTTCATACACATTAATTAATTAATAATCTGCATGAAAGATCTGAAGAGTTTTGAGCAAATTAATGGCTAAAATGTTAACACCATGAAACAGCCATTTTTGCTAAGTTTTTGGCATTAGTGCACTACTAGGATGGAATTGCTTTTTTGGTTTTTAGTTGGGATATGGGGAGAGTGCATAACAGGGGTAGACAACAACTTTCGGTGCTTATGTACTTTTGATACCGTGTTATTTTTTAATAGCTTTTTCAGGTTAAATTCAAGTTTCACGATATCTTTATCTTTTTTTATTAAATTCTTAGGTGGAAGCATAGAATAGTTACAAAACACCCTCCCTTCCCCATGTTAAGAATGGCTTTCAAAATGTTATTATTTCAGCATGGTAACAAAAGTGCATAAGTATCCAACTTTCTTCCATTAATTGCAAAAAAAAGTTTTGACTTTATTATGAAAATGTAAAAAATTTGAAAGTAATACGTTTTTTCAAAATCACACATATTTCAATAATGCATGATCCATGATAATGTTTTATTAAAAATTTTAAAATGTTTATTTTGTTAACACAAAACAATCATTTTTGTGTTATTTTAATTTATATTCATTTTAATTCCAGAAATGTGTTACAAAATCTTTGTTCATGTTTTATAAAAAAGTTTTTTTAAAATGTCTGTTTTTAAAAAAAAAAAAAATATATATTTTGTGTTATAAGTTTCTCATATTTATTTATTTAAAAAAAAAATCTTTCTATTAGCACTGATAATTCATCAGCAGCTGCTGTTTACAAAATTAATGATATTTCATTTACACGCTTAAAAAAAGGCAAACATTTTTTCTGGTTAAAATTTAAGTTAATGTGACTTATGTTTCTTCTATAAAATAGTGGATGCTTTGAGAAATACTGGTTTTCAAAATATAATCAACTTTTGAACTAATTCTAGTCACAAATGACTTTCTAGCAGCCAAATAAATAAAATTTTATTATTTTAGATGATTACGCGTGAACACTCTAAAAAGATTTGTTACTTGCAATGTTAATTATTTTATTTATTAATTTTTTTTCTTGCAGGAAGATTGTATCGCACGCTTTAAGCATTTAGTGGAATTGGTTAAAAAAAGGAAAGAAACCATTGTCACTACTTAAGCATCCGATACCATTACAGGTAAGAGAAACCTACACAACCAATTTCTTTTAAAATTAAAAAAACAAAATTTTTATGGCTCAACGAGTATTTGTTGACAGTGGACTGAAAAACGGCAATGGCAACAGCAATCTACAGGGAAGCAGTCACGTAGATTCCATGAATAAAGCTTCTTTCTTAGAACTGCACGTCTGTGGAATTGTCTTCCGTTTTCCTGCTTTCCGGCTGACTACAATATGGTTGTGTTCAAGTCTAAAGTAAATAAGTTCTTGATGAGCCGTTCCATATAAGTTATCAAATTTACCAAATTTTCATTACTAATGATTATACTATATTGTCCAATTTCTACTGTACACTCTTTAACCCTTATCCTTGAGTGGCCTCTGGGCCTTGATAATGTTGTGATGCCTATGTAAAAAAAAAAACAAAAAACATGATTCCTATACAGGTGGAGGATTGCATCAGGAGTAATGTTGGGACAATTAATCAGGAATAGAGGAAAAACTCGAAATTTTGGAAGCATCGGAATTGGATTTGCAATCGGAAAAATTCATGTTTCTTTTCCGATTTCAAAAACAATTTTTTTTTTTTAAACTTATTTTTCTGCTGATACTAATGATGAAAGGATGAATATTTGTTTATATATATTAATGGGCAATGGGCACTGTTTTCTTTTAAAAGTATTAATACATTTACTAATACATTAAAATAAACTCTGCTTCAAGTCTAATTCCCTCTAAAATATATATATATATATATATATATATATATATATATATATATAGGCATGTTTGTATTATTTGGATTAATATTGGACCTAAGTACTCATCTTGGGTGTTATTTTCACAATGTTTCAGGCGATGTAATCTCCAACCTCCGCCAGGTGTATAAGTTGCCATATTTGGTAAAGGAAAAGGAGAGGTGGTTTTACTCTAACTACATTAACCAATTGTAACATTTACAAAACTAAAGTTGCTAATGAAACGTATTATCCCGGGTTGTTTATTTTAAAATTTTAATGAGATGTTTTTATTTTCAATATAAATTTTTTTTCTTTAATATATTACTATCTAGCATCTGATATGAGACAAAAGATGGATATTTGCTTTAAACTACCAGTAAATTAGGAATCTATAGATCATAATAATGGATTTAGGTACAAGGTGCCTTCAATATAGTGTTTTTTTTTTTTATTATTATTACATTTTCACCCCAAACAAGGCACATTGCCACTTTGGTGTAGGGGGCTACTATCAGGGGCAACAACTACTGGGGTACTATGTCGTTTCACGTTACACTTGAACTTCTGCATGTCAGTACAGTTAGGGAAGCAGGGACCTGGAATGGAATTCCAGAGTCTATCGGTTCTGGGGAAGAAACTACTGGAGTAGAAAGATCTTTTACGTCTAGGGATCTCTACTATGTGGGTGTGGGATTTAACTACCTGTCGGGTTTGTCGAGGGTGTCTACGTCGTGGGGGTACAAGTGTCTGCAGTTCACCAGAGCATTCACCATTAAAATACTTGTAGAACAGGCAGAGGGATGTAACATTTCATCGATGGGACAGAGGCTGAAGCTTAGATGCCAGTTCAGGGCCTATCAGATTGGCGACTCTCTTTTGAACCTTGTCTAGGAGCGAGAGACTAGCAGCAGATGCACCAGCCCAAATGTGACAACAATACTCCATACATGGGCGAATAGTGGCCTTATAGAGGTACAGGATACTTTCAGGTGTCAGTAGTTTTCTAGCATGGGAGAGAGAGAGCCTACCTTTTTCGCAGCGGCCCTGGCAATGTTTTCAATATAATTGTTCCAACTCATGTTTCCTGTGAACGTTAGGCCAAGCAGTTTGAAAGATATATATTCTCAGACAGGGAGTCACTGGCCATTGCTATTGACAGAGAAGGTTTCTTGTAATTATTGAAGGAAATCAGTTTAGTCTTGGTAGCATTGAATGTGACCATGGGTTAAGTATTGAGAGGAGGAGGAGGAGGAGTAGTAGTAGAGGGGAGAGTGGAGAATGGGGTTGCTCTTGGCCAACTGTTGGAGTGTTTAGATCTGTGGTTGGGAGAGGTAGAAAGATAGAGAGGGAAGAACACACGAATGACAATCGGTATTGTTGGTCTTAAAATTTATTAATTCTTGACATTCTGTTGTTTTTATTAAAACTTTAATCGATTATAGATGAAACGTTTTTTTTTCGTTCTTGTTCGATTGTCCATTTATTTTTTTCATTTCAATTTAGTTTATTTAGAACCGATAGACTCTGGAATTCCATTCCAGGTCCCTGCTTCCCTAACTGTACTGACATGCAGAAGTTCAAGTGTAACGTGAACCGACATCTTGCTGCCCAAATCCCAACATAGTGCCCCAGTAGTTGCTGCCCCTGATAGTACCCCCCTACACCAAAAGTGGCAATGTGCCTTGTTTGGGGTGAAAATGTAATAAAAAAAAAAAAATTTTAATAAAATTTCAAGCAAGAGTCCCACTTGACCTACATAGACCAGGTCATTTCACTGAATAAGCAAAGAAAAAAAAAAGGAAGCAGAAAAAAAAACAAAATAAAATATAAAAATAATACATAAAATAAAGTAAATGATTATGTAAAAGCAACAAATTACGAGAAGGAAAAAGAAAAACCTAACAACAATAATGCTTATCACTCAAAACATGCGATACATATACACCCCCACTCCTTATATTTGCTGCGGTATCTCACACAGCCATTTAATTCATTTGTTTTCACTCTTCCATTGAGCATGCTTTGAATAGATCTGTTAATTTTAAAGAATTAAAAAAAAGGGTTCCCCCGAAATATATTATTGAAATTATCACATACAGTAGTAGACCTCTTCAAGTAAGACATTGATACTCATCACAATTGAATAAATATGTGTATCTATAGACATTTATGTACATACTTATTGATTTGCAAATTATCACTTGTTGTCGTCTTTCTTCCTCAACACCGACTACCTTCCATTCCTTGCATTGTGATAGCCTTCAAAATCTCTTCTACATAAAAATATATACATATACATAGTTCTCTCTTGTTTTTTTTTTTTTCTTTTTTATTCCCTTTAAAAAAATAAACCTGTTAGCTGACTTTTTACTTTTAACCATGAATAATAATAACTCTCTTTCATAATTGATAGTCTGTTTATTATATGAACATATGTAGCCAATAATGTTCGTATAATAAACAGACTATATACCAGCTCTGTGCTGCATTGAACACTCTTTAATAATCTTGCAAGTTTCATTAGATTTACATCTAGGTAACCAATTGATACAACGGTTATATACACATATTCCAGGTTAGGAATAATCCAAAATAAAAACCAAGGAATTTAATAAGGTTTTTATAAGAGTGCTCAATAATGAATAGAACAAAGTGTAAATTTTATTGTCTCTACACAATCATGACAATGTTCCAATTATGAATATCGCTATGACAGCAGCATATTCTCTTCCTTGTTTTGATTCTCAGGTATATATCAATTGATATCTTAGATGTTTTTATGTAGAGTGATGTGGTTCTCGGTGGATTAATTGTGTCTGTGTTGGATATATACTCAAGAGTCAAAACAATGAAAAGAATATGCTGTTGTCATAGCCCTAGTTATGAATAACTAAAGACCTTGTCAGGTAATAGTAGTCCATTTTTTTAAAAAGAATTTTGGAAAAAAATTGAATTTTTTTTTTCTTTTTAAAAGAAGGGTCTATTATCGTCTGATAAGGTCTTTAGTTATAACTAGGGCTGTGACAACAGCATATTCTTTTCGTTATTTTGACTCTTGAGTATGTATCCGATAATATCTTATGTTTTAATATAGACTGATGTGGTTCTCGGTTGATTGACTGTCTTAATGTGTCAGATATATACTGGAGTCAAAAGAATGAAAAAAATATTCTGTTGTCATAGCCCTAGTTATAACTAATTGACTGAAACATTGTCATGATTGTGTAGTGATATATTAAAAAACGTTTATTCAAATATAAACAGTGTATATATATATATATATATATATATATATAATATAATTTTTTTTTTTTTTTGGTGGGGGTAAATTATTCAAATATAAACAGTGTGTGTGTATATATATATATATATATATATATATGTATATATATCAAAATTTTTTTTTTTGGTGGGGGTAAAAAAAAAACAATGATCATTTTAATTTAAAATAGTATTTTTTATTATGTTATTTTATTTTTTCAGGGAATATTTTTATGCACCAGGTTGTTTATATTAGCTTGGAAAATACACGAAAATAACGATCCTGGTCATCACATTGGTTAAATAATAAAAAATCCAAAACAGAATGTGCTTCTTTAAAATCACAGTGCCATGGACAAAAAAAAAATTTTTTTTTTTCAAATAATTGCATGTTTGTTGGTGAGTATTTCAATGCTCGTAAACTCTCAGACTCTTGATGCATTTCTATAAAAAACGAGGAGTTATGTTTTCATGTGATTTAAAATTGCTAATAGCCATTCTTTGAGTGGTGTTGTTGCAGTACTTGAGTATGTTATGTCGATTTCTATTGTTACCCACCATTTGCTGCCGTGGTTCTGCATCTTTTTTAACCCATGGATTCCCTTTTCCTTTTTTCTTCCCGGTGGAACCCTTCATAATTATTAGTCATAGTATGGGAGGGTGAAAGTCAGACAATATAATAGGAAAAGAACCGACTGCCTGAGGGGCATATTAAAAACCAGCTCCTATCATTTTATTTATTTATTTGCGGACTATTATCCTCATCTTTATATATTATACTCCTAATATATATGTATATTAGTGGGGGTACCTGGCGTTTGCCAGGTGTTTGTAGGTGAGTGTAATGGGGAGGGGGTAAAGTAAAGGATAAGCAAAAATTAAAAAAAAAAAAACGATGTTAAACTTCCCCAAAAAATCGGAACAACGAAAGCAGAAAAAAAAAACATTGAGAAAACGAAAATAATGTATTATGTTTATTTAAAAAAAAAAAAATGAAAAGAATCTTTTTTTTTTTGTGTGTATAAATGTTGGGAAATAAATGGTAATTAAGCAACGTAAAAGTAAGCGTCGTGCGTTTCACCCAATAGGAAGCATCAAACGGAAAGGCAGGTTGAAATTCCATTCCAGTTTTTTTTCAGCAACTACGAGGTACAGAAAACCGAAACCGGTGGTCATTTGTAACTGTCCCTTGTGAACGATCACACAATGGTGTAAATGGGTGGCGGGGGAAGAACGAATTTATTAGAACGAAAAGATTTCACTACTTGCATTGATCTTAACCGATTTTGTCAGTGAACTCTCAACAGAAAAATAGAAATCTACGATTAGCGATGAAGGGCAGAGGTAATATGCCTAAAACACACCTCAGATATTGTGCTGCAGTTTGTACATATTACATTTGCATGAAATGTCTTGATTTTTAATCTTATTAAGGTCAAAATCACAGGAGAAAAAATCAGTTCATTTTATATATATATATATATATTATGAGGATCATAGTCCGTAAATAAATAAATAAAATATATAAATTATTCAGCTCAAACAATTCCAATAATTAAATAATACAGCTCCTCATTTTTTTTTCTTATTGCAATTTTATAGAAATTTTTTTAAATTTAGAAAATACATTTGAGTTTGTTTGAATGTCTACTTCAGCATTTTTCGTGTCAAACCAAAATTACAGTAGAAATTAAATTTTTAATAATAAAAGCCATTATGAGTTGGTTTTATTCACGGACCACCAAAATATCATTGTGGACCCTCAGTTTGTTATATTTTGCCTGTGGACCCCCAGAAATATTCCATGAACCCCTAGGATCCATTTGGATCCCGGTTGAGAACACATGGTTTACTGCTTCATGTCAAGTACAAAAAAAATATTTGAAAATTTGTGGTAAAAACATAAGCTACTTAGTATTCATATTAGAGAGTAATTGTAGAAATGATTATATATCGTCTCACATAAACAAAATCGAATATATATATGCCAAAACATTGTTAATTCACTACCCACACAGCAGCAGCCGAATAGCGTAACAGTAAGAACTTGACTATCGTTTGGGTGGTCGGGTTTTGATCCTGGCTTGAGGTAGGTGCCTGTCTAGCCACAATGAGCTTTGATACAGCGAAATAGTACTGTATGTGGATGACTATATATATATATATATATATATATATATATATGATTAAAACCTGGAAGCTCAATGATGTTTCATGAGTAAAAATGTAAAATGCTTTTTTCCTTTTTTATTTATTTATTTTTTTTTTTTGCACATAACCAAAAAAAATGTTTGATTAAAAGAAATATTTAATATTTTTCTTATACCACGTTAATTTTTTTTTTCTTGTTTATAAAACATATAACCAGTTAAGAAAAGATCTTTTAGACTCGTTAAATATGAATGAGTATCTGCATCATACAAACTACTGTTTTGGTAAGGTGTACTTTGCTTATTCTTTTTTGTCAACGAATCACATTTCTATTTGCGTACAAAAATATAAGCTCCAAAGCAATCATAATATTTTAATCTATCTATATATCTATAAAAGTGAGAATGTGTGTGTGCGTGTATGAATACACTTCTCAACCTATATACTCAACAAATTTTGGATCTACAGACTTGAAATTTGGTATATAGGATATTCGGGTTTGTATTACTGTACACATAGATTCGAAAAAGTTGTCAAAAAACAAATATATAACAAACTAGCGGGGGTACCCGGCGTTGCCCGAGTGTTTGTTTCCGGGACGCGGGGGTGGAGTTTTAAAAAATGTTATGGTAGGTAAGTAGGAAGGATCAAACCCGGAGTCATGAGTAAAAGTAGGAAAATAAAGTGTGAAAAAAAAACAAAAAAAAAACATCTGCAACGTTAACAGTTCGGCCACCAAGAAAAGTCCATTCCAGTTGTTTAGGGAAAAAAAACAAAAAAAAACGACTACGGTAGGTCGGCGCGAACGTGAAAATATAATGTGAATTGTCCAGCACGCTAACCACTACGCCACAGAGCACTGCAGCTTAGTTTAGTGATTTTAAATAACTTGACATGAAAGAACTACGAAGCCAAACCAGTGTTCTCTTCTCAACTGTTCCTTGTGAACGATCCCCAAACGGTGTTAAGTGGTGGCAGGGGGAGGAGGAATTTATTAGAGAGAAAATATTTTACCACTTCCATTGATCTTAACCGATTTTGGCCGTGACTTCTCAGCAGAAAAAGTATAGAAATCTAAGATTATCGAGGAATTTGAGAAATAATGAGCCTATAACACACCTCAGATATTGTTCTGCCGTTTGTGCATATTATATTTGCATGAAATATCTTGATTTTTAATCCTATTAATGTCAAAATCAGACGGGGGGGAAAAAATGAGTTCATTTTATTTATATAGAGATAAATGTTATCAAAGGCAAGATAAGTTACTTTTTTGCCAAACTGGATATATTTTTTGTGTTTTTATTCAATGTAACATATTTATTCAGCTCGAAAAACATACAGTGTTTACCGATGTATTCGAAAATTCAAGATGGCGTCTCACACCCTCTTTAACACCGTAAGTATGGAAAAAGGTGTTATAAATAAAAAACTGTACAAAATACTATTAAAACCCCGCCGAATATATGTCAACCTATGTCACGGTAACATATATTGAGCGAGTTTTTAACAGTATTTTATCCGGTTTTTTATTTATAACATCTTTTCCCACACTTACCGTGTTAAAGAGAGAATAAGACGCCATCTTGAATGTTCCAATACATCGGTAAACACTGTATGGTTTTCGAGCTGAATAAACATGTTACATTGAATAAAAACACGAAAAATATATCCAGTTTGGCAGAAAAGTAACTTATCTTGCCTTTGATAACATTTATTTGTTATATATTTGTTTTTTGACAACTTTTTCGAATCTATGTGTACAGTAATACAAACCCGGATATTCATACATGTGGAAAACTTTTTAATCGTTTTTTTTCCTCCAGAAAAAAAAGCTGCTAAGGGGTTAAAATTGAAAAACTGGTAGGTACTGGGGGGGGGGGGTATTTTATTTGTTAACTGTTTTACAAAGTTTAAAAACACCTTAAAGACCGTTGCAAGCTGGTCTAATGGTTATCGTACCTGACTCCTTGTCTTTAGGTTTTTGTTTTGATCTCAGCTTGATTTTTTTTTTTTTTTATGCATGTTTCAGTTTCTCCCCC
Source organism: Euprymna scolopes (assembly GCF_053919585.1). NCBI lineage: Eukaryota > Metazoa > Mollusca > Cephalopoda > Sepiida > Sepiolidae > Euprymna > Euprymna scolopes. Next base: position 9,177,052 of record NC_136519.1, read on the forward strand.
CCCCCCTTTGTTTTTTACTTCAGTGTTTTTAAAGAAATGTAATGTTACATTTAATATCAGGCAATGCCGGGTACATTTCCTAGTAATATATAAATATTCAGTCCTTTTAACAAAATGTTCAGTCTTTCTCTGACAAAATGTTCTTTTTGTTTTTCTTTTCCGAAAGGACAAACAAAAAGTTTCTTTGACCTAAAATGGGAGAAAGAAGTAATTTCCTTTGTGAAGGCTCATGTGCCTTTTAATTCAAAGGGGAGAGAAGACCATAAAGCCGCTGTGGTAGGCTTTATACGTACAAATACGGGGTAAATTCCTGAATTATGGAAGATTTCCTTTCTGAAGGAAACTTCGGTTGAAAAATCTTTCAAAGTGGGGATTTCCTTTCTAGGGGCGATATTCTGCTCATCTCGTCGGCGAAATTAAATTTTATTCTTCTTAGAAAAGAACTCCTCAACAAACGGTAGTTTCCTTTGTTAGTCCTTTGAGAATATTATGGAAGCAAAATCAGTTGACTACTTTAACAATTTAGTTGCAGTATGAAACTTATTTGTTTTCTGCATTTAACATCATCGATTTCCCTCCTTCAGAAAGAAGAGAAAGACTTTATCAGCTTATCTACACTGTTGACTTTCTCTGTGACATAAGATCCTAAACATGAAACCCATTGATGTTTCTGAATTTTTGAGATGAGTATTGATTATTCGTTCTGTTTGGATTCTTTGGACTACTGTTCTCATCTTGTTCTGCAAGGACCCGTTGTAAAAATTACTCTTCAGGAGGTTGAAGGTTCAATCCTTAGTGTGGACGACACTCAAAATACAATTACAATTATTTAAGATTTCTACCCAGTCCTGACTGATGGATTAAATAAAGGATTCCATTTCAAATTCTATGCAGAGTTCAACAAGGTACACAAGAAGGTTGGAGATTACTTTGATTGAAATGTTATGAAAGTAACATTTAAGATAAGAACAGTAGTCCGAAGAATCTTATCTTTAATTTGGAATAGAATTTTCTTTCTTCTTACTCTAGCCTTATGTGAAAAATTCTGTTTTTTTATTTTCTTTATGGATTATACTTCCAAAATAAACTATTAAAGTTGTATAAAAAGTAATAGAAATATTATTTTTATTTTTTATTTTTTTTAAACAATAATGAAATGAATTGAATTTTACGAGTTAAGTATTTTTCAATTTTTAAACTTTAAAAATCTATCAAAATTTTTCTATTGATTCAATTTTTATGATATTTTCAGGGTCAATGTGAAATTTTATGCTCTTTCCAATAAACCGAATATAATATTTTAGACAAACGTTTTTTTTTGTTGTTGTTTTTTTTTTTTTAATTCATGCACCCCCATTTTTAAATGTCTATTAAAAAGTAAATAATTTACGCCCCAAAGTTTTATATATCACAAATTGAAGATAAAAGATCAATATCTAATATATTCAAATTTAAAACCAAAAAAAAGTGTTTTTTAGAAATTTACCTGTAAGGTCTGAAGTTGAAAACATTTTTTTTAAAAACCACATTGTTTTTTTTTTTTTTTTTTTTTTTAATTGAAAAAAAAAAAATTAGGGTTTGAATTACATTTTTCGAGTAGTTATAAGCTTGGAAAGACAGGGGGTCGAATTATTCAATATATTTCACGCATTCGTAAGGTCAGTTTCTAACACACCTAGTGGGTTTCATGATTAAAAAAAAAAAAAAAATGATTTATTGCATAAAAATATATAAGCTTGGAAACAGGGGGTCGAAGTATTCAATATATTTCACGCATAAATAAATTCTGGCAGTAAAGGGTTAAATCCAGCGGCAAAGGGAAATGCTTGAATAATAGAATGCATTCATTTGTATAATTTGGATTCTTCAAACTACACAATCCTCATCTCAAAAATTAAAAAAACTGAATATATTTAGTATATACAAAAGGCAAAGCAAAAAAAATAAATTGGGCAGTAAAGGGTTAACATTGATGGTTTTTAATTTTTTTTTTTTTGTGTTTTTGATATCATGTATGCACATGAAAAATTTATGATTCTCGTTTGTTTGGAAATATGGGGTGCTTATTCAGATGCACACTTATAGCGATTGACACAAAACTTTTATATTGTACCTACTTGTCATGGAATGAAGATTATATATTCAAAAAATCATAAAAATTTTTTAATATTTATTAAACCAAATTTGTCATTTTTTTACCGATCAGTGACAAATGAGGCCATGATTTTCTAGCAACTATAATAAGGTAAGGTAATCTGATTATTTTCACAGTTTCCATGTGCATTACAGTTGTCTGCCCTTGTCTACCAATTGATTTCAATATGGATGCTGTTTTTTAACCCTTATCGTAACAGTAAAAAAATTTTTTTCGGAAGAAAAAAAAAAACTACTTGATCAAATTGTGATTTTTAAAATTTTCATCTTTGCCCCATGATTGGTATACAGAAATGTGTATGATGCCCATTTTTTATTTTTTTTTATTTTTTATTTTTTTTTTAAATGCCGCCATATGTGCCAATCTGAATAAGCACCAAATGTAGTACTACACTGTGCCAATTCTTCAATCACAGCACATCATCTGGACGGCACCTCATCACATAAACAGCTGGAATCTTGTTGTCTAATTAACATGTAGCAGTAGTTCATTCTCTCCTTACATTTACATTGTTCTGGGTGCTTGTGTAGATCGGTGATCTTTTAAATCAATGCATTTCAGGTAAAAATGATCCAGTAGAAAAATAATTACAAGTAAAAATATAATTTATCAAATTATTGAGTTTTATTGTATGTTTTAATGTGGAAGTGCTGCGCAACTAATTCAGTATGGCAAACTGGCTCATCTCCCTTGATTTAAAATAAAGGTCTACAAATCTCAGAACAGGTGGATAATTTTTTGTTAAAAATACATCTAGCACATTTTTCGGAATTCTTGGAATATATACTCATTTCAACACGACACGTAAAAATACAATGTTTTCACCTGAAATTCGTTGATTTAGAAGATCACCAATCAACACAAATACCTTAATGTGTTGCGATCAGTGTTGATTGATAACAACAGCATAAAATCATTTGGGGTATAAAAATCTATTGGGGATTTTTGGTTTTACTCTTTTCCATCCCCAAACAAGTCATATTGCCGCTGGAAATGATTTTATCAGCTTATTCGTTATATATCGCTGATGACTTCCTATCTCTATTTACTCACCTCTCCATGAAGTCTGGATTAGACACAAGCTTGGATTTTAATGTAGAAAAATCCAGCTCCTGCTAAAAGGGGCACTCCGGATTGGAACAAAAATAAAAATGGCCTCAGTCTAGAAGAACTTCTCATTCATTGACTGACGACAGAATAGCGTAATATTAGAACAGATAACACACCTTCATTCAAGCTAAAAGGCCAAGCTATGGCACAACATCTTGAACATATAGCTCTAATTCTAATCTGAACTTCTAATGGATTTTTCTGTTTTCTCCTTACTCTAGCCTCAAGTGGAAACTTTTATTTTTGACATTTTCATGCACCCACGTTTATTTTTACTACAGACACACAAATGAACAATAACTTTTGCTAATTCATTATTAAGATGAGTATTATTTATTGCGGACTATTATTCTCATCTTTCTTAGATGTTGTTTTACGATGTTTCGGCCAACTATTCCTCTGGCCTTTGTTAGGTGGTAACTTACGATGGGATAGGAACTCCAAATTTCCTAACTGCATCCTCAACAATTACTGCCATCCATAGTTGTTGTCATCTCACCACGTTTTGGCCAAGTAAGCCCATGGGAGATCAGATAATAAACTAAACATGGATTTATTAGACCAAAAAATCTAACCTTGATCGCCCTTCGGGGCCCGTGGATAGAGATGTTGAATCTCTATGGTTCCGAGTGAGTATTGCCTGAAGATAGTGGTTTCAATCCTACCCAAAGCCAGTCAAAATGTGGTGAGACGACAACAACTATGGATGGCAGTAATTGCTGAGAATGCAGTTAGGAGATTCGGAGTTCCTATCGCGTTGCGGTTACCACCTGACGAAGGCCAGAGGAATAGTTGGCCGAAACAACATCTAAGGAAGATAAGGATAATAGCCTGCGATCTATTATAAAAGTGAACGTGTGTCTGTACATTTTCCTACGCAATAACTCTGTCAATTTTAACTCTACAGATTCAAAATTTGATATACAAGGTACTGAGATTTAGGAAAATCTTTGTAATCTGTTTTCGGCCAAAAATTTGGCTGTTAAAGGGTCAAAGTTCGATGATTTGACCTTTGAGAACTCTACCAAACTCCTCCACCAATTTTGGGTCTAAACACTTGAAATTTTAGATATAGGTTCCTTGGACATAGATCTAACTTGACTTAATTTGAGCCCAAAACAATTTTAAGAGGTCATAATAGGGGTCAAATTTGAAAAAATTTACCTTTTTTTTTTTTTTTTTTCTTTTCTTTTCTTTTCTCAACATGCACCTCCAAACACCCGGACAACGCCGGACTGAAATGCTAGTAAATAAAAATAAAAAAAAATAACTTTTTCTTTTAAACTTTGGTTTTAGCAAAGAATTTCTAATTGATAGTTTAAAAATCATCTTTAAAATTTGCGTGTTCACAAAACAATCACTGAACAAGTAATATTTTGTAATTGTGTTCTTGGTGTTACTCATGCTGAGAATTGAACCTTCAACCCCCAAGAGACTGTCATTTAGAACTGATTATTACTTATGTCTGCAAGGATCTGTGATGGATATAATTGTTAATTGATAATTAGTTCTAAGTGACAGTCTTTGGAGGTTGATGGTTCGATCCTCGCTATGGGTAATACTAACAGTACAATTATGAATTATTTAAGACTTCTACCTGGTCATGGCTGATGGAACGAGAAAAAGCAACATCGACGAGATGTTGCATCCCTCTGCCTGTTCTACAAATACTTTAATGGTGAATGCTCTGACGAACTGCAAACACTTGTACCTCCCCGACGTAACTACCCCCGACAAACCCGACAAGCTACTAAGTCTCATCCCTTTACAGTGGAGATCCCTAGGTGCAAGAAAGCCTTTTACTCCAATAGTTTCTTCCCCAGAACTGCGGGTCTTTGGAACTCCCTTCCGGGATTCTGCTTTCCCAACTGCAATGATATGCAGAAGTTCAAGTGTAATGTTAACAAACATCTTTCTACTCTTCTCCCTTCATAATGACCCCGCTAATTAATTCTCTAATAGTAGCCCCCTGCTTCAAAGTGGCACTGTGCCTTGTTTGGGGTGAAAATTGAATAAAAAAAAAAAAAAAAAAAAAAAAAAAACTATTTTGAGAAAAAAAAAAGTCCCGTTCTCAAATGTCTTTATTTCTTTTATCTCGAGTACTGCAACGATAGTGACTGTAAGTTAGATGAATCAGGTCCACCATGAATGTATGTTGCGTTAAAACAAAATCTAAACACTGCAAGATGAACGTATATTTTGAGTAATCGTGTTTATTTGACTTTATCTCCTTGTTTGTTAGCAAAATGTGTTGAGATTGTGGGTTTTTACGATAATTGGAATATTAAAAAAAAAAAAAAAATTAATTGGTACTCCCAAAGGGGGAAAAAAAAAGTGCACATACGCAAGTTGTTTTAACAACCGGTTCTTGCAAGATCTATGCATTTGTACGGTTTCTTTAACCACAAAACGTTTTTTCTTTTTTGTTTCTTTTTGTTTTTAACGCAGCATTCAACATATTTATTTACTTAGCTTGGTTTATTTCATCACAAAGATCTTTTAGTGTGTAAACCATTCTTTTATAAAAAAAAATAATCAAACAAAACTTTTGATAAGGGTTCAACAACAAATGGTGACTTGCAATATCTTAAATATTTGCACCATACATACATGCAAATTACATAAGTCAGTAGCGACCATTCCACTTATCTGTTTGGACCATAAATCTGGTAAAGTCAATTTAGACTTCTCCAAAAATGACCGCTTTTTAATTGACGCCCAAAACTTTTTTGTATCACCAGATTTTATAAATGTCATCTCGTTTTTCGGCTACTGCTGCTGCTAATCTCTTTGCAAGCCAGCTATCCTTCACTGCTGCTGATAGTGCATATGAGTGCATAAGAAAATGTTACAGATGAATATTTACGCATGCATACTCCTTGCAGAGACCAGTCGTTAAACAAAAAATGCGTGCATTGTCCCATTTCCTCCAGAAGTACCAATTGATCTTTTCAAACAAAAAAAAAAGAATGATGGACAACTTTTTTTTTTCTTTTTTAGATCATCATGGTGGGGTGAGAATGAAGAATCTGAAAGCGAATGACTTCAGTTCATCTTGTTAAACGAACATCTGTGATAAAGACTCTGTCACATTGACTTGTATTAACCTCGCAAGTTTACAAAAAAAAAAAAAAAAAAAAAAAAAAATGGGCTCATGAAAGGGGGGGGGTCTCTTGGCTGAAAAGACTCTTTAAAGTCAAAACTTAAAACCATAAAAAAAAACATGATGCTTATAACAGGCCTAGCGGCAGTCAACTGGATTCTGCAACATGGAGAAATGATGCCAGGAGGACAATGTGTCTAATTATTGTATAATCCTGAAATAATTTCTTTTCTTCATTTTTTGGTAAAGAATAGCAAACACTTAGGCATAAGACAAAAAAAATTGCAGAATAAAATTTGCATAAAATTTTGAATATTCAGACTAATATTTTCATCCTGAGTGACATTTTCAGTTTTGTCCATTGAAATCTCAGGCATTCTTCAGGTGCATCTTTTCAGAGATTAGGATATTCATGTCGAATACGAGATTAGTAATCTGAAGAATCCCGATTTGCCAATTCTATCCTGCAATTTTCATGATGTGTTTAGATGTTTGTTAATCTTATATCAAACACTGTGGAATATGATTATTTGGATTATTCGAATTACCATTTTCATCTCTTGATGTTTTCGTTGATATGACTCCCGACTTTCTTCAATAGAAGTTGTGAGAAATAACATCTAAGAATAGTATTTGTATTATTTGGAATCGGAGGAAAGCTAAGGAGAAGGTGGAGAAAAAATGTTTTTGATCGGCCTTGGATCAGAAGGAATGGTAAAATATGTCACGTGGGTTTGCAATCCACACCAAGCAAAAGATATGACTCATGATGATATTTGGAATCCTCGGACTACTGTCTTCATCTTGAATGTCATTTTCACAACAGTACAGTAGTCTGAAGAACCCAGATCATATGAATAACCAATCCTTATCTCCAAAATTCGGAAATTTAATGAGAATAGTAGTCTGAATAATCCAAGTTATCAATCCTCGTGTGAAAAATTTGGAAGCAAAATTTGCAAAGAATTTTCAAAGTTCTCTCTCAGATTCATTATTTATCTTAGAAATATTTTAAGATTTTGTTGGACAATTTTTTAAAATGTTGAACTATGCTTTCTGGCTGTATTATACAAACATTTTTCATACTTTTAATCAAGTATTAGTTAATATGAATGAATTGACACATTATTTATATAAAATCATTCAAGTATGTTTCCAATTTGTGATGAATAAATTGGTGCATCAAGTGATTTTAGTGTTTTCTTTTTTTTTGTTTTTTTTTTTATGAAAATCGCTTGAGACAAGACATGAAGCCAATTGATGTAAGGAGTTAACAAGAACGAAAGGTGATTATTGCAAAGACAGGAGATGTCTATTGACCTTAGTCTTGAAAAGACTAAAACTGTAAGTAAGAGAAAAACTGAGCAGGAAGAGAGTTCCACAATTTTGCAGTTTTTGGAAAGAAGCTGTATTACAAGGAGGTATTAAAACAGCAGATTGATGGAGACCACTAGACCTCTAGTCAAACGAGCTGGAACAAAGGAAGCAGGGAATAGATCAGACAGTACTTCAGAGCACATGCCATAATAGTATTTATAGAAAAAAATAGACTGAGACAAGCAACAGAGGGTTTTTTTTTTTTTTATTTTTATTTTTTTTTTTATTTATTATTTCACCCCAAACAAGGCACTAAGCCACATTGATGTAGGGGGCTACTATCGGGGATATATGTTGCAGGGATACTATGCTTGTTTATGCCAACTCGATTACCATGGAAGGAAAACATTTCTCTTATTAATTCATTATATCCACAAATAAGTGTGTGCACATTAAATCAATACCGTAACCTTTCTTTCCATCATCGTCACTACTATTATTGTTACATCCAACGACACTGTCACACATTTTACAAACATCAGTTGCACTCTGTGTGTGTGCGTGACACCATCAACCCTCTGAATGCTAAGGTCCATATTTTTACAGTCTGTCGAGGCCTCTTTGTCAGTTGATGTCAACTCCTCTCTATCTCCTAAAACTCTCTCGATCTGGCCCGTTTGCTTTCAACTGAGTTAAACTTGCAACTCCTTAACTCAAAACTGTCCTCAATCGTTACCAACCAAACACTATCTGTAAACTGTTTCTATCACAAAACTCCTTGTCACTCCTAAAACTACCCATAACTCTGAACATATTAACCTCCATTGTTTGGTTATTTGTTCTCCTTCACTTCCACATCTTGATTAACAATCCTATTCAACTTCCTTTTGTGTACCTTGGTGAATAACTTCCTCTCTATTGTTCTGCTGATGAATTTATTTTCTCCTTTTATTTATTTTTTAATTCCAAACACTTGGGGAGGTGGGAATATTGACAATTTAAAAATACAGTAAATGTTTCAGGTTAGTAGAAAAGTAACTTCTATTGGCTTTAGTAATACTGTTGACTATTTGTTTATTTTGCTTGTTTCTAGTGTCAGCAATTCTAGACAATCTCTTGGATAGAAAAAAAAAAGCATTTATTTCTGTAAGAGGTTCTCTCTGTTGGGCAGTCAATCATGTTTGCATTGTTATCACTAAATATGCATTAAATGAACGCATCTCATTTTAGATATGTCCAAGCACTGCTATAAAACACTCCGTCTGTTAGGCTTTCAGATGAAGTAGCATTTTTATTTGTCTCTCTGTCTATCCTGCTGTTCAATGAAATCTAATCATTATGTACAGTGCTCTGGAGGTGCAGTACAACTCATTCGATGTGCATGTGTGATACATCGAACAATGTATTAGTCATGTGTGTTTGTAAAGAGGGGGATTGGGGGCAGTTATAGAAATCAGTAAACAAGTCAGCCATGTTAATCTTTTGTTAATAGTTGGAAAAAAAGAATGGATGAATTTATGGCGCTTTGAACTGGTTCTATTATCCTCAGAAGCATATAATAATAATAATAAAATATTAATGTTCGCATCAACGGACACCACACCAAAAAAGTCAAGGAGGATAGAAAGAAGCCCCTGAAACGGTGCATATTCTCTCCTGATTATCTGATATTATCTGTAAGATGAAATACCCCCCCCCCCCAAAAAAAACTAAGATATACAATGAAATATCCCCCCCCCCCACACACACACAAAAAAAAGCACCATCCTATACAAAAACTAAGATAAGGAAAGCCCTAGGTAGGCACGTTTTCTCTCCTGACATTAACTTTATCTGAAAAGGATTAATTCACAAGTGAAAACAGCTGATAAGCATCGGTATATACAAGCCTATAAGGTTAGCTGTTTCTTTCAAAACAACAACATCTGTTGTTCACTGCTTCATGGCAAGTTTCTGCTACTGTTCTGGTAGTAATTTTTATCTTAACCTGACTTTCAATGGATTAGTGCAAAGAGAACTGGAACTGTCAGGAGCCTTATTGCTACCCAACTTCCAGTAAAGACTAATAGTCATTGTCAGTGAGAAATCAATGGTAAATGGCTGTTGTGATAACGAAAATTCAATAACAGATGTTATCGAAAGAGGTGGAAAATACTGGAAATCGGAAGAGGGGGGGACTTGTCACCTAGACTTCAGGGAATGCCACAGTTTGTTGACAGAGAAAAATCTTTAATGATGCCCTGTGTGAAAACTCCTGAGCATAATATAACGCTAATAATAATGAATTCATTGTGTACAGTGCTCTGGAGGTCAACTTCAACTTATCCAATGAGCATGTGTGATATATAGGATAATTTATAGTTGTGAGGGAAATGAACCGTGTATTAGTCATATATACATGTGTGCATGTGTTTTTAAGGAGGGGGAAACATCAGGTGTAGTTTTAGCAAACTTCAGAAAGCACAAGGGCTTGAAGGATGCATTGTCTTTCCGCCAATAAGCTGATGTAGTTTATTTGCTTCATGCTTTACCAATTCTGAGTGTGGAAAAATGATTATGGCCTGTGAGTGAACAACATGATGATGGCGAATTCATTGCATACTACGTAGAATACGGTACAATTTTCAAGGAAATGAACAATGTATGCGTTGTGATATACATGTTTGCACATGTATTGATGGGGTTTTGACGAACCTTGCTAAGCATGAAGATTTTAAAGGGTGCAGTGCCTCTGCAGCCAGCAACTGATGCAAGCAATTTGTTTCATGTTCCAACAATCCTGAATATGAAAAAAAAATGTTTCTGAAAGTCATAGGAGCTGCGCTGTTTTCTGACTTGGTAGGCATCCCCATGTGTGTGTTTGACAGAAAAAGATGCTCAGAGTTGTTGTTGTTGTTAGCAAGATGGTTAATAATTTATTTACTGTTTACTAAGAATTATTTAAAAAAAAAAAAAAAAAAAAAAATTTTTTAACCTTGAAAAAAAAAAAAAACAATGAAAATAATTATTTTGATGTTTTAATCTTTTTTGTCTGAGTCTTTCTACTTAAGGAGAAGTAAGCCATTGGTTGCTTAGCAACCAGTGTTCTCCTTCATCATTCCCTTACACATGCTTCGTCAGTTCGCTTTTCAATTTTATTATTTATTACTTAAAATCATTGAAACGAAACTAATTGACAAGAAAAACCAGACAAAACTCTCCCTGTTTTAACAATAATAAGGGAATATATTATTATTCAAAAATTAAAAATTCCTTCATTTCTTTTTTGTAAAATACTAGCAAGGCTACCCGGCATTGCCCGGAATAAAAAGTGCAACATACCTTTTAACCCTCTCTCTTGTTCCTCTCCGCACCCATTTTTTCTTTGTCCAGCCAATTCCTATCTCTGGAGAGAGAGAGAGAGACACACACACACACACACACACACACACACACACACACACACACACACACACACACGTACGTTGAGTCGGCATGAGTGAAATAACTCTGTGAAAGAAAATCAAGAGTTACTTCCCTTAATGATCATTATTGCAATATTTTTAAGATAATTAGAGGGTATGATTAAAGAAAATTGGAAGGTTTTACTCATAGACACTGGTGATATGAACTGACCAATCAAATGGAGCCATATTCTGCTAGCAACCAATCAGAAACCGGAATTGCTTCATAAAAGTATTGGAACTTTCAGAATTACTGCATATAATTTTTTTTTGTGTTCATAAGAGAAAAAGCTTTGGTTTTGTTTCTGCAAAATTTTAAAGTCAAGGGCTTATACAGATCAGCTACTCATCAAAAAATCTTCTGAAATTAAACCTGGCTTTCAATTCCAAATTAACTCATAAAACTGGCCATTTCACTCTCAAGTAATGAGTCTCTTTCTTTTTTTTTTTTTTTTTTCTTCTTTTTTAGGTATTATACATCTGGAGTTATGCTGATTTAAAAAAAAAAAAAAAAAAAAATCTTTATGGGTGTCTGTCGTGTATTCTTCAAGTTTTAGCCAGACATGCAAAAAGAAGTTTGCTCTTTATATAATAGATTAAGCTTATCCTTCTTTGCTCATAAAAGTTAAATTTGCATACATAATTATTTTTTCCTTTATTATTATTATCAGTTATTAAGATTAAGCTGTCCTTTGATCAAAAAAAATAAAATTTGTATACATGCAACCTGACTGATCGGACTGCATGGAAAGCAAGAGTGAGTTATTGTTTGGTTTTGTTTAGCCTAGAATCCTTATAACCTGTTTGGAGAGTCACAATATAATCCACTTTTTTCACCCAACTGTTAACAAAATGATTAAAATGGCTGACTTGTAAAACAAACCTATAGAGAGCATTTGTGAGTCATTGGCTGTTGTCGTCCACCCAAGAGTCCGTGACACTTGTAGCATTGCCAGTTGTTGCACTTTAAACTTAACTCATTCCTTATCAAATCTTTACATGGTTGTTGTATTTTTTTCAGTAATTATTCAATTACTTATAAGTAAAATCTGTTAAGTAGTCGTCACATGTCAACACTCGAGACCTGTTCTATGCAGAGAGTTGCAATGAAAACAAAGACAAGAAAAGAATTCGACTTTTTTTTTTTTTTTTTTTTTTAGCAGACATTTATTTACAGGGACTTTCCAGAATATCACCTTTTCTCTGGTTCAAAAGTTTTCTCGTACTCCAATATGCTTAACAAGATTCTATGTCAAACATTTGGTACTCTGTTTTAGTCCGACCATGTTTAGGGTACGTCTTTCCCTGTCACTCTCATCCCATGTCTTTCTTTCTTTTTCTTTTTCTTTCTTTTTTTTTTTTTTTTTTGTAATTTCTTTCCTTCTTCCTCGCTGTGATGTCACATCGTACATGGCTCGATCATTTGCATACGTGTGCTGCTGCTGCCATATGCATGTACGCGCTCTGTTACTGAGGCGAGAAACATACCCAGGTTTTTAAGAAAATAGATTTTAAAACGAATGTTATATTCTTAAAATGTGAAAATGTTCTATATTATAGAAAAGACTGTCATGTGTAACGAAAGTGAGTCCAAAACACTTGTAGCACCCTAAATACCTTAGAAAGAAGCGAAAAACATTTTATTCATTCTGTTAAATCTATATAAATTAAACAGTAAGTCAATGTTTTTCAACCTTTTTTGCTGGTGTGGAACCCCATAGAAACATTCCCTGGGCTATGCAATGATTTAGTTGTTTCATGCAAAAAAAAACAGCATTTAAAATATAAAATAAACTAAAAATACTCATGTTCAATGTATTGTACACGTTTGTTCTATATGTAATTGGAAACAAAATCGTACATATTTGAATAGAGTACATTTATTCTTATTTATTTATTCTTATCAAAAACTCAATGGGAAACTTGAGCTTAGTGTTTCTTGCACAATTCTTTTAGATTGGATTGTTTTCATCGTCTACATACAGCAATTGTGCTTGTTTCTTGTGCTTAATAGTTGTCAAAGCTGAAAATCCAAATTCACACAAATAATAAGTTGAAACTTGCACAAGAACATGTAGCACTTTCTGGACAATTGCAGGATATTCCTTTTTAACCAACAACCAAAATGCATTCAGATTAAGCTTAGAATGCTTCAACTTTAATAGCATGTCATTTAGAACATTTGCAAGTTCTTCTTCTGCTAATGTGAACTGTTCTTCTGATGGCTAAAGTTCTACAAATGGGGTTCTAATCCAGTCATACTGGTCAACAGCTATTTATCGATGGAAAATATTGTTCAAGATTTGTTAAAGGATCCAATGCTTCAAAATCAGTGGCCTAAATTCTTGAACATCTCTTCTTAAAATACTTGGAAACATTTCCAAATTTCCTACTCTTATGCATCTCTTTGTGAATTTCTTCGGAAAAGCATTTTTTTTTTTTATCAGTAGAAGACAGTATAATTTCATTCCTGCCCTGCTTTTGGCTCATGGTTTATATCAGCAACACATGTTAACTTCGGACATTTTTTTTTTTTTTTTTTTTTTTTACATGGGGGTCACCACTTATCAAGGCCCGAAGGCCACTCAGGGATAAGGAATTGTCCTGCCTTGATAGGGTTCAAAATAGACTTCGTGGCCTGGTAGGAGATGTCCTTTTCTCTTCGCTGCAACCTCTATCTCACAGAAGAGATGTTGCGAGTTTGTCTCTGCTTTATCGTTATTTTCATGGAAAGTGTTCGACTGAGTTTCAATCTATGCTCCCCCCTCGACAAACTTTCACAAGAAACACTCGACTAGCTGAAAATACTATCAATAATTCTCCCCACTCTTTATCTGTGCCTAAACCTAAACATAGATTCCATGATCAAAGCTTCTTTCTTAGAACTGCACGCCTGTGGAATTGTCTTCCGTTTTCCTGCTTTCCAGCTGTCTATAATATGGTTGTCTTCAAGTCCAACGTGAACAAGTTTCTGATGAGCCGTTCCACTTAAGTTAACAAATTTACCGAACTTTCATTACTATATTGTCCTTTTGACTACTGTACACTCTTTAACCCTTATCCTTGAGTGGCCTATCAGCCTTGATAAGTGGTGACGCCTACGTAAAAAAAAAAAAAAAAAAAAAAAAAAAAAGATGGGTTATTGCGTGTACAGTAATCAATGAGATAGTATTGTAGTAATCATTAGTATTGGGGATTTTGATAGAGTGTCTTACTTAAGGGGGCGGTTTGTCAGGAGTTTGTTTATGTTGGACTTGAAGACGTCCATCTCTTAATTTGTAAAAATGAGATAACACCTTCCCCCTTGATAACTATCATATTTCTGTACTGAATTAAAGTAGAATGGTCTGCTTCCATACCCACACAAAGTTTCACAAACTGTCAACATTTAAGTGGTTTCATCTTGATGTAATTAACTATTTTCACTACCATATCCAATACAGATTTTAGTTCGGATCTGAGAGTTTAAGCAATAAGTGTTTCTCCATGAATAAAACAATAAACATGGATAATATTTGGATTTTGTTTTTGCACGATTGGGACAAAGCTTTTAAGACCTGTCATTGCAGGGACACCATCTATACAAATACCAGCACAGTCTTTCCAGTCTAATCAAAAATACTCTCAATATGAATTCAAAACATCAAATACATCTTTTCCTTTTGTTGTCGCTGGCAATTCTTTGCAACACAGGAAGTCTTCTATGATATCATCATCATTAATAAAAGGAACAAATACAAGTTATGCTTTACCAATAATGTCCGTACTCTTATCAACTTGAAGTGCAAATAACTTATGTTTCAGTATTTCTGACTTAAGATTGCATTCAATGTCTCCTGACATGTCTTGAATGTGACTACTTATCTAATAAGTTACAATGGTAGTTTCCAAATTATGCAGTTGAAATTACCTGAATATTACTGAATTATTAAAAAAAAAAAACAACTTCAATCATGTTAGCAGGTGAAAAATTGCCGCCATCTTGTTTTTATAAAATGAAGTGAAACGAAACCATAAGCAAGGGAAATAACTCCAAATTTTTAATGTGACTAAAGCAAAACAAATAACAAAATAAGCATAACATATACAGTGTTTCTGAGTCTGGTTTTCATTTAAGATTTTTTCATTATTTTTTAATATAAAAATAACTGTTCACATAAAAATAACATATATACAAGTTTTTTGCAACTGTTGAATTATCTCCCTTGTGACTCTCCTGTGTCTTACATAAATAAGCAAACACAATTGTGTTCTTCAAATTCTATTTTCTTTAATAAATAATTTTCTACCTTATCGATTTTCGTAATTTTGGGAAATAATCATCTTAAAAATATGGGGAATACTTAAATACCATTGTTTTCATGTGAAATTCAATATTATGATTTCCAAAATCTCGTCCCAATAGTGTAGAACTGCCCAGTTGAGATAGCAGGGAAGGCCAAGAAAAGTACAGGAGAAAGTGATGAGGATGAACTTAATTGAAAGAGGGATAAATGAAGACATGGCCAGAGATAGGTTAGTTTGGAAGTCAATTTCTAAAAGCTGTTTAATGCATGGCAACATGGAAAATCAATGTTAAACCAAATATGATGTTTGGTACAGTCGGAGAAATGGAGCAAGAAGAGAATACCAAAGAGAAGCAATCCAAGAAAATAAACTATTTTGGGTTTATATTACTGTACACATAGATTCGAAAAAGTTGTCAAAAAAACAAATATATAACAAATAAATGTTATCAAAGGCAAGATAAGTCACTTTTCTACCTAACTGGATATGTTTTTATTCAATGTAACATGTTTATTCAGCTTGAAAAACATACAACGTTTACCAATGTATTAGAAAATTTAAAATAGCGCCAGACTCTCTCTTTGACACCGTAAGTTTGAGAAAAGGAGTTATAATTAAAAAACTAGACAAAATACAGTTAAAAACTTGCGCAATATATGTTACTGTGACATAGACTGATATATATTCGGTAGGTTTTTAATAGTATTTTGCATATTTTTATTTACTGGCATCTAGGGAACTCTTCAGTGAAGGGGTGGAATTTTGCTGCTAGTCGGGGGTATTTTCATTGATAGGGGTACAAGTACAATAAGCTCATTGGAACATTATTGGGTACAAGACAATGTAAAAAGAATGATGACAATATTGAAAGATTTCAATTATTATAAAATATATTTTTTATTTACAAACATAATGTCGAACTAGGATAGTATCGTGGTGTTAAGTTCTCAAATTTTCAAAGTATATCTGATCTTCAGGAAGAAAAAAAAAATAATATGCACAAGCAATCACTCGGTGGAGGTGTGTTTATGCCGGAAGCCAGAAATAACAGCTTTACAGTCGGTTAGCATGGTTATTAAATTATAACTGAAATGTGTGTTGGCATTTCTGCTCGGTATTGTTAAATATTATTATAGCATTTACCAGTAATAATTATATTATTATTACATGTTTCTCTTAGGTGTAATTACTTATTTAATTATTTATACATACATGCGTATGCATATTATCTTTTTCTCTGTATTGTTTTGTAATAAGATCCAAGGGAAGTAACTGCAGTGGAAAATTTTGTAGTTAAGTAAGATTATTTGCATTGGATAGTATTCTATACACGGACTTTTTTCGATTTATGATGTACTTCCTTCACAAGCAAATTTAACACGCTGGAAGCAGATCCAGGATGATAAATGTTAGTGCAGGCAGAAAAGATCGTTGAAACGCATTTTGTTACATTGTCCACTAGGACGAGATAGGCGAACATGTCGACACAACTAACCAAAGATTGTAGGAAAAACGTTCGGCCAGAAAGAGGATGAAATAAATGATGGGAAAAGACCAAAGCTTGACAAATTTGGGAAGATAAAATTTATGAGAGAAGTGGAATAAATACAATGAATAGTAAACGTGATAAAAACATGTAAATTGGGAAGAAGAATGGAAAACTGATGTTTATTTTAGAATGCTTTTGTTTTGTCCCGAGATATAATGGATATCCCCTGTAACAGTATCAGTGCATGTAATTGTGAAGCAAGGGTTGTGTCATGGCCAACCTCACCTATCCTGAGTCGGCACTGCCTGAATCTAGTGGCAAAGAGAAGTTTGGGACTACTAGAAACAATGCCGAGGTAAGTGGAGAATAAAAACAGTACCTGCTATTCCAAAATTGTCATCCATTTTAGCATTTGACCAGAATTGGCATGTTTGATATATATATATATATATTTCTGTAGAAATATATTTTCTTATATATCAATCCTTATTTAAGAAGCTCAATGTAATTACAGAGCAATATAGAGAATAGATGACAAAAAGTTATATTCCAAAATTCATGATGCTGACCATCTTATAACTTATTCCTTTAATTCAGTTGACTTATACAATTCTTGACAGTATCTAGATCTACAGCAGATGTGGTTACAGTTATATCTCATAGGATTAGTAAATCTCTCGACGGAGGCCACCTTTCTAGGGCAATTGCTCTTGACATATCTAAGGCCTTTGATAGGGTATGGCATAAAGGTTTACTTCATAAGATCTCTAGCTATGGTATAGCTGGAAATGTCTTCTCAATTATTAAATCATTTCTTTCTGATAGGTTCATAAGAGTAGTAGTTGAGGGGCAAAAATCAGAAGCTCACACTATTAATGCCGGTGTCCCTCAGGGGTCCATCCTGGGCCCAACTCTTTTCCTGATCTACATTAATGATCTTCCAAATCACATCCTTACATCATTTGTAGACATTTATGCTGACGACACTACCATTTATGATAGCACATCTAAGACAATAAACGACCAAGTTCTCTCCAATTCTCTCTCCTCTGATCTTGATCATGTAGTACAATGGGAAAGGAGTGGCTGGTTACTTTTAATGCATCTAAAACCAAGCTTCTCTCTTTACATCATCAACATTCTGATCCACATCTGGCATCAATTGAAATGAATGGCTCTCGTCTTCAGGAGGCCTCAAGTTTTGACAAGCTTCTGAGCTTGACCTTTACTCCTGATCTTAAATGGAACACGTACATCAAATCTGTTGCCAAAGCCGCTGGAAAAATGGTGGGATCTTTCTATCGATCCGGTAAATATCTCACTGCTGATGCTATTCTCTATCTATATAAGAGCCAGGTACGTCCAAGGATGGAATATTGTTGCCACATCTGGGCAGGAGCTGCCTTGATAGAGTTCAAAATAGACTTCGTAGCCTCGTAGGAGATGTCCTTTTCTCTTCCTTGCAACCTCTATCTCACAGAAGAGATGTTGCGAGTTTGTCTCTGATGTATCGTTATTTTCATGGAACGTGTTCAACTGAGCTTCAATCTATGGTCCCCCTCGCCAAACTTTCACAAGAAACACTCGTCTAGCTGTAAACACTATCAATAATTCCCCCCACTCTTTATCTGTGCCTAAACCTAAACGTAGATTCCATGAACAAAGCTTCTTTCTTAGAACTGCACGCCTGTGGAATTGTCTTCCGTTTTCCTGCTTTCCGGCTGACTACAATATGGTTGTGTTCAAGTCTAACGTAAATAAGTTCTTGATGAGCCGTTCCATATAAGTTATCAAATTTACCAAATTTTCATTACTAATGATTACTATATTGTCCAATGTCTACTGTACACTCTTTAACCCTTATCCTTGAGTGGCCTCTTGGCCTTGATAATGTGGTTATGCCTATGTAAAAAAAAAAAAAAAAAATCTTTTTCGTAGCGCAAAATCAATCACTTAATTATTATATCAATCAGTGAATCTATTATCCCCTAAACTCATTAAAAGAAATAGCAACAATCAATTCGTCAAAGAGAAACGAATGATCTGACATGATTAAAATCCGAAAATTGGAAGAGAAGCTGCAAATACCTTTATATTTTTCCATGACGCCATATTGATATTGAATTCAATTCAATATGGTGTAATGGAAAAATATAAAGGTATTTGAAGCTTCTCTTCCAATATACTGTCAAGAATTGTATATGTCAACTGAATTAAAGGAATAAATTATAAGATGATCAACATCATGAATTTTGGAATATAACTTTTTATCATTTATTCTATATATATATATATATATATATATATATATATATATATATATATATACACGATGATTGCAACGTCTTGTCAGACGAATACCACTCCCTCAGACACTTAAAAATCCATGAGCCCCAAAATGACTTTCAACGCCAAAGGACCATTTTAATAGACAAATGCCTGAGGGAGTATCTATACACAGATGATGCTACAGAGTCTTAGCTTTATACGACAGCCAAGTCTCTCTCTCAGTTCAAAATGTTGAGATCTAGCAACAAGCAAGAGCAAGATAGCCAGCAACAAGTTAAACTGCAGACCAGTTGAATGCGGGTACTGGTCTCTGGCTTTATGGTTTTTTAAATCAGAGATTTGCTTCTCCTAGAAAGGTTGCCTTCACCACAGCTTACGGGAGCCCTCTCCACCACAACACACACATACATACACACAAACACACACGGTGCTAGTTGGCCATTGACCCCGAAAAAAGGTTCATTCACCCTTTGGAAGGTCTTATTTTTAATCCTTCAGGGAAACTAGCAACTCTC
Organism: Euprymna scolopes; assembly: GCF_053919585.1. Lineage (NCBI taxonomy): Eukaryota > Metazoa > Mollusca > Cephalopoda > Sepiida > Sepiolidae > Euprymna > Euprymna scolopes. The sequence goes on from NC_136519.1 coordinate 9,196,760, forward strand.
CTCACCAAACAAGTCTGGTGGGGGAATCAGTTTAGTCGCCGGTGACCCGACCATGAGGCAGGTAGTACTGGGTTACATGGTACCAGTAGCCATATATATATATATATACTAGCAGGTGGGTGCATGGCGTTGCCTGTGTGCTGGAAAAATGATTACCACGCCCCCCCCCTTCCCAAATAAAAACAACTTTTCTTTCAATCAAAATAGCAGGAAGCGCCCATGTGACCAAAAAAAAAGAAGAAAAAAATGAGCCACAGTGTCCGGACCCGAACGTGAAACGCGAAAGAGGGGAAGAAGCCAAACGACCATGAGTGCTTATGACATCAAGCATTTTAAACATAGTTTTAGTTTAATATGCATGTGACTTGTGAAAAAGAGACTTGGAAAACGGACTCTTCTTCCAAAAAGTGGTACAGTTGACTCCTACAGAATAAATCTTTATTTTCTAATTTTTACATATTATGCATCCGGGGCATTGCCCTTAAAGATGGTACCAGTTTGTGCCTGTCCGATGCAGATGACAAAAATTGTGTCCATACATACAAACACATACACTAACACATAGAATCTCTCCTATATATAATATATTACAAATAAATGACAAACGTCTATATTTAAAATTTCAAGATGTTGACCATCTTACAATTTATTCCTTTATGTTGGCATGTACAATTTTTGACAGCTCCTATTTCAAGCAAAATCATTCATTTAATTATAATATCAATCAATGAATCTATTCTGTCTTTAACTCATTAGAAGAAAAAGCACCTATCAATTCATCAATAGAATAAATTCATTGATTGATATAATAATTAAATGAATGATCTTGTGCTACGAAACAGATGCTGTCAAGAATTGTGAATGTCAACATACTTAAGGAATAAATGGTAAGATGGTCAACATCTTGAAATTTGGAAAATAGACATTTGTCATTTATTTGTTATATGCTCTGTAATTACATTGAGTTTCATAAATGAAAGAATTTGTATTAATGAAAGGTGAAATATAATTGAAAAAAAAAATTTCCTCACACACACACACACACAAACACACACATATATATTACAATAGAAAACTGCGAGTATGAAAAGTAATATTGTTAAGCTTAAACGTGGAAAAGTAAAGGGCTAGTTATTAAAACTGGAAAAGAAAAGGACGAGACATTCTAGTAAAATATAATAAGTTTATAACTTAAAATATTGCAGCATTAAGAATTGATTATGTAATGTTATTAATTGAATTTGAAAAAAAATTCTTAATGCTGCAACATTTCGTTGAACATGCAATGTATACTGCAACTTTTCGATTGCAACCATGATAATGACATCTGAAGGTGCTATAACACTGCGCTGATCAATGATAAGAAAATAACGGCTTAGATGGTTTAAATATGATCGGCAACACTGTCGCACAAGTTGCATTTGAAGTTGTTTGGAAACGATAGAAATGAAAGCCAGTGAGTTGAGCAGATTACACCCTACCTGAGAGTCCATCTTTCAAACTTAGACAATTTTTATTTTTGTTCCTATCCATAGTGCCCCTTTTTGGGAGCTGGATTTTCCCTACATTTAAAACCGACCTTGTGTCTAACTCTGTCCTCATGGGGAGGCAAGTAAATAGGAACCTAACATCCATAGACAACATGACTTGGAATACATATAATGAAGATATTGCAAAGGTTGCTGCAAAGAACGTGGGCTCCCTCTACCGTGTTAAAAAATTACTCTCAAATCTAATAGGACCTGCACTATTGGGCAAGCTCCAACATTTGTACCATCGTCGCAATGCTGCATTCCCGTGCCTGTTATACAAGTCCTTTAATGAAACGTGCTCTGATGAACTCATTGCACTTGTGCCCCCTCAATGCACATTCTTCCGACCAGCCCAACATGCAACAAAATTCCACCCTTTCATTGTTGAGATCCCTAGATGCTGGAAAACCTTCTACTCTAATAGTTTCTTCCCTCAAACTGCTAGACTTTGGTATTCCCTCCCTGTTTCCTGCTTCTCTGTACTAACCTGCAGAAGTTTTAATGTAATATGAACAGACATCTTGTTGGACAACTTCCCACAGCCCCCTGTTGGACATGCTCCCAAATAATAGCCGCTTACCTTCTGAGTGGCAACATATCTTGTTTGGGGGTGAAAAAGAGTTAAAGAAAGAAAAAATGTCCAGCACAATGATTTCCATAAGACCGGCTTTCATTTTTGATTTTTTTCAAGTGGAGGAAAAAATCTGTTATTGTGGACATTGTAACACAGGACGAGCAGAAAGGAAAAAAAATGTGTAAATCACATACAGGCGAGAAATATACGCACGACAAGTGGTTACACAATATTATTGCAACTAAATACCCCCCCCCCCAAGATATTCTATTTTTTGTGAACACCCTGAAAAATTTGTGGAAAAAATTATTTTAGAATTTAAAATAGGGACTCATTTTTGCATATAAATTCAACATAAAATAACCCCCCATTTTCAGGTAACCATAGCGTTTTAGGGCTGTTAACCTATATTTTTCTTTGCTACGTGAGATAAATCCTGTGTGTATGTTTGATGGTCGATGGAGGGGGGGGATACTTTTATAGGCAATTACGTATGGTCTCACAACCTTGCAACTCGGACTTAGGGTTAGTAGCAAATAAATTTGATTAACTGCTCTAAAATGCTAGAATGGCCCGAAAATGGGGAATCATTTTGGGTTAAATATATATACGAATTTGATCTTCCACTCTGAATTTTTTTTTCTCTTTTTCTTTCCTTCAAGTTTTTCGGGGTATTCACACATAATTGCTTAAAAAGTATAATCTCATTTTTTAGGAGGGGGATATTTAGCTGAAGGTGTTAATCTACAAATTTACTATTGAAAATTTAGAAAAATTAAATGTATTACTATAGAGATAAATAAAAATAAAAATAAAAGCAAAAATAATCCTTATATGTGCCATTTAAAGTTAGCTATTATATAAATTTGAAAAAATATTTGGATTTTTTTCTGAATGAGAAATTTTAAATATTTATAATTATCCATAGAAAATGTTATTGTTGGATTTAGTACTTGTACAGTTTAATCAAGACATAAAAAAATGAAAATATAAAAAAAAAGTTATATTGTATGTATCCATTATGGAATGAAGTTCTCCGAAAAAAACAAAACAATTTCACTTAATTTGATCAAGTATTTTTTTTTACAGCGAAAAAACAATTTGTTTTCAAAAGGTAGCCATGTTCCGAATTTTAGATAGAAAAGCTATTATTTAAGATGGGGTGGGGGGTGTCAGCACTTTAGACTGAGTTATCTCCCCATGGTGTGTTCTAAAAGTCCAAACATGGCTGCCTCCAGCACACTGTCATAAAAGTATTATCTTAAGTATTATCTTAAGTAAAGGTCATTGGTTACCCGACAAATGTATGAAGACCATTTGCCATCTTCTATCGAAGAGTATCAAATGATATTAGTTGTATGTTCATGGAGGGAAAAAATGGGAGGGTAGGGTCACTGGTCCAGTAGAAAAATTGGTAGTGGTATCAGTCCTGGTGGTTCTTCCATCTGTAGCGAGGCAAGATTTGAAGGCAATAACTGAATGGACATTAACAGTGTGGAAACTTAGCCCATTCCAAACAGGAGTAATTCTGCTAGAGGAGAACTGACCAGAAGAGCCAGGATGATGTTGTATCTGCATCTTTAGATTGTGTCCCCAGGTGGATGGGTTGAGGGCTGGAGCAAACAAGCAATTGCCACAGTTGGTGCAAGGTCTGTTATGGTGGACATTATCGAAACCCCGTACTATCTTGTAGGCCTATATTATGTCGGTGCATTTTCTGCGGAGTTCAAGAGTAGGGAGGTTGAGGTAGGCAAGGTGTTCTGAGTAGGGCAAATTGGAAATACCCTGAACAAGTTTTGTTGCTCTACGCTGGACCCGTTTCAGGGCATCCTTTTCTTTTTTCAGATTCAGATATCAGACCACAGAGGCATATTCCAAGTGTGGGCAGATTAGGGACTTATAGAGAAGCAAGAAAAATGTTGTGCTCAGACCTGTAAAAGTGTGTTTGATGGTTCCAAGAACCCGGTTGGCCATATTGACTTGGGCTTCAACATGCTTAGTGAAGAATAGCTTTTGGTCAATGATCACACCTAGATCCTTCTCCTCATTGGTCTCGTTCAGAGTGCAACAACTACCATCACTGTATCTCGTGGTGTTTGGATACTTGGGATTGTTTTTACCCAGATACATTGTTGTACATTTCTCAGGATGGAACCGTATAGATATGTTGTGTGCCCAGGATTGGAGTTGTTCTAAGTCACTCTGCAGACTGGAGTGTTGAGTATCCTGTGAGTCGGCAATGACTCAAAAGATCTTGGTATTGTCGGCAAACATGAGAACGGAACTCTTCAGTTTCTCTGGGATATCAGTAACGAAGAGCATAAAGAGTAGTGGGCCAAGAACAGAACCTTGTGACACACCACTAGTCATATTCGCCTAGTCAAAGCACGTTCCATGAACTACAACTCTGTTTTCGGTGTGTGAGGAAACTACAAACCCACTGTAGGGTATAGCCCTGGATCTTTAAGGTACTCAATTGTGTAAGAAGTCGCTCATGTGGACCGGTGTCAAATGTCTTAGCATAATCCAGAAAGATGACAGCAACTGGTATATTATGACTCAATGCCTCTGTCCAAATGACCAGGGCTTCAATGAGATTAGTGATAGTTGACTTGCCAGTAGTAAATCCGTGTTGTTGTTCACAAAGTAAGCTATTTTTCTTGAGGTGGTCGGTAATGTCCTCAGATACTAGCCGCTCCATGATCTTGCAAACAACTGGTGTGAGAGAGACTGGTTTGGAATTGGCCGGGTCAGACTTGTTACCTTTCTTAAAAATAGGGGTTACGGTGGCAGACTTCCACTGATAAGATACATATCCATTGACAAGACTGGCATTGAACAGGATGCATAGGGGAGTAGTGAGAATGTGGGCCAGTTCTTTGAGGATTCGCTGGTGATTTGACCTTAAGTTCCGAATCCATATGCTTGGGAGTGAATGATGAAAGAGAAGATGTATCCTCTTTCGTAAAGACATTGCAGTACTGTTTATTCATTATCGTTATCATCGCAGGCAAGGGATTCTTCTTCTTTACGTAGATCTGGGATTCTGCGCCTGGTTGCTCTTCTGCTATTTACATAGTTCCGGAAAGCTTTATTGTTGAAACGTGTCTCCCTGGCTTTCTACTTGTGTGTGAAACTTCATTCCTGGCTATGATGTACCTCAGGTAGTCGTGGCTGTCTTTTGTGTTAAGGTAGCAGATCCAGAAGTGAGGTTTTTTTCTTAATTTTATGAAGAGCAGTGCTGTCATCCACAGGGTTTTTTTCTTAATAATTCATGGATCTGCAATCTTTGTAGGTGTGCATTTTTCTATAGCATCTATAATAGATGATTCTAAAAAGTCAGCAATTTCTTGTGTAGTTTTGTCTCTTAGTGTATCCTCCCAGTTCAAGTGCAGCATAGTTCTCATGGCATTATAATCTGCTTTATCATAGATGTAGCAGGTCTTGCTAGGGGGAGTATACTGATGATTAAATGAGAATATGAATGAATACCTATGTGATCACTTGCTCCCAAAGGGTTTTTAACTGCTCAACCATTTCGAACTCATTGCTAAATACAAGATCATCACATGTGGGGGTTTGATCTTGCCCGAACCTGGTGAGTTCAGTAATATGTTGCAGGAAGTAGGTGTCCCTGATACGCTCCACAAATCTAGAAGGTGGGCTGCTGGGATTGACATTCTCGGGGAGTTCAGGCATGGGAGTCCAGTTGATAGTGGGATGATTAAAATCGCCTGCTAAAAGTTTATGAGAGCAATTCATGGAAGACGCCCAAGAAAGAATCCTGCGTAGATCTTCATCCAATGGGATAGCCACTGCTGAACTGCCGCTTCTATAGAGACTACCAACCAACAACTCCGCATTGTTCTTCCCCTGATGGTGATCCACATGTTATCCTTATATGAAGTGCAGAAATCTGGATATATCTGCTTGGCGTTGAGTGAGGATTTGCTGTAGATGCAGGTTCCCCGAGTATTGGTTGCAAGCAAGTCACTAGTGAAAAGATCGTAGCCAGTAATGTTCATTGTAGGTATATCTGGTATATGCCCCATCTTGGGTTTGATTTCCGTAAGGATTATAATCTCGTAGGAGTCAGTGTGAGTAAAAATAGTAAGTTCATTGTGTTTGCTCATCAAAGAATTATCCACACTGGTGTAGTATATTGAAAGGTTGCCTATAGTGCATGCAGTCTGAGATTGTGGCCTTGAAGATACATTTATGCTTTTAGAGTTTGTTGAACTAATGTGGGATCTGGATTGGGTGCCTGCTCTATGATCTTGTTCCATTTGATGACCCAATGCTTGGTGGGGTCTTCCTTTCTTACCTTCAGGAGCTGGGCTTGCAAGTTTTTTTTTAGGCAAGCTGCTGATTCTTGGTTAGATCTGGTTCTTATGTATACTCTGTTGTCAGTGTTGTTGGCACTTTTGTGTAATTCCTTAGCCTTTGTTAATATTTGTTTGTTTTGACAAAGAAACTCCAGCTCAACTTTCAATATTCTCCTTTGTCCGCTGCTGGGAGGTCCTAGGCAGGTACCCTTGTTTATTTTTACTTTTATTTTAAATTCTTCTTTGATCATCTCTTGGACAGCTTGGATGTTCTCATCAGGAGTGTCTGATTTCAGGAAGTTAAAAACAATCAGATTGAGCTTCCTTTGTTTAATGTCTTCGAGCTCCTTCAAACATTCCCTAAGTCTCCTTGTGTTCTGTGATGGTGGAAGGGTGCGGGTTCTGGCCAGTTCTATTACCCTTTCCTCCATATTCTTGATTGTGGTAGACATCTCTGCATTGACATCTACCTCTATTCCATATCTGTCATCTCCCGCATCCCGGTGGGATTCTGGGTCAGGATTCGAGCCTGTTCCTCAATTCGAGCTCCAAACCACATTTAAGATCTTCGATGTTCTGGTCAGCCATTGTTATGCCAGCTTGTAACTTGAAGAGAGTTGTTTTAGTCTCCATATTGGCCGTGACCAGAGAGTTCGGAGTTGCTATAGTCTCTGTGTTGGTTCTGACAAGAGAATCTAATGTTTCCCGCATTGCCAACTGATCTCTCTGCAAAGCTACAATTTGTAGGTGGAGCTTTCTTGCTTCCTGCTTGCAGGAGGTGCAATACCATGAGATATTGTCAGGATCACCAGACATGGCCTCATAGAGTTTGAATATTATTTTCTGACACTTAGCATGAAACCAGAGCAGACACACCTCACACTCTACAGCTATATCTTCATCACCCACTTTCTTGCCACAAAAACCACACTTGCATTGAATATTGGAAGATGGGTCAGAGTTAAGAGGAAAAGCAGTGCTATTTATAGTAGCCAGGGTTATGGCTTTGTTAGATGGACTAATTGAGCAAACAGCAGTAGAGTTAGAAGAATCAGCAGTAGAAGTGTTGCTCGTAAGAAGATCTGAGACCATATTGTTTAGTTCTTTATCCAATCTTTTTATATACTTTTGTTTGCTTTTTGAACAGCGATGCGCTTATAGAAGACCTTCCGTTATCGTAATTACTATCCGAGTGAAATAAATTTACAGGATTTTTTTTTAGAGCAAAAAAGTATATAATTTCGTTTTTGTTGATGCTTTGTTTTTGAACAGCGATGCACTTATTCAATACTTTCCGTAGTCGTAATTACTATCCACGTGTTTTTCCGCTATAAAAAAAAATTTTTTTTAAATACTCAATCAAATTAAGTGAATTTTTTTTCCCCCAGAGAACTTCAGTCCAAAACGGATACGTACAATATAACTTTTTGGGTTTGTATTACTGTACACATAGATTCGAAAAAGTTGTCAAAAAACAAATATATAACAAATAAATGTTATCAAAAGCAAGATAAGCTACTTTTCTACCAAACTGGATACATTTTTTTTTGTTTGTATTCAATGTAACATGTTTATTCAGCTCGAAAAACATACATTACGATGTATTGGAAAATTCAAAATGGCGTTCGCCTCTCTCTTTAACACGGTAAGTTCGGGAAAAGGTGTTATAAATAATAAACTAGACAAAATACTATTAAAAAACCACCGATATATCTCAACCTATGTCACGGTAATATATATTGAGCCAGTTTCTAACAGTATTTTGTCTAGTTTTATATTTATAGCACCTTTTCCCAAACTTACCGTGTTAAAGAGAGAGTCGGGCGCCATTTTGAATTTTCCAATACATCGGTAAACACAGTATGTTTTTCGAGTTGAATAAACATGTTACATTAAATAAAAACACTGAAAACATATCCAGTTAGGTAGAAAAGTAACTTATCTTGCCTTTGATAACATTTATTTGTTATATATTTGGTTTTTTTTGACAACTTTTTCGAATCTGTGTACAATAGTACAAACCCAACTTTTTTTTTTTTTTCGATATTTTCATTTTTAATGTCTTGATTAAACTGAACAAGCACCTTGGATTTATTTATTAATATTGTTGATATTGTTAACTTTTTGTAGTTTGTAATAAAGTTAAATAAATATAAAATTACCAGTTATTATTGTCAATGATTTGCATTGATTCATTAGAATTGCAATATATGTGTGTATATGTCTCCGGTTTAATTCTTCTTTTCCTTAAAACTTTCCTTCAAACCAAACACGCATTTATCTACATTTATTTAAATACATTACATTCTCTTCTAAACAAACATCCGCGATAAAATTCGCCATTTTAAATGTGAGATTAAAAAAAAAATGGCCGACATGTTTATTTCGATATTATTTCGAAATTTGGAGCAGATGTTTTGAAATCTTAAAACTTGTCGATTAGAAAATAATTTCTGGTTATGATTAAATTCAAATGTGAAAACAACAGCCAAGTTCAATTGGGTTTCTAAATTAAAATAAAATATGTTTCGCCCGCCATCCTGTCGTTTATATAAAAACAATCTTAGTAGTAATTTTTATCTTCACGAAGTATTGAACAATGTCCGACTTTAAAAGGATAGAAGAATAAAAAAAAAAAAAAAGCTCAGAAAATATATAGTGATCCTTAATTCAATTCAATTATATACATTATGTATAATTGTATTTTTTTATTTTATAAATAATTTGTTTTTCCAAGAAAATTTTTTAGAAACCAGAATTTTTTACAAGTTGAAAATTTCACGCGTCACACACACCACACGTACGTAAACAATAAACTACATTTACTGAAATAAATTCTTTTACTTTATTATTGTCTTATCATTACAATATACACACATATATTCATATGCATTTTATGTAATTTTAGAAATATAATCAGTTTTGTTCCTAAATTGTTGTGTCAATTTCATAAGAATAATCCGTTCAAAATGTGGGAGTTTTTTTTGCCGCGGTCTGTATAAAATTTACACAGGAGGAGGACAACTCCAATTTTTTCCTTCTCGTTTTCCAACAAAACACCCCAATGATCCCGCACTTACTTCCGATTTTAAAATATCCGAAAAACTAAAACTAAAATTTACAAATAAATAAACAACTGTAAAATATTTGTATTAATTAAATATTGCATCCTAAATTATATATTTTGTAAATAATTCATTTTATATTGTTGGGAAAGAAATTAGTAGCCCGTGCTATACTAAGTGAAAACCCCGTAGCAATAAAAAATATAAATTGCGGTGCGCAGCGGCGTATTCGGCAGAAATTCTGTTCTAACTCAAAAGACTAGACGTCATAAGTTAATTTCCCAGCAAACTTGATACGACATTAAACAAACATGGCTTACGTTGGTGACTCCAACGCTCCTTTACGGGAATGTAAATGGATTCAATTTGGTATCTTGAGTCCTGATGAAACAGTAAGTTCTATTATGAAACATTGCCGTCCAAAATCACAAAAACAGTTCGTATTTAGAATTCAACCTAAAAAAAAACCCAAAAAACGAAACTAAAGCAAAATCTTTATGACCTACGTATCCGTCATCGAACGGAATGTCATATTCCAAAAATTATGTAAAATGATCAAGTAGCTTTACTTTTATGAAGAAAAATCCATTTTAGACGATTAATGGGAATTCGTCGCCATTACAACAAATATACTATGAATTATTGTTGAGTTATCTCCTTTTGTTTCTTGAAATTTTATTTTTCATAATGGCGAACGAGGCAAGTTACTTCTCAGATCCTTATGAATTTTTTTCGTTAAAAATAAAACTACTTGATCAATTTACGTGATTTTTAGAATATGACATTTTAATTCCATGACTGATACGTACATCAGTTTGTTTTTTTGGTCGACCTAGACGAGAGTGCCCAAAATGCCGACCAGGACTGAATGGAAGAAATATCTCATGTATTTAATTTAAGCCGTCGTTTCGTATCTTACAACATATACAACAAATACTTTATTGTAACTTTTTCTTTAATCTTTAATAATTTATAAATATTTATATAAAATTATCAGAAAAAAGCCAAATTTGAAGCCAAAATTGAAAAAGAAACCAAGCTGTCAACCCTGATAGGCACTTGAATTTACTTTGGCAACACTCTTCTCTCTACCGTTATCGCTTGTAAAAAATGGCTACTTCTCCAAGAATGGAAATTCTCCTTAATTTTACCCAGGAGAAAGGATTACAGTATGCCCAAAGTAAACAGCTCGTGTCCACCCAGAAAATATTTGTTGTATATGTTGTAAGATACGATGTTGTAAGATACGAAACGACGGCTTAAATTAAATACATGAGATATTTCTTCCATTCAGTCCTGGTCGGCATTTTGGGCACTCTCGTCTAGGTCGACCGTTTTTTTTTCTGCAGTTTTATTATTTTAATTAGGTTGAATTGTAAATAAGAATCAAAAATAAACATGAGCTACAAACACCGTGACAGCGAATTAGTAAAATCTTTTACGTAGTATTCTGTTACGTTTCGGTGTGCTGAACACGAATCTGAAAACTGGGTTAGGGTTAGGGTACATTTTTTTCTACTAATTCGCTGTCACGGTATTTGTATAAATTTACCTTTTTTTTGGGGGGGGGTACTCCTGCACTTATTGATCCGTACTGAAATAATAACGTTATTTTAAAAGCCAATCTTAACATGGGGAGGGTGTTTTGTACCTATTCTGTACTTTAACCTTACAATTGAATAAAAAAAGATAAAACTTTAATTAAACGTGGAAATACGATTTAAAAAAATAGCGCGGATCAGTAAGTGCATGAGCACTGTTTGCTGAATAGAGTAGTGATCGCTTTATAATCCAAAGAAACCAGCTTACAATATTCTCTTTCGGTGGAGGAGAAATCCTTCACGACTGAGACAATTTTTATTTTTGTACCTTTTCTCCACGTTAAAAAACGACCCTGGTGTCTAACCCGTGGGGAGGCATAGTAAATAGGTACAATATTGTTTTCGTTTTCCGGTGGGGAAAAAAAAAAAAAAGATTGTTTATTTTAACTTCATACTTTTTCTGTATATTAAAGGTGACTTTTTCAACATCGTAAATTTTCGATATTATTGAAGTCCCGTACTCTGTTAATCCTCTTCCTAAAAGGAAAAAAAAAAAAACTATGGGTATGTCCTTAAAAAAAACCCAAAAACTCTTTACTGGTCGAAAACTTGGTGATCATTTTACTTTAAATTCACGTGAAACTGATCCCTTTCTTTAAAAAAAAAAAAAAATTATTCTGTTTTTACCGCCAAGTTTTAAGGCTGTTTTACATGTAATCAATAAATAAGAATCTTTTTTTTTTTTATGTGAATTCGTATACTATGTAAATGCTATTATTTTAATCTTATTTTGAAAAAAAAAAAAAGTTTGAATTAGTTCAAAACATCAGTACCCACGTTGGATCGGTAAAATTCACTGATGAGTTAAAACATCCGAAAACTCGCCCATCATCACTGACTACACAAAATTAAAATCGGGTTCCTGACGCAAAATTGAAGCAGTTGCTTTATTTACATTCTATTCTCAATTCCGATTTTTATAAATCTTTAGATGGTGAAAGTGCGCTGGAGGACTTACCTTTCAGAAATTGATTACGGGGGTGGGGGTGAGGTTGAAAATAGGAAAATGCCTTTCTAAATAAACACCCCCAACCTCTTCATGTTAGAACGGCTTTCGCAATAAACACTCTTTGGAGGTTAGACAACCAACCAGTGCAGTGCAGTGCATTGATCCTTTAAATATTTAACTATACTATAGTTACTTTACAGTTATCCCCCCTCCGATTATCGTAAAACACGTGTAAAAAAAAAAAAAAAAAATGAGCAGATATTTTCTCAAACGTAAAAATACGTTTGTGGGAGATATGCTCTATAGATTTTAATGTAATAGTGCACTTATCTTACCATGCTGAAATAATAACGTTATTTAGAAAGCCATTCTTAACATGGGGAAGGTGTTTTGTAACTATTGTGCTTCTAGCTGACGATTTGGTACTTATACAGTTTAATCAAGACATTAAAAAATGAAAATATCGAAAAAAGTTTTTTTTTTTTTTTTTTTTTTTTTTTTTACACGGTGATCACCACTTATCAAGGCCCGGAAGGGCGGAAGCCACTCAGGGATAAGGGTTATTGCAAGTACATTACGTTAGTGAGGAGATTTTATGAAGTGTTTAATTAGGGGGGCGGTTCATTAGGAATTTGTTAACATTAGACTTGAAGACATCCAAGTTGTAGTCCGGAGGGAAGCAGGCAGACGGAACAGAGTTCCACAGGCGTGCAGTAAGCTTTGCTCATGAAATCCGCGTTTTGATTTAGGCACAGATATAGAGTGGGGGAAATTTTTCACAGTGGATTCAGCTAGACGGGTGTTTTTCGTGAAAGATTGGCGAGGGGGGACCAGGGATATTGTAATTATTCCGTTTTGAATTGAAGATCTCCGAAAAAAAAAAATTTCACTTAATTTGATCGAGTAGTTTTTTTGTTTTTTTTTTTTACAGTGGAAAAACACGTTTTTATGAGGGCAGATTTTTTAATTTAAAAATTTTTGTTTGGATTTTAGAAACGCCACGGGGAGATAACTCGGTTTAAAGCGCCGACATTTCCTCCCCATCTTTAATATTAGCTTTTCTTCCTAAAAATTGAACCTTTTGTTCGGTATCATAACAAATTTTTTTTTTTTTTTTCGGAACTTCAGTTCAAATAACCTTTTAGTTTATCATAACTACCAACAGAATGAATTTGCGTTTTATTTTTAATATTCTTTTGTAATTATTTTAATTTCACGTGGACAGTTATTTCTAATAATAAACTTAATAATAAAAAAAAAAAAACAAAAAAAAACACGCTTTAAATCCGGTTGGCAAAACTTTTTTTTTTTCCGATATTATTTTTTTCTTTTATTTTATTTTGGTAAATGAGATCATATGCCTAAACAAAGTGGGATAACAAAGATTTCTATTTTATATTATTACATAAGGCACAATTTTCATTTAGTCTGAAATGAAATCCTTTGAAACGTAAATTATGCTCGAATAATCGAGATTTAATTTCTACAAAATGGCGTCTTTATTTACACATTTAAAACGTGCTTTTCTTCAGATCACATGCGTAATACTAAGTAGATTTTAACTCTAAACGAATCCTCATGAAACAAAAACCATTTTTATCACTTAAACAAAATTTCTAGTGAAAATCAAGTTGTGTCCGGGTTTGTTTACCTTCTTCGTTACGTAATTGGTGTATTTTACGATCAATGACCTGGAAAAGTCACTTTGTTATTGTTTTACGATCTAACCAAAAGCGTAGTATAAACACCCCCAACCTCTCCATGTTAAGAACGGTTTTCGATGTTGGGGGTGTTTATTACGAAAGCCGTTCTTAACATGGGAATGTTGGGAGTATTTACGCTGGGTTATGTAAAAAAAAAAAAAAAAATACTGTCACTTCTGATTAATGTTTACTCGTTGTAAAATATGCAAACGAAGTTGACTATTTTTTTTTATTTTTATGATAACAATATTTTAAAACTTGTAGACATTAATCAGATGGAGCTTTTCCAGGGCATTCATCGTGAAGCACAACTATCAGTTGACGAAGAATAAAAACAAAGACGGACGGAACTTGATTTTTTTTTTTTTTTACCATTGTCATACATCATTTTGTATTTTCATTGTACGACTTTAAATACGACTATTTTCATTGAAAATATATATGCATTTTTGTATTATTGGATTAATTCTGAAAAATTACTTGATAGGAATTTCTTTGTTTTTAAATTTGTTAATCTTTATAAAGTGAAATGATATGAATACTTTAGGCAGATTTCGCGCGAGAAATTACATAGTTTCGTACTTTTTTTTAATCGTTTAAACTAAGCTTTCGCAACAATAACGCCTAAAAAAGTAAATAAAACGGCGATAAATAAGTTTAACGTATTTTATTTTTATTCCATTGACCAAATACAATTATCAGATATACTTTTTTTTATTTTAAATTATTTGCGTTCAGAGAGGAAATTGGTTTCCTTTGAACTCGATAATTAAAAAAAAAATCTAACAATATTTTCTTACGTAATAAAAAAAAAATACCTAAAATTTACCGATATTTTAGGTAATTATTCAAATATGTTCGTACTCGTTACAGCACGAAGATGCCATATTCCAAATATCACGTAATTTGATGTTTTTTTTTTTCTTTAAGAAAATCAAATTTTACGACTAGGTGAGTCGTAAGGATTTTGTCGGCCATGATTAAATCCGATGAAATAAAAAAGGGGAGACAACTCGGGTTTCTATTACTGTACACATAGATTCGAAAAAGTTGTCAAAAACAAATATATAACAAATAAAAGTATCAAAATCAAGATAAGTTACTTTTCTACTAAACTGGATATATTTTTCGTGTTTTTATTCAATGTAACATGTTTATTCAGCTCGAAAAACATGCAGTGTTTACCGATGTATTGGAAAATTCAGATGACGCCTCACTCCCTCTTTAACACAGTAAGACAACATACTATTAAAAACCCGCCGAATATATGTCAACCTATGTCACGGTAACATATATTGAGCGAGTTTTTAACAGTATTTTATCTGGTTTTTTATTTATAACACCTTTTCCTAAATTTACCGTATTAAAGAGAGAGTCAGACTTCATCTTGAACTTCCAATACATCGGTAAACACTGTATGGTTTTCGAGCTGAATAAACATGTTATATTGAATAAAAACACGAAAAATATATCCAGTTTGGTAGAAAAGTAACTTATCTTGCCTTTGGTAACATTTATTTGTTTTTAGACAACTTTTTCGAATCTATGTGTACAGTAATACAAACCCAAAAAACCTATTTGATCGATTTACGTAATTTTTGAAATGACATCTTCGTTCTGTACCGAGTACGTACATCATAAAGACTTTTCTGTATTTTCTTTACTTTTAATTGCCGCCATAAATACATTTTTTTTTACTATTAATCGCTTATTCATTGAAATAAAAGGAGGCAATAGTGTAAAATACAAAAAATGACTTTTAAAAAACCCTAAAAAAAATTGCGAAATAAAATCTACCAGAATGCATTTTACTTTATTTGTAAACAAGTGTGCAATTTTAATTTTTGTTGATAATTAGGGTAAAAACTTGAAGAGAACGCTCTGTTTTATGGTTGTCATAAACCGCCAACCTTCACATGTTAAGAACAGCTTTCAGAATAGACACTCCCAACCTTGTAAGCATATCCGAAAACTTATAAAAGTTGACATGTCAAATATGAACGGTTGGATGTAGTGTAATGTACCGGAACGAAATTTAAATTTCCATTCCATTTTTAAAACAACCGTAAAACAGAGCATTCGCCGCAAATTTTACACATTTAAAAAATTTTTGGCAGAATACCTCAAACAAATTTAATTAATCCTTATTCTGCGGAGACTTGAAGAATACAAAATTTTCCTCTCAGAGAAAAGAAATGTTAGCAAATTTATGTATAGAGCAAAGCTAAAAATTTGCTGGTTTTAGCATTGTATGAAACTGCATTATATGACGGTGGTCAAAAATGCAAAAAAATATTTGTAAAATGTTTATAAAAATGAAAAAAAAAAAAAATCCTGAAAATTAGTAATTCTATAGTGAAATGAAGTCTTTTGGTAAAATCAAGAAACGAAGAAAAGTTAAAAATATATAATCATTCAAAACCTATCACAAAAACAAATAAATAAAATCTACCTAAATTGCGATATATCCAAGGCAGTTGTGCGAGATGGTCCAGTGGTAGGTGTTCAGGCTTCTTACCATAGGGTCCCGATTTCAAATCTTGCTAGATTCAGCCACTCAGCCAGAGTTATAGATGACGAAACACGTGTCAGTGGATAATTAGATTTAAAAAAAAAAAAAAAAAAATGTATATATTCAGATTCTAATCAATCCCAATTCACAATGACGTTTAATAATATTCCAATACGACGTGGTTAAAATGAATAATCCAAAGCAGTTAAAATAAATTAATAACTTAATGATTAATTTATGAATATTAATATTTATGTTAGATTGAAGTTTACTTTTGCTTTTATCTGGTAAACTTTTCTTATCTACTGCCTGATTGGTATGTGTGTGTGTGTGTGTATATATATATATATATATATATATTATATATACACACACACACACACACACACGTTTTTGTGATAGTATGAAGGAGAGTTTGGTGGACTTTCATGTTCCTGTTAACAGTTGGGAGTCCCTTGTGTTTGATTACAAGCAGTGGCAAGCACTGATATATGGGCGCGCAGAGCACTTTGAAGCGGCTAAGATAGACCGAGCGAAGCTAAAGAGAGCATTTCGAAAGACCAAACCTTGCCATCCAATCATGGGATCTCTCGATCTGTGAGGTGTGTGACTGGGCTTTGTTGTCCAAGGCAGGTTTCGTTAATCACATGAAGGCGCACAATAAGTTTTGTTGTTGTTGGTTTTATTCAAACCAATGACTGTCATTAGTGTCCTTTCTGTTGAGGGTGTGCAAGTTGCTGGCAGGACTGAAGACATCTTTGGGCACATGGACGTTCAGTGACTGAGGGAGTGGCACAAAATATCGGATCATATATATATATATATAATACTAGCAGGAAGACCCGATGTTGCTCGGCATTGAATCAGGATTAGTCTTTCTGTTTTCATTACGCTCATGACACCAAATTTATTTTTTACTGCCCTCCCCATTCCCGTTTAATCTCCTAAATATAGCCAGGAGAAGCAACATACAAATCAAATTTCATTACATTTGGATGTATTTTAAGTTTTAAGTGGGTTTTGTCCTCATGGATCACTTAAAGGTGTGGCATGTAAAGATTTGAGACCACTTCTATTTTTCAGGAAATTTTATATGATTTAAATTTCATAACTATATATTTGTACTTTTAAGGGGGTTATGCCTTCATAACCCCCCTAGGGCTGTACTTAGAGATTTGGAAATACTTTTTTGTCTTAAATTTTACTTAAAAATACACTTTTAGATTTTATGTAGATTAAAACATGAACTGTGCTTTATATATAAAATAGGCTCTCATTGAATCCTGACGTATGAGACTCCGGCAACTAAGTTGTCTGAAATACACACAGATGATTTTTTTATAACAGTGAAGGCTTTGCGTAAGATTCTCCACATTCTGAAACCACTGCTAACCTCAGTCGTTGCAAATGTCACACGACCGAGCAGACAGTAGATCTGTTTTACATCGGTTTTCTTTCTCCTAGATGCATGTTTTAATGTGGACCGAAGGTGCATCTCTCTTAGTGATTTTAAACGTGCACCCAGATTCTAACCTGGAAATTTCTATGTCCCCAGTACAATATATGCAGCACCTAATATTCCCAAATAGTCACGCATCTGGTACTGACCAAGGTCATTGTTGCTTAACTTTGGTATGTAACCAGTGTGTCAACATAACTCGTATATAAATATAATTTTTATGATTTTGTTGAGTGCATTTGTTATAAATTGTTTTCATGATTAAGTTTTATTCATTCAATTTCTCATTTTCAATCCTCTCTTAATATTCATTATTCAACTAAAAATTTTGTTCATCTGATTAACTCCTATCCTTGAGTGGCTTTTGGCATTGATAAGTGCCGATCATTAGCAAAAATGTTCTTCTAGAATGCAAAAACATAGTCCATATCAGAAACAATTTTTTTTAATTTAATGCAAGAAACCTACTAGAATATTTTTGGACAATAAAGATAACAGCATAAATGATCCACTGTTAGGTTTGACATTTATTAAAAACCAAATCTAGCAACTAATTAACTTGTGGAGTTTTATGTTTGTAATAACCTGTTTCAATTTTGTCATTTTTCTCTGTTCTAGCGACGTATGTCGGTTACAGAGGGAGGCATCAAATATCCAGAAACGATGGAAGCCGGCCGGCCCAAACTTGGAGGTCTAATGGACCCTCGCCAAGGAACCACAGATCGATTGTCTCGGTGCCAGACTTGTGCTGGTAACATGACTGAATGCCCTGGACATTTTGGACACATTGAACTTGCCAAACCCGTTTATCACATTGGGTTTTTAGTGAAGACCATCAAAATAATCCGATGTGTTTGCTTCTTCTGTTCAAAATTGCTTGTTGATACGGTAAGAAGAATTTTCTTTTGTTTTATGTCATAGCAACCTTTGGTGTTTGTTTTAGAATTTTTCCTATTTAAAAAAACTAAATTCCAAAAAACTTATGATATACGTATTTGTCACAAAGCTGAGGTGTCATATTCTAAAAATCACATAAATTGATCAAGTATTTTCTTTTTTGATAGAAAATCATTTTTTTATGTTTATTTAACGATTTTAAAACTAAATTGTATCCATTAGAAGACTGGTTTTGATCTCAATAATTTGAATTGTGTTTTCTCCCCTTAATTATAAAACATGGCGGATCAAAATAGTGTATTGCTACATCATAAAATTTGATTTTCTTAAAATAAAAACTAATTGATCAATTTACATGATTTTTGGAATATATCTTCATTCTGTAACAGATACACATAAAATTTAAAAAAAAAAAAAAATTTCTGTATTTTTGTTTAATTCTAAATAAGCATCCAGCTTTTTTTTAATTATTTAATGTCGAATAATCATTTGTGTAAGTTTTTATGCTTAATCTTTTACGCATCTTCAAATATTTGTTTTTTTTTTATGATACGTTATTCATGATGTTTATATAGCATTGAAGCTGTTTTTTTTGGTATGCAGAAAATAATTGAGATAATAAAAAAAAAAAAGATATTTCTTTACTCAGTGGTTGCAGGATTCTCATCTGATATTAGCCAAAGAATACAAATAACTTCTGCATTTGAACGTCAAAAACAAAAGATATGGAGCAGAAAGAACATTTGAAAACTTTACAATGCATTGATACTTTTTATTACTGTAGGTGTTGGGTATTGATTTAGGCAATACCAGAATTATCGCTGGTTGTGCATACACTCAGTGGATTCTTTACAAAATTCTTTTTTCTTTTTCACAACATTTCCGGTAACTAACAATCAAACATACATGAATGAAACCTGGACTATTATTGGCAGCGTGAAGGGAAGCTGAATGTCTTTGAAATAGAATGTTTAAGAACTATTCTTGAATTAACTGTGAAATAAACTAAAAAATGAAGATATCCGGAATCTTAATCTTAATAGATCCATCATTTATTATTCAAAAATTGTTTCCCAGCTACCAGATTCCTTAATATTTTTTCATTTTTTAAATTTTCACTTTTTCTTTTTATTTAGCAAAATCCCAAAATCAAAGATATCGTAAGTAAATCAAAAGGCTACCCCCGTAAGCGGTTGGCTCACGTCTACGATCTTTGTAAAAGCAAACGCGTCTGCGAAGGTGGTGATGAAATGGATGTTGTCAAAAATGAAAATGGCGAAGTCGACCAAGCTAAAAAGGTAAACGATCGTTTTATTTTTACAAATCTTTTTCTTGACAAATTTGAACTCTTTAGTAGAAGACAATTTCCGCTTGGTTTGTAAAGCACTTTTTTTTTATATTAGAATTGATTTTTCTTGGAAACTGGCAATCTAAACAAATGCAAAAATATAATTTCCCACATTTTTATATTGAATGTGCTATGCCCAGCCAATCCCAATTCCACAGTCGCAAATCATTTGTGGGCATGATAGCCCAATCAAAACCGTTTTGCCTTGTTGCCGTCCAGATCAGATCTTCAAATGCCATCAACATTTTTCTATTAATCGAGTCGAAGAGGAAAGAAGAACCTTGTTTTGGAATTTTTGAGATAAGGATTGATTCTTTGTATTGGATTTTCCAGACTACCGTTCTCATTTTCAGTGTTATTTTCATGAATCTGTGGCATAGTGGATAAAGGTTGAAAATTCAATCCTTAGCCTGGGCGACACTCAAAAGTATAATGTCAAATTACTTAAGACTTCTATCCAGTCATGGTTGATGGAACAAGAGCATGCTATCCCCATAGATTACATAAACGATTCCGTTCAAAATTCCATGCGGATTCTTGAGTTCGACAAGATACACCTGACAAAGGTCAGTGGTTACATCCATAAAATGTAAAGATAACACTCAAGATTAAAACAATAATCCAAATAATACAAAGGATTTTGTGATATATTTATTCCTCTGGATGTTAAACAGCAAACTCAAACCATTTTAAAGTTTTGACACCCACCTGGAGAACTCCTTCACAAATGAAACACTTTGAAAAAGCAAGGAGTGTAAATGTTTACCATTATTACTTTGCACAATTTGTCTTCTGTCATGTTTTAATTCACCATCCATAAGTCAAAACAAACGTGTTAAGCAAAAGTTGGTAACTTAAGCCGTTTTGATTTCTTTTATCTTCTAACAATCGGATAATGCCAGAGTGAAATCCAAATAGAAATCTGTCGGACATATCTTGATCTGATCCAGTCTAACATGTTTTTGTTATTTTTGTGCTCAATATTATTAGCATGAATATGTTGTAATTTAACTTTTTTTTTTTTTTTTTAAATACTTATTCCAACTAAGAAAACAAGATAGAAACAATTTCTTTCACTCATCAAAACACATTTAGTGGAACTTACTGTGTGCAGTTATACTGAGTTCTCTCCCTTGAATTCTTCAACCATAAATATATCACTTAAATTATTCAACTTTAACCACGCCTTTGTTTTTTACTTCTATATTACACATTTGTTCTTAATCGATTAATATTGAGTACAAAAACATTTTTTAAATACCTATATCACAAAATTAAGTCACCAAAATGAATGATTTTTTTTTTTCAATCACAATCAATGCCTGCTAGGTACAACCAGTAAATTCCATAATTTGATTGATTTCTTTTCCAAATAATTGAAAAAAAAAAAAAAAAAAAAAACTAAAATAGGATGGAAGTTTAACTTAATATAAAGAAGATGCAAGAATATAATATAAGAAATTTTAGGAAGACATAACCATATCCTCCCCTCCTGCCTCCATTTGGGTTTTTAATTTAATGTGTTTATTAATTTACAGGGCCATGGCGGTTGTGGTCGGTTCCAACCTAAAATCCGCCGAAACGGCTTAGAGCTAGTGGCGGAATGGAAGCAGGTGAATGAAGATTCCCAAGAAAAGAAAATAATGCTAACTGCCGAGAGGGTGCTAGAAATCTTCAAAAGGATTTCAGATGAAGAATGCATCACATTGGGTATGGACCCGAAACATTCACGTCCTGATTGGATGATCGTCACAGTTTTGCCAGTGCCACCACTTCCTATGAGACCAGCTGTTGTTATGTATGGATCGGCCAGAAATCAGGTCAGTTTTGCATCCCCCACCCCCCTCACCAGTCATGTTATTCGAAAAAGACCTTTGTGACTTTTTTTCTGCAGATTACAACATGGACATCTTTAAATCCGATGTGAAGAGCTTTCTGTCATGAACGCCAACCATTTTCAAGAATCTCATAAAATTCTTCTGATAATAATTCCATCATTAATTCTTAGCCTCAAGTGGCTGTTGGCCTTGATAAGTAGTGATAAAGTACAAACAGTATTCCAAAAGTAATGCCTCTTACTTCTTTCCACCCAAATGGATTAGAGAGGATTACAAATTGCATTGTTATATCTGAACTTATGCATTCATGACCTGAAAGTTTCACTTCTCTGTTGCAGATATTAACAGTGTGAGATTAAGAAAGCAATTGTAACGGATGTGCATCAAAAGCAGAGATGCGTCATTGAATTCCTAGCAAAAGTGCATTGAGAATGGTGATGACTATGTAGAAAAATAAATTCTGGAGCACAAAAAGGTTGCTCATTTTAATGATATCACTTCTGTGTTTGTAGCTCTTTAACTTTTTGGGTTAAAAAAAAAAAATTTAAGAGGTTTTACTTTTGGAACGACCCTCATAAAAATGAAAAAGGAGTTATCTTTTTTTTTTCAATCTCTTTGTCTGTTTGTATTCTAATTTTCCGAAAATTTCATAAGTTTTTCAAAAGTTTTGTATTTTTCACAATTCACCACTTATAAAAGACCGAAAGCCACTCAAGGATACATGTTAATGACCTGTTACCCCCTTCCCTTTTAGGTTTTGAAATTTATTTCAATTACATTTTTGGTTACTCATACCTCTATCATATGTAAAAAAAATAAAATTCTCATTTATTTTTTTCTGAATCCACCAAAAGTTTGGATGATCAAGTACTTATGCTTCTAAGGAAAATTCTGTTTTTTCATTTCATGTTTTTTGCATTATAATTGAATTTTGTGCTAAACTTTGGAGTTACTTAACCATTGCTGATACATGTGTGCATGTAAAATGTTAAACAAAATTTGGCGATGTATCTTGCTGAGCTCATCTGGGCTGTGTAAGAGTTTTTCCCAGATTCACACATGCGGAACATTTTTTACGTAAATGAAATTAACTTTCACAGAAAAGCCAAACAGAAAGTGGAGACTTTCAAAAGGAGTTATGTAATTATTTAAAGGAGTCTGTCACCATTAAGTTTAAGCTTTCCTATTTACAAATTTTACGATAAAATACTGTTTTTATAAAGATTGTCATCGTTTGACTGTTAACTTTATTTTTACAAATTAATTTCAGGATGATTTGACCCATAAATTGGCTGATATCATCAAAGCAAATAACCAATTGCGTCGAAATGAACAGAATGGTGCCGCTGCCCACATTATTTCAGAAGACACAAAAATGTTGCAATATCACGTTGCTACATTGGTTGACAATGAATTACCAGGATTGCCAAGGGTAATGCAAAATATTTTTGGTCTAGATTTCAACCTAACATAAAAATATACAGAAAAATTTTGATGTACTTACCTGTCACTGAACAAAACTGTAATATTCCAAAAATCATGTAAATTGATCAGTTTTTTTGTTTTTTTTTTTATACATAAGCGTGAGTGTTTTGATCCCCCATATTTTAAAATAAGGGAGACAACTTGATTCAAACCACAGAGATCAAAATTAGGCTTCCAATAGATACCATTTGCTATTAAAATCTCTAAAAATAGTGAAAAAATGATTTTCTGTATATAAAATAAAACTGCTTCGTCAATGTATATGATTTTTGAAATATAGCATTTTTGTTCCATAAGTGGTACATATATCAAAGATTTTTCTTTATCTGCTTTTTTTTTTTTTTGTCTTTAAAAATTTAATTTCTATCTGATTTACTTACAAAAAAAAAAAGAAGTTCCATTCTAAAATGATGCAATGTTCCTATATTGCAGGCAGTCCAAAAATCTGGGCGTCCTCTCAAATCCATCAAACAAAGATTAAAAGGGAAAGAAGGTCGTGTCCGAGGTAACTTGATGGGAAAACGTGTCGACTTCTCTGCACGTACTGTCATCACCCCGGATCCTAACTTGAGAATTGATCAGGTCGGAGTACCTCGAAGTATTGCTCAAAATTTAACTTTCCCAGAGATCGTAACACCATTCAACATAGACAGGTATTGTGATTGTTCTTTTTTTTTCTTTTTTTTTTTTTTATTAATCCTCATTTTTTTATCATGTTGAATACAGAGGGATGGGTTAGAGGTCTGAGGCTTGGATTGGTTGGATTTGATCATGACAGTTTTAACGTTTTTCATCTGGGGTTCACCACATTCTAGAATTTGTAAAAGCCCTTTAAAAATTTTAAAAGAACAAGTGTGATAATTTGTTTTTGCACAAGTTTTAAAGAACAAAGACAGGAATCGTCTTCTCAATAGAGAATGAAATTTGTGTGTGTTTAAAGTTTGGTCTCTAAGTATTTGTGTCGCAAATGCCAGGTACAGGTTTAACATTTGAGAAGTAGGTTTGATTAATCAGAGAAATTGCTGAAAAGATGAAAAGTTAATTCAAACTTGTTAAACTTATCATTTTCCAATCAATGTAATTTTTATTGGAAAGACAATATGCAGTAGCTCAAAATTGTTTTTAAGATTATGACATGCTGAACAAATCCATTTAGTATTATTACGTATGAAATTAGAAAAAAAAAATCACTTCAAGTAGCATTAAACTGGTATCTTTCTAAGATGGATGCCTTTCGACATAAAGAATAATTAACAATAAAATTTTCATTTTGTTTTTAATATTTATATGAAAATTACTCCAAAGCATAAAGTCACTTAATGTAAAGAACTAAAAAAAAAAAAATACCATTTCAAGAACTAAAAAAAAAATACCACACAATAAGTGTTTTTTAGATGAATTCTGATCCTAAAACAGCAATACTTCTCCCTTTGTCAGAAACATTTTTAATGTAATATGAGGACTAAAGGTCAAAATATAAGATAAATATAAAATAAGGGAAGCGAGAGTTATGAGGCTGTCGAAAGTAAACCAATGTCCACTTTCTAATCTCTTGAAGTGAGTTATAGAAAAATCATATTTTTGTCGTCTTAAAAGGATGACCTCCATTGAGTAAGGCTATAGAATCTGTAGCACAAAACCTTTCAATATTTCATCTCTGACCTAAAAAATCTTTCTCCATTAGAAATAATATATACGCACAATAAATAAAAAATATTTCTTTAAATATCCACATCAACAGTTTCCCCCAGTCTCTGTCTGTGCCTAAATCTAAACACAGATTCCACAAACACAGCTTCTTTCCTAAAACTACCCGCCTGTGAAACACAGTTCCATTGGCCTGCTTCTCAGCTGATTACAATATGGTAGACTCAAGTCTAATGTAAACAAGTTCTTGCTGAACCGTCCGTCCCCTTAAATAAATTCTACCCAACTCAAACCATTGACAATTACTACACTACCACATTACATTCATTACCCCTTATCCCTGAGTGGCCTTCGGGCCTTGGTGACTCCATTGTTTCAAATTTTTTTAAGTCGGTGACCACTCACCTTCTTGTTTTCAATTAAATTTGAAAGAAAATTTACTTTTAAATTTCAGAATGCATGAACTTGTTCACAGAGGCGCCAATCAATATCCCGGTGCAAAATATATTATTCGTGACAATGGCGAGAGAATTGATCTACGATATCATCCAAAAGCCAGTGATCTGCATCTTCAAATTGGTTACAAAGTGGAGCGTCACATGCACGACAATGACGTTGTCATTTTCAACCGACAACCAACTCTACATAAAATGAGTATGATGTGTCACAGGGTCAAAGTGCTACCCTGGTCCACTTTCCGATTGAACCTCAGGTAAGACATTAATTTTCATTTTAGAAAAGCAATTTCTTTTTTATTTTATGACTCTATCATCTACAATTTACTCAGCGACCTAAAATGTGCTCTTTGTCAATGATTGCTTTAAAATAATTACAATCTTCTCTGTCTTTCTGTTTGGGGGCTATTTGTATCAAAAACTAAATATTTGGACCAGCATTTGGCAATTCTTTTAAATCAATGCATTTCATGTGAAAACATTACGTACTTATGTGCCATGTCATAATTAGTATAAATTCCAAAAATTATGAAAAGATCAAGTAGAAAAAAATAATTAAAGTAAAAATAGAATTTATCAAAGTATCGAGTTTTATTGTATGTTTAAATGTGGAAGAGTTGTGACCAATTCAGTATGACAAACTGACTTATCTCCCTTGACTTAAATTGACTTAAATTAAGGGTCGACCATTTTTAAACAGAATGTAATTATGGATGATTTTTTTTTTTTTTTGTTAAAAATACATCTAGCATGTTCTACTGGATCATTTTTTGTAATTTTTACTAGTTTCAAAATGACATGTAAGTATGTAATGTTTTCACCTGAAATGCATTGGTTTAAAAGATCACCAATCTACACAAGCATTCTTACTAATTGGTCTAGTTGTTTGTAACTCGGCCATTTGCATTTTTTTCAATTTTGATATCGATCAGTATTTTGTTTCTAACAATCTAAGTTTTCTCTTTCAGTGTAACGACACCATACAATGCAGATTTTGACGGCGATGAAATGAATCTCCATCTTCCTCAATCGTTGGAGACAAGGGCAGAAATTTACAACCTCGCTTCTGTCCCTCGTATGATTCTGACTCCACAAGCTAACCGACCCGTCATGGGTATTGTACAGGACACTCTAGCAGCCGTAAGAAAAATGACCAAACGAGACGTCTTTTTAACAAGGGTTAGATTTAATTTTTGAAAATAAAATCATCTTTTAATTTTGATAAAACTCATATTTATTTAAAATTAATAAAATTAAACAAAGTTAGTGTCGCCCGGGAAAGTAGTAATTTATTTGGTGCTTATGTAAATTAAAGATATTTTAAACCAACGCATTTCAAGTCGAAACATTATTACATACTTATGTGTGATGCCAAAATTAGTACAAATTTTAAAAAATTACAAAAAAAAATTCAGGGTAGTGTTTTCCTTGTTAGAAGCGTTGATTGAATTTTAAATTGAAATACATATTAAATACGTTTGAAATCCGAATTACAACTCGGTATTATGAAAATAAACAAGTATTTACTTGTCTAAAATTAACAAAGGACGATGGCGGCACCACCGCCCTGGAGCCGCTTACTAAAAAAAAAAATATTGAGTAGAAATTGCAAATAAAGTTTATTGATTTATAGTTTTATTGTATGTTTAATGTCGAAGAGTTTGCAAGATCCAGGGGCAATAACTGCAATCGATCATCTTGATTATATTGTGATTCTGCCATTTTTAAACACAATCGCAATGTAATTGTAGATGTTTCTTTTGTTAAAAATATGTCTAGCACTGGATTATTTTTATAAATATTTGGAATTTATACTAATTTTGCTATGACATGTAAGTACATAATGTTTTCACCTGAAATGTGTTGGTTTAAAACATAACTAATCTGCACAAGCATCATTTTTATTGATAATTTATTTTTCACTGTCACATGCGTGATAAGTGCTTATTCGGTATTACACTAAAAAAAAAATTATACGATTATTATTTTTTTTTTTTTTAAATTAAGCCTGTCTTTCTTTGCTCTCCGATATCCCGTAATGAAACGCATTACATGACTTTGAAACACCTCAACGCGATTGGCTAGTTGTTTAGTCCATGTGATACAATTAAGGCCATATAAAACTACTGGGAGGATATAAATTAAATTCACTTTACCAGTTATTGGCAGCCTTTTTGATATTTAGTTTTCATTTGCTATAATCGTTTTTTTTTTTTTCAGTCTCAAATGATGAACCTACTCATGTATCTACCCCGATGGGATGGTCGTGTCCCACAGCCTTCTATCCTCAAACCGAAACCCTTGTGGACAGGCAAACAACTTTTCTCTTTGATTATCCCTGGCCGCGTGAATTGCATCCGTGTGCACAGTACTCATCCAGACAGTGAAGACGATGGTCCATATAAGTGGATCTCCCCTGGAGACACCAGAGTGAGTACATTTATAACTTTATATTATTTTTAAAAGGAATGGAGCCTCTTTGTTTGATCAGTCATTTAATGAAAACTTTTTCTTGAAAAAAAGAAAAAAACTGACTCCCCACTTAAGATGCCTCTATTTTTCTAAATTAGGATTCTCAAAAGAATTAGTATTTTCTCATGTTTTTAGCGCAATACATGTTGTATATTCATTTTACATAAAAATGATGATGCTATAGAAATGAAATGACATTTATTTTGCATTACTTTATATTAGATTATTCAATTTTTTTGTGTGTGTGTGTTTTTATTTGTCTTCCACTTGCTCAACATTTTTATCGCCCTCTCCAATCTTTTGACAAGATTTTGAATTTTTCTCTTCACCTTTGCTTCTTCTTGTTTAAAGATTTATGAATATATATATATTTTGTGCATTTATAAACTACAATCAACATCCAAATGAATGCTTTGACGATAATTACAGTTTTCAAAAGGCGAACAAAAGATACAACTGCCTTACTTAAAAAAATGCTAGGTTTATTTATGGTGTTTTTTATATATAAAAAAAATCCACCCAATATTTTTTCTGATGAGGAGACTTTGTTTTAAAAAAAAAAACTGTCAAAATTATTGTCCATGACTTAATGTCTATCGCAATAAAAACATTGTTTCGAAACGATCGTACAAATTATTGACTTTGTTGTGTTTCTTCTTATGAAACAAATTTTTAATTTTAAATTATCAATCACATTACTAAATATATATATATATATATATATACACAAACATCCATCCTAGAATTATTAATTCTCTGATGAAAACAGTTAATCTGTTTTGTCTCCTTACAAAGATTAAAATTAATGATACTAAACCTTATGTCTAGAATCCTTATTCCGATTTGACCAAAAGCCATTACATTCCTTTGATTTTAGAAAGATTTTTAAAGTTTAAAGAAATCTTAAACATAAATTGAAATGCAGAGAATTTGCTTAATTGGTATCTTCATTATGACCCCCCTTAGAACTCTTTAAAATATGCCAAATAAACTAAAATTTATTTGTCTAATACCTATTAAAATTTCACAAAAATTAGTTATCCAAATTTTTACAAAGTACTTCCACTCCTTTTTTTTTTTATATCTCCTTTGCATAAAAATCCAAATAAATATAGCCCCCATTATAGCTCCTTATGCTTAGCAGGTGTTTTATAATTTATGGTTGGTTTAGGAGTGAATCCTGTATATACAAATAGACGAATATACTTACCCAACTTTATAGAAATATGCAAATAAGCAGAAGTGGTAGCATTTTAATTAGATTTCCTGTACAAAAGTTTTTACATTTAATCCTTTTTGAAAACTTTTGGCAAGTGCCTGAAAACAATTTGCCATGTGTGAACACAAGTTTTGGCAATGAAATTTATAGGAAGCCAATTTTATGCAACATATGACGTCAGTGGTGTTAGTGTATTTTTTTTTTTTTAACGCTAGTATTGTATCAAAATAAAAATTCTGGAATCCTGGCACCCGCCCCCTGCGCCAAATCTTCTCTTTCTTTCTACGCACAACCATTTCTCATCAATTGTAAATCCTTTATTAATATCAATAACATTTGTCTGTGCTTATTCAATTTTACCCCTTATTAAAAAATTATAATTGCACAAAAAAAATTGTGTTAGGTTAAAAAAAGGCTTTACATTAAAATTTATGCAAATTTATCTAATATTTTTGTTTTTATAAAATCAAATTTGATTGGTAAATGATTTCTAACTGGTATTATAAATAAAACTTGAATTTAAGTTTGAATTATGTTACTTGGTTGTTTTAATATAAGCGGAAAATGATGACATTTTATCATTAAGTGGTGTTTTTTTTTCTTTTTAACATGCAAGTGCATGAAAAAAATTTTGTGCCATTTTCTTTTTATGAGTAGTTTTACTATTGGGATAAAATAGGATAAGCATCCTTTTGTCCGCTGTCTTTGCATCTGAACAATTTTATATGCTGTTTGTTATACAGATTTTCATTAAATATATTGTAAACGTATATCAAAAAAACGTTTTAAAATATATTTCTAAAAAAATTTTCTAGGTACTTATTGAAGATGGAGAATTGATATCTGGAATTTTGTGCAAGAAAACCCTTGGACCGTCTGCTGGTGCATTAGCACACGTCGTCTTCTTGGAGATGGGTCACGAAGTCGCTGGCCTACTTTATGGTGATATTCAAACTGTTGTCAATAACTGGCTTCTTCTGGAGGGTCACAGCATCGGTATTGGTGACACCATTGCCGACCCTTCCACTTATCTCGTCATTCAGGACACCATTCTCAAAGCTAAGGTGAGAGAAAGTTTTTATTTAGATGATCGAATTGATAAGAGATAAAAATTACTTGAAACTTTCTTTGCTTTCAATTTTTGTTCAATTTCTAGTGTGAAAATATGATTTCGTTATATTTCTTTGTCTGTTCCACTTTTAGTCGGAAACTACTGAGATGAAACTTTTCTATGATAAAGTGCAGCAAACTAAGTATTATGGTATCTATTTGCACAATTAGGAATTAGTCATGATATTGCCACATTTATCTATGTCTTATATTTCTCTTATTCTGTCATTCGTTCCACTTTTTTCTCGGAAACTACTTGGCTGATCTGGCTGAAATTATGTATGAGCCTTTTAAGGTGCAGCGAACTAAGTATTGTAGCAATTAGGGATTAGTATTTAATGTGAAAATTAACATAATTTTAACCATGTTCAATCATCAATTTGGCATAAAGCACTCATTCTTAATTAATGGGCTATAACTTTTGCCAGTTTTTAACAAGCAGAAAATATAGTTTCAGCAAAATTCTTTAGTTTGGTGTCTAGAACAAATTGTTAAATTCTATTAAATTCTCTAAAAATTGAACCAAAAAATTTTTGTATTGTGGAAGAACTGTTATATTTGTGTGCAAACGCTTTAATCACACATGATGTTTGTTTGATACAAAGATTAAATATTTTTTTTTTTTTTAAAGTCTTTGTTCAAGAAAATCTGACTTATTGGATTTTAGTTGGCATTTTATGACTTACCAAGGCTAAAAATCAATTGAGGATAAATGTTAATGAGATTGTCAGTTGGATGATGAATAATATGATGAGAGGATTGAAAACAATGGGTGAGGTGAGCAGAGTTTGAACATTTGAAAGGGCAGCACAACAAGTATTTGTTAATATTGGACTTGAAGAGGACCATGTTGTAGTCAGCAGAGAACCCGTCCTATGGTAATGTCCTTCACAGAAGGAAATTCTTGGAAAGAAACTCTGGTTTTAAATACAGAGGATTGAAGGAAAGTTCTTTGCAGTAATGGTAGCTAGAGGCGTTCTTGTTGTGAATGCTTTTGCAAGGGGGTGAAAATTTATATTATCTAAAAACTGAAATTTATTCGCTTTAATTTTTATTTTTTGTTCTACTTTCAGAGTGATGTAAAAGAAGTCATTCAAAAAGCTCATAATGATGAATTGGAACCCAGTCCTGGAAACACACTGAGGCAGACGTTCGAAAATCAGGTACCATTTTT
Organism: Euprymna scolopes; assembly: GCF_053919585.1. NCBI lineage: Eukaryota > Metazoa > Mollusca > Cephalopoda > Sepiida > Sepiolidae > Euprymna > Euprymna scolopes. The sequence continues at coordinate 9,228,125 of NC_136519.1, forward strand.
AATCATTGTAATCATAGTAGTAGCAGCTGCTTATAAGGCGACAATAAGGTCATTCCTCACAATTTGCCAGAGAGGACAATATTTGGAATCTATCTCCTTCTTACTGATGGACTTTATTGATTAAGTCGGTCAATTCCTGATCTGTTTCAGATGCATACAATAAGTTAAATCTCCTAGTACAGACTGACACTGGCACAATCTCTCTTTTACTTCCAAACAGTTCTCGATAACACTTCTCCAGCATGATTCTTGCTTAGTTGTTCGATTGAATATTGGGCCAGATCTTCTCATCTTTGTGGTGAGATGTTAATGTTTTCCTTTTTACAAGTAGAACTGATGTGATCCAGATTTACTTTTCTTCTTGGGGTTAGTTAAACATAAGATCTGTTTTTGATGTAACAAAAGGTAGAGAGATCTCTCCAAAAGAGGCCACTCTAGATCAGTAATGGAAATCTTTGGTGCTACTCTCCAGCTTATGTTTTTCCAGTGTTGAAAACGTCAAAAATTATCTTCCAATACAAAAGTCCCATGTATTGATCTTCAACCTTCGATGAACAGGATAATCAAAATTAAATAGCAAGAATTTTGGGATGAATGGCAAAGTAAAATTACACAAGATCTGATCAACTATTGATGAGTTGCCCGTAGGCTACAGAAAGGCAAGAAGAGACTGGGTTATAATAGCCAAATTTTTCTGTAGGACGTGCGCATATTACTTGCAAACGTTTATTGGAAGGTGAAGAGTTTCCAATGTGTATAGCATGTCAAGAATCTTTATACAATCAATCAGTAATAGACTGTCATAAAATAAAATAGAAACTGAAGGAAATACAATTTGAAAAATTTAAATTACTTAAAAACACACTCAAGACCAACATCTTTGAATTTGTCACAGAAGTTAAACTCTTCCAAATAAAATTTCATTTCATTATTTTCATTTTATTTAGATTCTTTGAGCTACTATTTTCACAACTTTCGACCTCCTTCAGATGTATCTTGTTTAAAATTTTTGTCAAACTTGTGAATCTGCATGGAATTTTGAACGGAATGATTTATTTAATCTATGGGTGTAGCATGCTCTCGTTTCATCAGACATGATCCGGTAGAGGCCTTAATTAATTTTAAAATTGTATTTTGAATATCACTCACACCAAAGATTGAACTTTCAACCTCCAGATGAGTATCGCTTAGAACTGAATTATACTTATTACTTTATCCGTTATGCCACTGATCCTTGCAAATAATACAAATCATTGATCATCTGAATAATTCATTATTTTTCTTTTTCAAAAACAAAATAATTATCCTACCTTAGGACTCTATTGTGTGATAACTTTATTCAGCATTAAATCACTCTCGATTTGGTAGAGCATTCAACATTTCAGATAAATCCTGGCCACAACACGTTGATTTCAAAAATGCTAATGAATATTTCAGCATGACAGACTAACGAAAATACTATTTCGTACTGTATGACAAACCAACGGCCTGTTCTAGATCCATATGAGAACTATCACTGTCCAATGGTATTTGCTATTTTAATTGCAATTTCTTTCTTAACAGGTGAACCGAATTCTAAACGATGCCAGAGACAAAACTGGCAGTGCTGCTCAGCGCTCTCTATCTGAATACAATAACTTCAAGGCTATGGTAGTCGCTGGTTCAAAAGGCTCCAAAATTAATATCTCTCAGGTAAGAAGAATAAGCGTTGTTGAATTATTGCTATTTTTCATTTATTTATATATATCTTGTATCGTCAATCTATGAAAGAAAATTTGTTTGGGCATTTTAGAAATTTTAAATTTCAATAAAGGTTAAATTTTTTGAGGAATTTAAAAACACCACTCACTAAAATGTTCCTTTGATTTCGTTTGAAGCTCAAAGAAATCTGGAGATGAAATCTCAGCATAAAAATACGTTTAAAAAGGGTGATCAGGAGAAGAATTACATGTCTACAGGGGCTAGAGGGATGGCTGTCTTGCAAGGCAGTGTCTATTGGCCCTAGAGGGATGGCTTTCCTGTGAGGCCATGTCTACAAACCAGTTAATTAAGAAACATTCATTATTGAATAATAGATAGTTTATATTTTTTCTTTTTATAGACCTATCTTACAGGCATGTAAATTTTGTGTGCTATAAGTTTTGTTTTTTCAATATACCACCATTTTGCTAGCACAACCCAAATAGTATGATGTTTTTGATTCAAGTTCTCTGATGTTGAATTGCTAGAAATTTATCCAACATGTAATGGAGAAATCTCTTAAATTTCTATTAGAATACTATTGAATGCAGCGATAGTTTGAGAATTTAGTATATGCTGTCTTTTAGGTATCGCTACATAAAATAAACTGAAGGAATAATTCTGAAGAATGAACACGTCAAGGGTAATCTGTATCATAGATGAGGCTCTCTTCAATAATGATGGAAATATTTGAATTAAACGTTGCAGCAATTTTGTGTTGCTTCATTCTGCTGGTAAATCATAGTATTCATGTCCATTTTCAACATTCTAATAGAAATGAAAAAAGTGCTTAGCGTATAAGGCGACCGTCAGATAAGACAAGGTACAAAATTGGAGCAAATTTTAATAAATTTATCGTATATCGGTTATATAAGACAATTGCTAAATCACAAAACCATGTTTGTTTAGTCTAGGCTAGCGATTACAACACCCGGTATCTTATGAAATATTGGTTTTTAAAGATGATATTTTAACTTTAAGGGTTGTTTTATATGCTGAAATATGTGGTATTTAGAATTAAACCGTTTTAAAAACACAAAATTACAGAAAAATTTTTATGATGTATAGACTTGTCATGGAACAAAGATGCTGTATTCCAAAAATTATGTAAAATTGATCAAGTAGGTTTTTATATATGTCAAAACATTAATTCACTGCCTGCATAGCAGCAGCCGTAAAGCGCAAGTTAGAAGCTCTGACTGTCGTTTGGGCGATCGGATTTCAATCCTGGCTTGAGGTAGTTTGTCTAGCCGCACTGATGAGCTGTGAAACAGCGAAACAGTATTGTATGTGGCTGACTCTCTTTCTATATATATATATATATATATACACACACACAGAAAATAATTTTGATTTTTAATGTACATTGTATCCATTACAAAGCTGATTTTGATCAAAACAACTCAACGAGATACAAATTTGATTTTCTTAATAAAAAAAAAAACTAGATCAATTTATGTAATTTTGGAATATGACGTGATTAAATGTTTTTTTTCTGTATTTTTGTTTTTAGAATAGATTTAATTCTAAATACGAAAAACATCTGACTATTCATAAAAGTTAGAAAGAAAAAAATGTCAAACAATTTAAATCTTTTATTTTGATGTTTTTATTCAATTTGTAAAAATCTTTTAAAATGTTATTTTTCTCGCTCTAGGTTATTGCCTGTGTGGGTCAACAGAACGTTGATGGTAAAAGGATTCCCTTTGGATTCCGCCATCGAACACTTCCCCATTTCATCAAAGATGATTATGGCCCAGAGTCTAGGGGATTTGTAGAGAATTCCTACCTTGCCGGTTTGACACCTTCAGAATTTTTCTTCCATGCCATGGGAGGTCGTGAAGGTCTCATTGATACAGCTGTAAAAACTGCTGAAACTGGTAAGAATTTTAAAAATTTGTTTCTTTTAAACTTTAATTTGAGTTGTTTTTTTTCCCCCTGTTTTCATAACTGGAATCAGTGCTGTTTTTAATTTTTTTTTTTAATTTTTACATAAAAAAAATTTGTTCAAAATTTTTTATTAAATAGTTTTATTTTTTACTTTCAAAATTTTTATTTTATATTTTAAAATAAAATGTATCTTATTTAATCTGCTCAATAATGATAAAGCTCATGTAGATATGGAATTGCACATTTTATATTTTATTTTATTTTACCAGTCTTAAGACTTTGATCTGAAAAATGAGATGCAAGAAGCTACTGGTCACTGTGTTTGTCTATCTCTCTATCTATCATATAAATTTAGCTGCACTGATGAAGTATAATATAGTGAAACAGTACTATATGTGGATAACTATATTGTTCATAATTAGGTAGCAGAAAGTTTATACAGACATCATAGAAAACCTGTGATCCATTTTACAATTGTAATAACTTCCTGAAAATTGTTTAAAGCCAGGATTGACAGTTTGCATTTTCAGCTAAACTATGAAAAAAGAATGGAGTGGAAAATAGATTAAAATATAAACCATAAGCATCAAATCATAAGGAATGTGTTTGCACATGTTTTTAAAAAAACAAATTCTAATTCCATCATGACTTTTATTTTGTATTAGGTTATATCCAGCGACGTTTAATCAAAGCTATGGAGAGCGTGATGGTCAAGTATGATGGGACAGTCCGAAATCAAGTTGAACAGCTGGTTCAATTGCGTTATGGGGAAGACGGACTTGATGCTTGCTGTGTAGAATTTCAACAAATGCCAACATTGAAGCCCTCGAACAAAGCGTTTGAGAAAAAATTCAAATTTGATGCTTCAAATGAACGGTAATTTTATTTATTTTTTTTTTTTTTTAATTATTTCTGAATTTTTTAGATAATTAGGATTATTGAAACTCATTTTGAATGTTATTTGTACAACGTTTTGGCCAATGTAACCGCCAACTTTCTTCAAACATAACTTGTGAAACTTAATGTATGCAGAATTTTGAATGGAACCCTTTATTTAATCCGTGGGGTTAGCATACTCTTGTTCCATCAGCCATGACAGGGTAAAAGTCCTAAGTAATTTTCAATTGTATTCTGAGTATCCACCACATTGAGAATTGACCCTTCAAACTCCATAAGGATCCATGGCATAGTACTAGATAAAATTCAATTGTAAATGACCTGGTTCCATCTTCAGTGCAGTTGATACTAAGAATAATTAATTGCAAATTACATAGATTTCTACCTTGTCCTGGCTGATGAAACGAGAGCATGCTACCCCCGTGGATTAAATAAAAGCTTCCATTGAAAGTTCCATGCGGATTTCTTAGTTTGACAAGATACCTCTGAAGAAGGTTGGAAATTACTAGAACCCGATTGGATTTCTCGGGGACACATTCAAATCTTTACTTGTGTGTCCCATAGACTACCTACATTAAAAACTTGACCATTGTCACTAAGAATTTGTGTAATTCTCATTCGGCTTGTTCTTTTGTTGAGGTGTTAGGGTTACTAATCCTGACTCAGATTTACTAATACAATAAACTCTTCCATAAGTTGACAAGTTTTATTTTTTTCCAACTTTTCAAATTTTAGCTATATGAAAAAATGCCTGACGGAAGATGTCATCAAAGATTTGTTGGGTGAAGCTCATGTTATCGGAGAACTTGAAAAAGAATGGGACCAGTTGATAGCAGACAGAAATGTTTTGAGGACGATTTTTGACAAGGGAGACAACAAGGTAATTTATTAAAAAAAAAAAAATTTGTTTTTTAAATGATCCATTTGTTTTTTTTGTTTTTTTTGTTTTTTTTTTTGGTTGCTACTCAAATAATCTTAAATTTGTTTGAATTCATTTAAAACAAAAGTATTATGGATGTCAGCCATATACTTGTAACCGTATTAGACTACAGCAGCATAAAAGGCACAATCTTTTTAGGTTTGGACCCTTTTTTAAATTTTATTTGTAACTACCACTTGAGACATTTTATATGTACATTAGTACAAACATTATTATATATCAGCTGCAGAATAGCTGGAAATGTCTTATCAATCGTTAAATCATTCTTTCTGATAGGTTTATAAGAATAGTTGTTGATGGGCCAAAATCAGAAGCTCACATTAATACTCGTGTCCTTCAAGGTTGCATCCTATGTCTAATTCTCTTCTGGATCTTCATCAACGATCTCCCAAATCATATTCTTAGATCATTCATAGACATTTATGCTGATGACACTACCATCTCTGGCAACACTTTAAAGGCTGGAAATGATCAAGATCTCTCTGATTCCTCTCTGATCTTGAGCATGTGGTGCAATGGAGAAAAAGGTGACTGGTTAATTTTAATGCATCGAAAACCAAGCTTCTCTCTTTCCATCATCAACGCTCTGACTCGCATCTGGAGAGTACTCAATGTTTAGACGAGCTTCTTGGTCTGACCCTCACTCCTGATCTGAAATAGAGCACATACATCAAAATCGTTTCCAAGGTTACCGGAAAAATGATTAGATCATTCTACCACTCCAGTAGTTATCTTAAAGCCGATGCAATTCTCTCCCTGTATAAGAGCCGAGTATGTCCTAGGATGGAGTACTGTTGCCACATCTGGGCAGGAGCTGCTAGAAGCACCTTATCCTTCCCTGACAGTTCAAAACCGATTTTGTAATCTATTAGGCAATGCCCTTTGTTCTTCTCTGCGACCTCTTTCCCACAGAAGAGACGTTGTGAACCTGTCTCTGCTCCATCGTTATTTTCATGGCAAGTGTTTGACTGAGCTCCAATCTATGGTTCCCCTTTTGCCAATCTTTCACAAAAAACATTTGTCTAGCAAAAACCACTATCAGTGAATTCCCCGACTCTTTATCAGTGCCTAAACCTAAACGTGGATTCTATCAACAAAGCATAGAACTGCCTATCTGTGGAACTCTGTTTCGCTGGTCTGCTTTCCAGCTGACTACAATACTGTCATCTTTAGGTCCAACGTAAACAAGTTACCAAATTTCCACCACAAACGATTACTACACTACTGTTCCAAGGACTACACACATTAACCCTTATCCTTGAGTGGCATCTAGGGCTTGATATGTGGTAACCCCTTTGTAAAAATAAGAAAACATTTTTTTTAAATGAAATTTCTATGAAAAGTTTATTTCCAAGAACTTCTCATCTGTAGAATGTTATGGTGTTACTTCCCTACTTGCTGCAACATGGTCATTTTCAAATAAAATGTGAAATACTTCTGAACTGTCCTCATAAGTAATCAAATTTTCTTCATTCCATTCACTATTTTCAATCCTCTCATAATATTCTAGTAATCTATCCATTTTAATAACCCTCATTTTTGAATGGTTAGATATTATTGAAGCATTGTTGAGATTTCTACTTAACATTTTTCTACTGCCTGAATGACGGTTTGTTTTCATGAACATTTTTATACTTTCATCAATTGATTTTTTTTTTTTTTTGTTTTTTACCAGGTTGTACTCCCATGTAACCTTCAAAGAATGATCTGGAATGCCCAGAAAATCTTCAGAATCGACAAACGAAAACCATCAGATTTGCATCCTTTAAAAGTTGTAGAAGGTAAAATTTACCATTTTGATCTCTTTACTACCTGACATTGCCCTCGTATCAAATCTGCCTATCAAATATCTTCCCCTTCTCTAATCTTTTTATACAATGCATTTAGTTTTATTCTTATTGCTATATCATATAAGGCCAAATAAATTATTCTACAACTCAATTAGATTGAAAAGTACCTTTTGATTATTTGTTAATATTAATGATTACATGAATCCATTTCTGGTGAAGTAGCCTGGAATGAAAACAAAAAATAAAGAAATAATAAACAATAGAGAAAGAATTATGTTATATATTGGTCTGTGTGTTGATATATCTAGTTAAAAATGAAAAAACTACAAAACGAACACCAAAGTTGGTATATTCTTTATCCGCGTTTCCCCAGATGAATAATATCTAAAATTTAAGAAAAATTATTCATTCTTTGGGGGTCAACTGGGCCAGGTTTTGTCAGAGGAGGGAGGGCGTTTTTCAGCTATTTCCAATGTATCTATTATTTAAGAGAGGTAAATGGCTTATATTATTATTTATTTATTTTTTTTTTTTTCAATAAGTTAAGACATTAGAGGAAAGGGCTGAGGTGAAAGAGATGAGGAGACAAATATGGAAAAAGTGCGGGGCGGGGGGGTTGAAAGATAAGTTTTAATATAAATATTTTACACATACTTTTTAATCTCTTGTTTTTTCATGGCTCCAAACAATGCTGAGTAGTCCTGTTAGTACATTTATGAATAAAATAAAATTTTATTTGCATGTAAATTTTATCAAAATAAATGAGATATCACAAGTTTAAATTGAATAGAATGTTACTCTTTTTTTCCTATTTTTGCATAGTAAACTCTATGCTGGTTTGTGATACCTATGTACATGTTTGCATGTATGTAGGTAATCGTATTGGAATCCTACATGCTTTATTTTGTTTGTATCCTTTGAAAAAGTAACATCTGGTTAACTGCCTTTTTCTCTACAGGTGTCCGTGCTTTGTGTAAAAAGCTGACTATTGTGGCTGGTGAAGATCGCCTCAGTATCATCGCTAATGAAAATGCCACTTTACTGATGAAATGCTTAATCCGATCAACACTGTGTGCGAAACGTGTTGCAGAAGAATACAGATTATCATCCGAAGCTTTTGAATGGCTCCTCGGAGAAATTGAGACCAGATTCCAGCAGGCTCAGGTAAGATAAAAATGATTGTATTTTTTTTTGTGTGCGTCTACGTCTGTGTTCATGCAGTTCTAGTAGAAACCTTGATTTGTTGTACCTGCTTAAAATTTTCGTACAAGTTAACAGTTCAACCTAAATAAAAACAAAACAAAAAATCTTTCTATTGAATGTCGTATTCCAAAAATCATGTAATTTTATCAAATAGTTGTTTTAAGATAATCATTTTTAAATGATTTTAAAGGATCAATGTGAAATTGTAAGTTTGAATTATTGTGGAGTTATCTGCCTTTGTATTTTCAAGATGGTGACATGAGACAGTCCCTTTTATTTGATTTTCTTAGTTAAAAATAAAACTACTTTAGATGACTTTTGAAATATGACATCTTTGTTCCATTACAAATACCTACATCATAAAGATTGTTTTTTTTAATTAAGTGTAATTCTAAAACACCTTTGTTTTTAATTAGGTTAAAGTTTGGACAAGATCCAAAATTTTTGTTGCTCTGTCATGCTTAAGTTTGAAAATGTTGTCACCAGATTAATGTGTGTATGTTTTGATGATTTTTTTTTTTTTCTACGTAACTGTTCAAAATAGTTTCAACAATTCAATTTAATGATCAAAATGCTATCCTAATAAAATTTTAAAGTTCAATTTAAACAAATTTTTTTTAATAGGTAAAATTGTTTAATAATAAATTTAAGTTTTTATCTTTTTAAATTTCGAAATATATAAATCCTAAAAAAAAAAACGCAAAGTATTTATTGGATTTAAATTTCAGCATTACATAAGATGTCTGCTTGATTTTATTGCAAAAAGCAATTAAAAATTTTTGTTTAATGACCTATATTTTTCCACCATTGTTTATTGGAATGCATAATTTGACCCAGAAATGTGAGATGGTATCGGTCGAAGGATTTGAAACAAAGACAATGGGAAATATTAAACATTCCAGGGAAAAAGAATGTTTATATAAATTGTCACAAACAGAAAGCAGAGCAGTCGATCAGAAAGAGAACAAACTAACACATTTCTTTACTGCCAACATCCACACCAACCACACACGCCTTCACTGATGTCAAAACACCAGTCACAACTTTAAATCCCAAACTGTTTGTCGGTGTAAGAAAAAAAGATATAGATCAGCTGTGTTGTTTTACTTACTGTCAGTGTATATATATCATATATCATAGACCAGTGACAAAAGTAGATGTTAACGGTTATATAGATTGAACAAACGCATTTGGAATAACCGACTGCAGCGAATACATAACACAATAAACTAGATTCATATGAATCTGCATGGTATCAGTTTTTGATTTAATTCTATTGTTTTGTTCCCAGATTCTTCCCAAGAGCCTTAGAAAATGATCTTCAGTCAGTAGTGGAATAGGGGATGAAAATGAATAGTAACATTTAATGCTACTAAGACTAAGCTTCTTTCCTTTAACAATTGCAAGAAACCTTCTCAACCACTGATTGCCATGACTAATAACATACTACCTAAGAGCTCATTGTTCAAACTTCTTGGGTGAACATTCACAGGAAACATGAATTAGAATAAATACATTGAGAACATTGCCTAGGCTGCTGCAAAGAAGGTGGGTTCCCTTGATTGTTCTAGAAAATTACATCTGATAGTATACTGTATCTCTATAAAGCCACAAATTTATGGAGTATTGTTGCCACATCTAGGCTGGTGCATCTACTACTAGTCTCTTCCTCTTAAACAGGATCCAAAAAAGAGTCCCAAATCAAATAGGTTTTGCGCTGTCGGACAAGCTCTAACCTCTGTCCCATTGCCATAATGTTGTATCCCGGCATTTGGTTTTGAAGTACTTTAATGGATTGTGCTGTGATGAACTTGTAGCACATATGCTCCCTCAATGTAAATACCTCCCCTAGACTAACCTGACAACAAAATCCCACTGTAGTGGTTCCTGTATCTCCGAAAGCTTTTTATGGGGTAATAGTTTCTGCTACCTGCTTGCCTGACTGTACTGACATGCAGAAGTTTAAATGTAATGTAAACCAACATCTTGTTAATCTTTCCTAGGCATTGTCCCATATAGTAGACCCTTACGCCTCAGTAGCGATATGCTATGTTAGGTGTGAACCTGAGTAAAAAAAATAGTTTCTTCTGTTGAATTGCTGAACTTGAAATTCCTTTTCTGTTTCCTGCTTCCCTAACATGCAGAAATAAATAAGAGTAAAAAAAAAAAAAAAGAATTTGGTATTTACAGGATGGATCATGTGAAGGTTGCCAATATCTATAATGAAAAGGATATAGAACGGACAAGATGTTTGAACTTAGCATGTGTAGGTAGTCCATCCACATCGTTATCTAATTCAGCATCACCTCGTAACAATAAATGTATTTTTCATAAATTTTAATCATTTCTCTTTCTTGTTTGTTTAGGCTCACCCAGGTGAGATGTGTGGTGCCCTGGCTGCCCAGTCGTTGGGCGAACCTGCTACTCAGATGACACTCAACACTTTCCATTATGCTGGTGTATCAGCTAAAAATGTAACCCTGGGTGTACCCAGGTTGAAGGAAATTATCAACATTTCAAAGAAACCAAAAACACCTTCGCTCACTGTCTATCTGACAGGACAGTCGGCAAGGGACGCAGAGAAAGCCAAGGTATGATTTGACTTTTCCATTTTTTGTTTTGGCAGTTTTAAAAATCCGTTCTTGTTTTCTCCTTATTTTTTGTTTTCATTCTCGATTAATAGTAAATAAAAAAATTCAATGCTCATTTATTCATGCTATTTAAAGATGAAAAACTCACATATATACAAGATCTTGCCTGATGATGTATTATATAAAGGCCAGTTGTCTGTGTTCGGTAAAAAATAAAAACAATTATAAAAAAACACCCACAAAATTGGTATATTCTTTATTAGTATTGTTCTGGAGGAATAACGTCTAAAAAAAAAAAAAAAAAAAAAAAAAAAATTCATATTTTGAAGACCAACTAAGCTTTTGTTAAGGGTGGGTTTGTTTCTATGCCATTTTATGTTCTGATTTAGAAAAAAAAAATGTCAACTCGGTTCTCAAGAAATTTATTAGATAAAGTGCAGTTTATGTGTTTGCCCAAAGAGGAATGTGTTGAATGGGAGAAGAAAAAAAGATGGACTGCTATGGAGAAGTAGAAAGATAGAAGTTAAAAAAAAAAAAAATTGCACTTTTGCCCTGGACAACACCAGGTAATCCTGCTAGTTAATATAGAGAAAATAAATGAAAACTTTTTATTGTTTTTTTGATTGTTTATTTTCATGCTTGTTCCTAATTACTTGCCTCTCCACAAGGGCAGCGTAAGACACAAGGACGGTTTTTAATGTGGGGAAAATCTAGTTCCCAAAAAGGGGCACTCTGGATAGGAATAAAAATTGTCTCAATCATGAAGAATTTCTCCTTCACTGATCAAGTACTGAAAGGTAAAGTTTAGCATCAGAACAGATACTACACTGTGATCTTGTGTATATAGTTTATTTACAAATTAAGTTATGACACAAAAAATGAAAAATAACATACAAGAAACTAAATCATGAAGCCCATGAGAAATTTGGGGGAGCGGAGGGGTCTTCCTAAAAGGTCTATAGAACTTTAAAGAATACTTTTGGCTGGCACCATTTACCATAATACCGCATTGATACTGTGGACTTAAACCTACTTAATTTCCCAAGTATTTTTATAAAAATTGTGTGTATTTTTTATTTTATTTATTTATTTTTTTATTTATTTATTTTTTTTTTAAGACAAAAGCAGAAAAGTTAATTGAAAGAAGTCTTTGAATTTGATATTGTAAAATGTATCAAATTCAAGGACCTCTTCCAATTTTTCTTTTTTCTGTTTTTGTCTTTAAAAAAAAAAAAAAAAGGCCAAGAACTGAATTAAAAATGTATTTTCTTGTAGCAACAACTACTATTCTAAATGAAAAGCATTTGATAAATCCCGAAATTTTCAAGTATATTTGTGTTGAAAACCTTCCTTTTTTAAACATGTTTCATTATAAAGGGTTAACATATTTCTGCTTCTTGTATGTACACCCGTGCCTATTAAAATTTGTTAGTTAATTGCTGTGTTATTAACTTACACCCTCCCCCTCTCTGTTCACTCCTATCATACACATCTTGTTTTAAGTAGGTAAATCATTTTATGGAGGTAGTTATCCAGGTGTGACAGTTATAATTTATAGCAATTTTGCTTGTTTTAGTTTGGAAAATGCCAGAAAAGGATGTTTTTCTTATTGATGTTTAACAACCTTTCAATCATTATAAGGTCACCTCAGGTCAAACTTTTTTGTGTAGCTGTTTTCACAGTGTGAGATTGTGAGTGTTTAGGGTTTTTTTTTTTTTTTTTATGATTTCCTCTTTTATGTTAAGATATTATTTGAGCAATACTTCTGATGAATTTTCAAATTGTTTAATTACAATGTGCTTGTTTCTTGTCAGATTTTATTTTGTTAATACTGCTGATTTTTAAGTTTTATAAATATTACTTGTACATAAGTTAAAATTGCAACGAAAATATATTGCCATTATAATACCCGGATTAACTCATAAAACATTACATATTTATGTATGTATGTATAGTTATTTTATTTTTATACTTACAAACACTGCTGTTTCATCCTTTCGCAGTCATCAGTGTAGGAAATAATTACTGCTGGTCGGGAGAATTGAACCCAGTCATAAAGTCACTTTTGACACCTAGGCTAGTAGATTACCTCTAGGCCACCAGCAATTTACACGAGAATAAAGACAAATTTAACACCTATAAATACCAAAAGCAGGCATAACATAGTAAGCAAGTAGAGAGCATTCTATGACCGCTAGTTGCATATCAATAGTTGACTGCCTGTTCTTAATTTCCCAAACAGGGCTCAACATTAGTTACATAAAGGGGCTTATAACTAGAGAGGGGAAAGAGATAATTCTTACCCAATTTCGTCTTGGTCTTTCTACTTTATTATTTTGATAAAATATAAAAAGAAAACAAAATTAGTGAGTAATTAAAAAAAAAAAAAAAAATACATATATCTATAAAATGGAGTAACACTTGGGATTTAAACTCCTTGTTACTCCCTCCTCCAAAAACAAGCAAATAAAGATAATTTTAATTTTGTTCTATTTGTTGCAGGTGACATTGATATCTACTGCAGTATTAACATAAAATATTAGATCCACACGGATTTCTAGGGATTTGAAGCACCTACCATATGACAGGTCTTTTTTCTTTTTTTACATAGGCATAACCATTATCAAGGCCCAGAGACTACTCGAGGATAAGGGTTAAGGGTGTGCAGTAGTCAATTGGACAATATAGTAATCATTAGTAATGGAAATTCAGTAAATTTGTTAACAAGTGGAACGGAACTTGTTTACGTTGGGCTTGAAGGTAACCATATTGTAGTCAGCTGGAAAGCAAGAAAACGTAAGACAATTCCACAGGCGTGCAGTTCTAAGAAAGAAGCTTTGTTCATGGAATCTATGTTTAGGTTTAGGCACAGATAAAGAGTGGGGGGAATTATTAAATATATTATGGAACACTGTCACACATGACTTGTAAGCAGCATTCACATGGGGTGGGGTTGGCGCCAATAGTGTTAACCGCATTGCACATTAAGGCTATCTACGCATGTCAATTGGCAACAAAGTCAGCGGCATGAAGTAGCCATTTGTGATTCCAGAGTCTGACGCCAAAAACACCTGATAAAAGTTCCATGTCTGCTTTGACTGTTGCGAGTCACGTCTTGACTTGACCACCTCAGCACTTCTTCCAAACAGTCAGTACATTGGATGCCACCTCACATACATTAGATCATTGTAAAGAAGTTTTTATTAATCAAATAAGATTTACTATTGGAAAAAATATATGTATAAAGAGAGAGAAAATCCCCTGTCTTACCTTCTCAACACTGGCAAATTTCCATTTCTTGCATTGTGATAGCCTTCGAATACTTTGTATGAAATAGTTTGTTTTTAAGAAGTGAGGAAAAAACAATTAACTTTTGATTTGTTATGATGTGAACAATTTATATCTTCCCTTTTTTAAATTTTTTTTTATTTCTTCCCTTAGGATGTTTTACATCGTTTGGAGCACACTACTTTGCGTAAAGTGACAGCCAATACTGCCATCCATTATGATCCTGACCCCCAGAATACAACACTTGCCGAAGATCAAGACTGGGTGAATGTGTACTATGAGATGCCAGATTTTGACGTCTCTCGTATCTCACCCTGGCTGCTTCGAATCGAACTTGACAGAAAAAGAATGACTGATAAAAAATTGACCATGGAACAGATTTCTGAAAAAATTACTGCAGGTACATGTTCATAATCATCAGTGCCAAGTAAATGTTGGTTTTTAGCTGCAAACTTTACAACACGATAATGAGCTAACAAAGCTGACTAGTATTTATTTTTATATATATATATATATATATATTTATTTATTTATATATATAGTTGATAATGTGGAAATATACCAGGTTTATATATGAAATAAAGAGTAATCTGAAATCGAGAAATAAAAAAGGGTAATATTTCAAAAATATTGTAATATTCTAGCGACATACATACAGTTCTAGTGGTCAAGGGAAATTTGAAAACAAAATTTAAGTATTCAGCTTTCCTTCTTACAACCTAGTGTTTCCACATTTTTATTAGCCTTTTATAAATTACTAGCAGGCTGCCTGGCATTGCCCATTCGTAAAATACGCATAAATATATTTTAATGCAGAATTTTTATTTATTATAAACAGAAATACTGTAGATATTAAACGTAATGTTAAATTCTTCTTAAAAAAAAAATGAAGTAAGAAAAGCAAAAACAAAAAATCGGAAAGAAACTGAGATATGTGCATGTGAATATTATTTTCTAAACCGTTCACTTCTTGTAAGTAAAAAAAAAAAAAACTTAAGATGATATCAAGACAGTGAATCTAGCACGATAATCATTAGGCCAGCTTGACGTGATCTTTAAGAAATGTTTTCTAATGAAATTATACATGACGTAAGGAAGCTGTCATATTTCATGACCGCACATATGCAGCCGTGAAACTATTGAAAACAGATAAAAATCTGATCACTCACACATACTAATTTTTCAATTTTTGACCTCTTAGCAGACGTTTTTTTTTTTTTTTTTTTTTTTTTTTTTTTTCAGATGAAAACTGATTAAAAAGTTTTCCGGATATCTGAATGTCCTATGTACAAAATTTCATGTTTGTAGATCCAAAATTCATTGAGTATATAGGTTGAGAAATGTCCTGACATATTCTCACTTTTATATATATATGGATTTGTTATATAACAGTTTATAATACAATCAAGCAACTTAAGATAAAGAAATAGAAACACTTGAAAAGGGGTGTAATACCTCTGAAATAATGTGATATTCTAGTTTCATATATGCGGCTCAAGTGATTGACAAATCTAGAAACAAGGAAGATTTGACTATGTATTTAAAAAAAACACCTTGTCATTCATTTTTCCTTTCTATATTTCCACATTTTTATTAACCTTTTATAAATTGTTTGTAATAGTTAATACATTCAAGTAAAAATCACCAAATGCCTTGTTTTTGCTTTTGTTACGCTTTAAAACTATGTATAACCTAATGAATTTGCTAAAGTCAAACCTAAATTAATGTTCATATTATTTGGATACTTTGGACTAGAGTTCTCATATTGAGTGTCATTTTTAACATTTTGGTCCAAATAATATGAATAACCAATCCTCATCTCAAAGATTCAGAAACGTAAATTAATGTTCAATTTAGGATGAAAACAGATTTATGTTGTATGAAACAAAACGATTAATAAGCAATACTTTTTGTTTTATTTAAGGATTTGGTGAAGATTTGAATTGTATTTTCAATGACGACAATGCAGAGAAATTGGTTCTACGAATTCGAATCATGAGTTCGGAAGAGGGAAAAATGCAAGATGTAAGTGTTAAAAAAATTTTTTTTTATATAAATATATACAACACTTGTTTAGCCATAACAGTAAATAATATAATCGATTGATGTTTGAAATTCTTTCTGATACATCTTGGTGACTTTGTCTCCTCTCCACGTGTGAACTGTGTTATTATTGGATGTACTTGCTGCCAAGGACTGAATTTACGACCTGAATTTTTTAGATGAGGACTGATTGTTGGTATTACTTGTTTTGATCGGACTATTGATCTCATCGTGTGCAAGATTTTGGTTGCTGTAGCCTCCGACCTTCATCAGGCATTTCAGAAAAGAAGTTCCTATTTACAATGCCTCCCCACGGGACAGAGTTAGACACCAGGGTCGTTTTTTAACGTGGAGAAAAGGAACAAAAATAAAAAAAAAAATTTCAGAAAAGAAGTTACTGGCTCCGTAGATGGTTTCATATTCCTGGACATGTTTTTTATATATATATATATATATATATACACCATATGTGAGAGAAAATTTGGTTGACAAGGGGAGGTAACTTTAATAACGTTGGACTGGATTGCTTCCCTTTCACCGTTACCAAGATGCTTGACGAAGGTCGGAGGCTACACGTTGCACAAATAACACTCAAAATGACAACAATAGTCCAATCAAAACAAGTATGAATTATTCTCATCTTGGATGTTATTTTCACATTTCAGCTAATTTAACCCCCAGTCTTGTTCAAGTGTATCTTGCTGAACTAAGAAATCCATATTGAATTTCAAACTGAATATCCTAGTTAATACACAGTGGTAGATTATTCTCGTTTCATCAACTATGATCAAGTAGAAGTTTTAAATAATAATTTTAGTCTTAGTTATTTTATCACTTGTAGCGAGAATTGAACCTTCAACCTCCAGAAGACTGCCACTTACAAATGATTTTACTCGGCACCCTTATTTGTTGCGCCACTGATTTTTTTTTTCCAGTCATGGCTGATAGAGCAAAAGCAATTTACTCTATAGATTAAATAAAATGTCCAGTTTGAAATTTCCCGTTTTTAAAAAAATATTGCACCTAAAGGTCAGACATTAAATGAAATGTGAAAATAACTTTTTTTTTTTTTCTCGGCTGTATCTGCTAGGAGGAAACTTTACTTTTATTTTGGGGTGCTTCTTCATTATGAGAGTGCAAATCGTAATATTGAATGTCAAATAAAGCCAATGATATCTACTTAATTATGTCGAAATAATATATCCAAAAATTATGAAAAACAATAAAGTACAAAATTATTAATATAGTTTTCGAAAAAAATCAACGAAAATGAAAGTTTTTGTGGTAAGGGAAGTAATTATTTTCTGAAAAGTTTGAACATCTTAAGCCAATTCCAAATCATGAGTTACTTTTTTTTTTTACATCACGTCTTCCAAACAATTATGGTGATGCATTTTTTTGATAAAGCTTGATCATTCTTTTCATTTAATAATGCAATAATATTCATCTCTGAATTTTGTTTAAAGAACAAACAAGCACTTATTTTTGTTTCCCTGAAGAAGAAACAAATTAAACTGAATGTCTCATTATCGGAGAGGAGGGGTGTGTCCTTTGTAAGGGTTTCTTTTTATAAATTTTTTTTTTCTAGAATTTTTATTTTTCTATGAAATCCCCCCCCCCCTTCTGAAATTTTCTTTTTTTAAAAATTCTTTTTGTAACTTTAATTTCTAAAGATTCGAAATTAAAAGGTTAGTTTTATAAAATAATTTTATTTTTAGTTAGGATTCTTGTGAAATTTAGGACTTTTATTGATATATTTTCAAATTATTAAATTAATTGAATGAAATTGTTTGAAATTAAAACTTGAAGTTACATTTATTCGGCAATTCACGCAATGTTATGTTTGACAATCATAAAGCTAATGTCTTGCAAATATTTGTATTTTAAGGAGGAAGAAATTGCTGACAAGATGGAGGACGATGTCTTGCTCAGATGCATTGAAGCAAATATTCTTACAGACATGACACTGCAGGGAATTGAGGCAATTTCCAAAGTAAGAATCAGCCATTCTTTTCACACTTTTTTACATCTCAATTTTGCTGCAAATCTAAAATTAACCAAAGTAAAAAGTATTATCCGTAAGCTCTTTGTCAAGAAAGCCCACCAAGAATTTCTAGACTTGTGTCAAATTCTGAAAACTTATAGATACATAATTTTTGCCTTAAAGTTTTTAAAAAAAAATTTCTTTTTTTATTCTAGGTGTACATGCATTTACCAACAACTGATGACAAGAAAAGGATTCACATCACAGACGATGGTGAATTCAAAGCTGTGGCCGAATGGATTCTTGAGACTGACGGCACAGCTCTCATGAAAGTTATCAGTGAGAAGAACGTTGATAAAGTCAGGTCAACATCCAATGATATTGTCGAAATTTTCTCGGTTAGTTCTTTTTTTCACACATTAAAAACGAATATAGATTTATATATAGAGTATTTGAATAACGTGTTTTTAATTGGTCATTACCAATCAGGTTTCAGGCTTTTATGGACATCGGACGGCAAAAAAAAACATTTTAAGCATAAATCCTATGATTGTTTTGTTTATTTATAGTATTACGTAATTATACGACAGATATTTACTGGTCACTTGGTTTTGCCAGTTTTGTTGGAGTTTGACTAGTATCAGAAAATTCTTTTTGTTTGTTTTACAATTTTTTTTCTTTTTAAACTCTTTAATCCAATTTTAACTAAGTACAACCATTTCCTTTCCAAATAAGTGACATTAAAGTCTCATATATGAACTACAAACTTCAATAAACAATTTTATCACAAAGAAATGGCAAGAAAACTGGAACAATTGCCAAAACAACAAACTCTTCCAAATTACCCCTATACTTAAAAAAAAAAAAAAATAAAAACCTTCTAGATACCAGAAAATCGCGTAAAGAAGTATTCTTATCACGTATCTGGATAGGACACACACATACATAACTCACTCCCATATACTAAAAAGTGAAGAACCTCCCAAATGTATACCATGTCACAAACCTTATACAGTGAAACACTTTTTACTTGACTGCTATGATCTCACACAACACTACTACAAGGCTATAAACTTAAAAAAAACTCTTTGATAAAGAAAATCCTAAAAACATTCTAAATTTCTTAAAAAAAAAAAAGCAAATCTTTACCATAAAATATAAATACTATCAAATAACAAACTATACCAAAACATTGCTTGAATATACCCAGCGAAAATCGATTCTAAAAGTCTCAAAAATGTAAATCTTGTATACAGCATTAAATGACCCAAAGAAGGTTGATATGCTGGTTAAGCAAACAAATCTCGCAAACTTTATAAAGTTAGAGACGGTGCACGCCTATTACTGTAGTTCCAACTAAACTTTGTCTTGACAGTCGAGGTGATCAGTTACTTAGAAATGGTTGAATTATTTCTTTTAGTTTTTACAAGATTTTTTTTTCTTTTTTTGTCAATTTTAGGTTAAAAAAAAAAAAAAACTCTAAACAGATCAATTGTTTATTGAACATATTATAAAAGAAAAAAAAACAATTTTTTTTTTCCTTTTAAACTGTCATTTAGATAAAATATTTTCATCTTTAATATCCTATGTGAATATATATTTTTTTTAAACATAAAAATATTGTAGGATTTCTCTTGTGAAAAAAAAATTCAGATCTAAGCAACTTTTTAGAAATAGAGAATATTGCATTAATGTTAAATAATAAATAATAAATTCCCAACTCAAAAACTTTGAGATCTTCAGTCTAATCTTCTACCAACTCGTCTGTTTAGAATTTCTTATAAATAAAGCTTAAAACGTTACCTTAAAATAATTATAGATTTGGCGTGACATCGTATATTTATGATTTATGTCCTGTTTCAAAATATCAATTCAAACTTAATCGAAAAAATTGAATGAATAGGTATATATTATTAAATGTTTGAAATTATTTGAATAATCCAAAACATACGTATTTTACATAATATTCTTTCACAAGTTATATAATCCTACAAGGGATTTTTTTTCTTGCACTTGTGAATCATCGCTTATCAAGGCCCGAAAGCCAGACGAGGGTAAGGGTTAAGCTTAGCAAAAATATGTGACTGGAGGCGAGCATATTTTTGCTAGTTTAAAAAAAATTTTTTACATTTTTGTCAAAGAATTATGACAGATATGCTAACAATCCAGTTCTGTCACTTTAATAATAAAACTAAATTGGTGATTGTTTGAAATAAAATCGAAAATTGAATTCCAACTAAAAGCAATCCTATCTTAACTGGTATGTCACAATAAGTAACATCTTACATTACATAAAATCTTTACTTTCATGTTCCAGTGATCTGCCATTATTATTTTGAAATGTAACTTGTACAAAGGATAGTTTAGTATTTGTTTATTATTTAAGTAAAACTTGCAATTTACTTTGAAATTTTCATTTATAACAATTTTTTTTACTTTATCATTTTTTCGTAATTTTTGGATATCTTACTAATTTCGACATGACAATTGTTTTTAGTTGAAATTCAACTTTTTGATTTTTGTTATGAATAAGCACCTAGCTAGATAGTATACACTTGTTAAATTTTTTAATAGTTACTTAAACATCTGCGTTTCTTGTACTAGTATTATGGTGCTTCTTTGGGATAATAGCAAAAGTTGAATTTCAACTAAAAGCAATTTCATCTATTTAATTGCAATGTTGAAATTAGTAACATGTTACTGTATTAATTACATAATAAATATACTTTCATAATCCAACAATCCACCATTATTTTTTTTTTAAATGAAACTTAGACAAGGGAAGTAACTCTGTTTGGAATGTTTAAGTAAAATTTACAATTATCTTAAAGCAATTTTTATTCATAATTAAGTTTTTACTAGATCATTTTTTTGTAATTTTAGGATATGTTACTAATTTCGACACCACGATCAAGTAAATAATATTGATTGTTGTTGAAATTTAATTTTTCAATTTCCGTTATTCCGAACAAACACCTATTAATATTCTCAATGAAGATATTTGATTTAATATTTTTTTTGTTCAACTTTCCAACAATATATATTTTATCAGTGTTATGAATTTGTTTCTTAGACAAATGGAATAACGTTGTCTCTTTCTCTCTTTCCATGCAGTCCCTTGGAATTGAAGCTGTACGAAAATCAATCGAAAAAGAAATGAATCACGTCATCTCTTTTGATGGTTCTTATGTCAACTATCGACATTTGGCGTTGTTGTGCGATGTGATGACTGCCAAAGGCCATTTAATGGCCATCACACGTCACGGTGTGAACAGACAAGAAACGGGAGCCCTTGCTCGATGCTCCTTTGAAGAAACGGTAACTTTCTGCGCCATTTTTAACGCTTATTCTCTTGCACGTGTGTATATAATGTTGATTAATAAGTGGGGGGGGGTGATTAAGCAACAAAATCCACTCGTTTGAGTAATTAATTTGTTTGTAATGACCAAAAAATATTTGTCAGAGTTGTAAAAAAAAAAAAAAAAGAGCATTAGATATATAAAGGATATGTGTGAGTTTGGAATAATAATATAAGTCAGTTGACCAGAAAATAGGATTGATGAGGAGGAGAGGTGAGTGAAGGGGGTGTGATGCATCAGCATTTGGTGCTTGTCCAGAATTCTCCCATGAAAAAACAAAAATCTGATGTACATACCTGTGATGGAAAAAAATATTCTACACCACAAATCACGTAACTTGATCAAATAGTTTTATTTTTAAATAAGATAAAATAAAATTTGGCTAAACTACGAGTGCTGATCTTGCAACACCATCTTGAAAGCAGGCTGAAGGAAGAACGGAGATAATTCCAAATCAAGATTTTTAAAAAGCCAATCTTTTTAAAAAAATTTTAAAATTTTTAAAAAGCTCAATCATGAGGAGCAGAGGCACATATTTGCTTAAGAATCTATTTTTTTTTTTTTTTTATACAAATAAAACTTCGATAAAATTAGATTTTTTTTGTTTTTAATATTTTCTTTCTGTGAAGGGTACATACATCATACAAATTTTTTTTCTATATTTGTTTTTATAGAAGGGAATTCTGAACAAGGACCCAACTTTTAAACAAAATGTAAAACTGTCATATGCAGAAATTGAACTGGAGAAAAATAAAAATTTGTAACTATTTCAGAATTTGAAGTTTTTTGATTTATAAAAGTACTAAAATTTGCAAAAGTTAACAAAAAAGGTGAGGGGTGGGGGCAAAATGTATAAAAAATAATTGTTACCAAACAATAGAAAATTTAATATTAACCAATTTTGTCAAACAATTTTTC
Source organism: Euprymna scolopes (assembly GCF_053919585.1). NCBI lineage: Eukaryota > Metazoa > Mollusca > Cephalopoda > Sepiida > Sepiolidae > Euprymna > Euprymna scolopes. Next base: position 9,250,768 of record NC_136519.1, read on the forward strand.
TTTTTAAGATCGTTATTTCAAAAATAAAATTACCCTAATCCTATTGGACTTCCCCAAACTTAGTGGTACTATAAGCTTATTCAAATATAAGCAAAGGTTTTTCTATCAAAACAATTTAATTATAAATCTTGTATGAAAATATAGAAATTGATTGGCTTTGCTTTATTATGTAAATAAAGAAGAAATGAAAATTGATTTTTTTTTTTTTTTCAATTCTCAGGTGGATATTTTAATGGAAGCTGCATCCCATGCAGAAATTGATCCGATGAAGGGAGTTTCCGAAAACATTATGGTCGGACAATTGGCTCGAATTGGAACAGGCAGTTTTGATTTGCTTTTGGATGCAGAAAAATGTAAATATGGAATGGAAATTCCTTCCAATGTTGGACCAGGAATACTTGGAACAGGTTAGCTAGCTTGCTTTTTATTTTATTTATTTATTTTTTTTTTTGTTCTTTTTCCATTTTGTTTTTACTTTTTTTCTTTCTATTCCTTTTTTTCTCTTCCATTTTTCTTTGGTTTTCCATTTTTCTTTTCCTCTTTTCCTCCTCTTTTCCTCTTTTTTCTTTTCCTCTTTTTTCTGTTTTATGCTTTTTTCCTTTTTCTATTTTTCTAATAATATTCTCGTAGAATTTTTTCCTTTTCTGTCATGCTTTTATGTGAGAGATTTGCTACTAAGAGAGGAGATTGAACAAGATAAAATAAAATTACACATTGCTAGTTCAAATTAACTGAACCTATGTATTTTCTTAAAAAAATTTAATCCTGCTAACTCGTGTACAATAAACTGGTTTCACACAATTCTTTTTCTCTACAAAAAAAAACATATAGCAACAAAAATGAATTTTAATGATAATCGTTTGCATATTCAAATAATTTTAAAAAAATGTTCATAATACAAGAAAACCCATCTGGCATTGCCCAGTAATGACTTACAACCTCCATGTATGTCTTCTCCAGTTGTAAAAGTAATTAGATATTTTATCCTGTTCTCCCGGCATTGGCAACACTAATTAAATGTTATAAAAATACTGAAAAAATTCTTTGTCATTTATTTTTTTATAATTTGAGATAAAAAAAATGAATAAAATAAATTTTGACTATTTTAATGCACTCGGTGAGTTTATATTTACAACTAGGAAATGTGATTAATTTGCAGACTAAGGGAGATCACTCTATCAGAAATCTTTAAAAGTCGTTAACCTCCTCATATTTGCATTATTCGGACTATTATTCTCATTTTGGTGCAACACTTATAGATGTTGTTGATTAGCAATCGGTTCTAAGTCTTCTCGAGGCTAAAGGTTCAATCCTTACTTTAGGCAATAATGACTTAGAATACACAATCATGTCTGACAAAAAGAGAACAATATAGGGTTCAGTTTGTAAAGATAAACTTGAAGTTCGGGTATTATATCGATCGAAACGTTATGAAAATAACCAAGATGAGAATAATTAGTTTGAATAATCCAATCCTCATTTAAAAAATTTCAGAAATTTTGATCTTAAAAGAACTGGCACTAAGTGAGTCTCTCAATGTCTATATATGGTTTTAGAATATCTAAAAAATTGTGATTTTACTGCAGTTTTGTTTGCTTAACACAAAACAATCCATGTTGATATAATTTGCTCTTAAAAAAAATAATTTTTTTTTTTTTTTTAATCAGGAATTGGATCTGGGATGTTCTATGGATCAGGCGGCAGTCCAATGAGTCAGGGTTCTTCAGAAATGACCCCTTGGGTCAGTGGAGCCACTCCTAGTTATCCTGGTTCTTGGTCCCCTACTATCGGCAGTGGGATGACTCCAGGAGCTGCAGGGTTCTCTCCTTCTGCTAACAGTGAGAGTGGTTTCAGCCCCGGCTACAGTCCTAGTTGGCCGTCACCAAGCGGTTCACCATCGTCACCAAGCATCCCTTACATTCCAAGCCCCAGCGGAGCTATGTCCCCAAGCTATTCTCCAACCTCACCAGCTTATGTACCAGCTTCTCCAGCAATGACCCTCAACAGTCCTGGCTATCCCCCATCAAGCCCTTCTTATTCACCCACAAGTCCTGGCTATTCTCCTTCTTCCCCCAATTATAGCCCAACATCTCCTTCTTATTCTCCAACCAGCCCTTCTTACAGCCCAACATCACCTTCCTATTCACCTACAAGCCCTTCATATTCTCCAACAAGCCCCTCGTACAGCCCAACTTCTCCGTCTTATTCACCAACAAGCCCTTCATACAGCCCAACTTCTCCTTCGTACTCGCCTACAAGCCCCTCTTATAGTCCAACCTCTCCTTCATATTCCCCTACCAGCCCCTCTTACAGCCCAACTTCACCCTCTTATTCTCCAACTAGCCCTAGTTACAGCCCTGCTAGTCCTAGCTACTCGCCATCATCATCCAACTACAGCGCCACCAGTCCCAGCTACAGTCCCACTAGTCCAAGCTACAGCCCGACCAGTCCAAGCTACAGTCCTACAAGCCCAAGCTATTCACCGACCAGTCCGAGCTACAGCCCCAGTTCTCCCAGTTACAGCCCTACAAGTCCAAGCTATTCTCCGAGCAGTCCAAGTTATTCTCCAAGCAGTCCCAAATATTCACCCACAAGCCCATCATACTCTCCTACAAGTCCCTCGTACTCCCCAACATCACCCCAATATTCACCCTCTTCTCCAAAATATTCTCCCGCAAGCCCTGCTTATTCACCAAGCAGTCCAAAATTCACTCCAACTTCGCCCACATACTCTCCAACCTCACCTAAATACAGTCCGACATCTCCTGAATATAGCCCTACATCACCTCAGTACTCTCCCACTAGTCCTACCTACAGCCCCACCAGTCCAACATACAGCCCAACAAGTCCCACCAGCCCAAGATATTCTCCGACTAGCCCGACATACAGCCCCACCAGTCCTAAGTATTCGCCTACAAGCCCGAACTATTCTCCTACAAGCCCTAAATACTCTCCAACAAGCCCAACATATTCACCAAGTTCTCCTAAGCCATCTCCGGCCAGCCCTATGTACAGCCCAACTAGTGATGACAAAGACATGTAATAAAATGGATTTTCGATTGAATGCACTTTGTTCTTTCTTTGAAACAAAAGAAAACAACAATTTTTAAAGACTTTGAACAAAATTTTTATATTAAAATATTGGACCAAATTGCTAACATCAATCCTTGTATATAAATTATTATTTTTTTTGATAACCATAAACATGAATAATTTTGGGTTTTTCTTTTACTAAAACTAACATCCTAAAAATTGATGGAATTGACCAAATTTGTTTTTTATATCAATGTCTAATTTAAAAAAAAAAAAAAAAAAAAAAAAATTTTTTTTTTTTCTAAATCTGATTTTGATATATTGACTGAAAACTATCTGTCTATTCCTTTCCTTTTTTTTTTTTTTTTTTTTTTTTTTTTTTTTTTTACATTAAAAATTGTCGGAGACAATGAATGTAAAAATTAAGAATTATTAAGAATTAAAAAAAAAAAAAAAATTTTTTTTTTTTCCCTAGTGATACAAATATTTTTAAATTGATTTTCTAACATTCAAAATCGGAAGAGAGCCGAATCTAGACAGCAGACCATGTCCACACAAAAGACTCAGCATCTTTTAAGACAGAGCTGTATAGCAATAATGAATAGTGATTTAAAAATAAATAAATAAAATTAAGAACTGAAATATGACCGATCTTGATTATTTTTATAAATTGTAACAAATGGTCTTCAGGTTACTATCAAAGTGTAGTATCTGTTGTGTCCTCAGTCAGAGGAGGAGAGATCCTTTTAGCCAATTTTAATTTTTGTCTCAATTGAAGAGCTCCTTTGTGGTTAAATCTGCCCTCATGGAGAGGCAAGTAATCAAGTCATTTAGAGCAAATGCTTTTGAAAGTGGACAATGAAACATAATGAAAAAAAAAAATTTTTTTAAATTGTGGAAATATTTAAAGTCTTATAAAATAGCAAATGTCACAACTAAATAAAATGACACTGCTGATCCAATTCACTTAACACAGGTTCAAGCATAAAATTGGGTTTCGTTTTCGTAAGACGTTCCAAAGCAGTTTTTGTTTTTAATTGAATTATTTTAGCATTACTTGTGGGAGGAGGTGACAGAATATTTATTTTTTTTATTCCTCATGAAAATTTTTTTAATTTATTTCTTATGTGTAAGCATATAAAGCCTATTTTATTTTTATTTTATTTTTATTTATTTTATTTTTATTTATTTTATTATTTTTTTAAAATTGAAAGAGTTCCATCAAATTCATAATTAGCCATGAGGAGGACGATTCAAATATCTTTTCTGATTCTGCACTAAATTCCAGATTCCGATAGAATTACTAATTCCAATTTTTTATAAATCTCTATATATTTAACTATAGAGCTGTTATTTTTCCCCCAATTACCGTAAAAACAAGTTAAATGTGCATATTTTCTCAACCCTAAAAAACACAGGTTGGGGGTTTGATCGATTTTATTTGATTTGTAGTTTAAAATGAATGGATATTTATTGTATTATTACTACCAGCAATGGGAAATTTTGTTTCAAACAAAATAAAATAAAAAAGACAAAGAAATCGTTTTTGGCATTGAAAAATACACTAAATTTATCGATTCTGATGTACCAAAAAGTTCCGATTTTTCCGATTCCGATTAATCTTCCCAACACTAATATATAGTAATTATCTGTATTTTTGAGATGAGGTGTTTTCATTGATTGAGATTGTCGGACTGACTTCTTCATCTTGGTTGTTATAGTCACAACGTTTCGGCCGTTTTGCCCTCTGGCCTTCATCAGGTGTTTTGTATCGAACTGGGGAACCATTTGTTAGGAGTCTCGAACGCAACCCTTTATTATTATTACGGGGGTACCGTGTTCGGACTCCAGCTAGGCTTTGGGACATAGTTGCTGATTCTCTATTTTGAATGTTACTTTTTCACTGCCTTCGTTCAGGATTGAACTCAGCACCTTTGGGTAACTGTAAACTTTGATCCTAGTGACATATGGCCGAGTGGTTCTAGACGTATCAAAGTTTACAGTTACCCAAAGGTGCTGAGTTCAATCCTGAACGAAGGCAGTGAAAAAATAACATTCAAAACAGAGAATCAGCAACTATGTCCCAAAGCCTAGCTGGAGTCCGAACACGGTACCCTCGTAATAATAATAAAGGGTTGGGTTCGAGACTCCTAACAAACGGTTCCCCAGTTCGATACAAAACACCTGACGAAGGTCGGAGGGCAAAACGTTGTGACAATAACAACTAAGATATAGTGATTGTCAAATTTTATAAACCTCAGAAAAAAGACTATATACAGATTGATCTACGTTTCAATGTTAACACCAAATTGTAACTATGCCCCCCCCTTTGCAACGTATTAGTATTGGCACTGGCGTCACATTAAATAGCTATGAAGGATCAAGGTGAGAAAGCACTAACGAGACATCCACTCAAGTGTGAAGAGAACTGGGAGCTTGGGGAAGCTTGTTGTCACTTAAATTCCAGTGTAGACTAATGGTCGTTGCGAGTGAGAAGCCAATGGTAAATGGTTGTTGCAATAATGCAAAGTTATTGAAAAAGTACTGGAAAACTGGAGACATTTGTTGTCACCCAGATTCCAGGGAAAATCACCGATTTTTGACAGTGATTAATGTATTCTGATGACGAGCCGCATGAGATATCGTGAATAAGCATAATAACCCGCTGTACCTTTGCAATAATGCCATTTTGACTTGTAAATTTTTAAAGTTATACAGAGAAAGAATAATTTTAGTTTGCATATTTTTTTTCTAAATTTCAATAAATATTAAATTAATAGTAACCCCACTTCACCCCACCCCATAACGTAAGTAACGGATAGGTGAAAAACACACATACACGATAAAATGTGAAGTGGTTACAGAACGCTATTTTATATAAAGTAGAAAAGAGAGCAAATTCTCATGTAAGGTAGATAACTCGCATTATATTGTTCAAGGTTCACAACATTTACTGATAAATGTTAAAAGAAAATCTTGGGCAATTTGCTAAAGTACTGTTTTTAAATACGCAAGATAGGTTTTACTTGAGAAAAGGAACGAATCCATTCTTTCTCTCTCCTGATTCGTTAGCATATTCCATCTGTATGCACACACGGAATCGTTCCTGTTTTAGTCGTAGAAATGTTGGAAACAAAGGATTTTTTTTTGTTTATTGAAAGTGAAAAATTCTAACCACTTTTTCTTTTATCAGTTTTTAGAATAAAACCTTCTCTTTATGTGTTTGGGACAATTGGAAAAATCAGATTTTTTTTTTTTTTTTTTGTGTATTAGAATCAGAAAAATCTGTGCCTCTAGACGATTCATTTTTTATTTTTTTAAAATTTTTATTCAAAACATGAATTCCCTATTGCGGTACTAATGAAAAATTGATTTTAAACAACTGGCAAAACTAGACTCTATAGAACTGTCTCACCACACACACACTTTATGTTTGCATATATTACATGAATTTTTATGGTAATCTGAAGAAAAATCCAAGAAACTAAATATTTAGAGGTTATAAAAAATCGGAATAGGTAATTGTATCGGAATCGGAAACAATAATTAAATCATCCCATCACTTATGTATGTGTGCGTGTTGTAATCGAGATTTAGTGAACATTCAAACAGTAAAAGTTCAATAAATCCTTACTGTGTTTATATAAGTGTTTAATAAGTAGAGCCGTTTATTTAGTTTCATTTATGCCAACATAATTTGACTACATATTTGCAGTTTCTGTCAAAGCTAAAATTAGATCTGTTTTAAATGACGTAAAAAATGAAACAAACATTTCTCAAGAACTGAACAGATTGAATTAAAATATGCAACCAAGCAAAGTTTGTATAAATAACTTTTTAAAATCTAATATATAATTGCGAAATTCATTTTGCAGGTGTGTATTGTTGCCGTTACATCTATAGGATGTACGGTGTGACCGCAGACCCCATTATGTTATAGCACCTTCTTCAAACTGAAATCTTCTTATCTAAGTATTCTGGTTCGTGTAGTTTCAGAAAAATATCTGATTATGGAGATTTACTTCTAAAACCTTTGTAGAAGTTTGTCACGTATTTCCATTTTATGAACATCCAGTTTGGACACATGCCACAATATTATTGCTACATTGTTGGACAGAACAGATACTACATTTTCAGTTTTACCCAAAACCTAAAAAAGATTTTTTTTTTTTTCTCATGTTTCTTATTTAACCCAAAACCAACATCAGATAAAAATTAAAAAAAAAAAAAAAAAAAAATTTTTTTCCTTGCATCTTCAGAGTTTGGGTGTGATTTCATACTTAACATCAAATTGCCTTAGCTGCTGTTGCTTATTTTTTTGTATTTTTATTTTTTTTGTATTTTTATTTTTTTTGTATTTTTATTTTTTTTGTATTTTTATTTTTTTTGTATTTTTATTTTTTTTGTATTTTTATTTTTTTTGTATTTTTATTTTTTTGTATTTTTATTTTTTTGTATTTTTATTTTTTTGTATTTTTATTTTTTTGTATTTTTATTTTTTTGTATTTTTATTTTTTTGTATTTTTATTTTTTTGTATTTTTATTTTTTTTCATATATATATATATATATATATATATATATATATATATATAATGAAATTTTCATCCAAATTATATAGCACCTACTAAATGATGTACTGGTTTTCTTTAGATTGCTTGTACACTGATTCCTTTTAAAGTTGAAATTATCATTTCAGTTAAAACAAAAAAAAAAAATTCCTTAAAAACATTTTTTCTGTTTTCTTATGATTGGGGGGTGGGGGAATAAAAAAAATTTAAAAACCCAAATTTGATTTTGTTTTAATTTTTTGCTTTATGCCTAATGGGTCGCACAGCGAGGCATGAAGCCACTTGATTTAAAGAGCTACCAAAAAAAACACAAAGTAAAAATATTAGCCAATGATAAGTTTTGGATTGGATAGTCCAAACCAGAAAACGTTAATTCTTCCCCCTTTGTCAGAAACATTGTTCATGAATGTGAAGACTGAAAGGGGGGATTAAGGAAGTGAGATTTACGAGGCTGACGAAAGTAAACCTAATAACACCCGCTTTCTACTTTGCTTATTTAAAAATCTTTATGATGTCCATTTGTCAAGGAATGAACATGTCATATTCCAAAAATGACATAAATTGATCAAGTTTTTTTTTTTTTTTTTTTTTTATAGCAAAGAATTTTTTTATGATTTTAATAGTAAATTGTATCCATTATGAGGGTGATTTTGATCTCAATAGTTCGAATTGAGTTGTCTCCCCTTATGTTTTGATTGCTGTTTAATAAATAACTTCTCATTTTGTCATAAAATTTGATTTCCTTAGTACTTGATCAATCTATCAGATTTTTGGAATCTGACATCTTCGTCCCATGATGAGTACGTAGAGCATAAAGTAATGCATAAGTAGTTACCTTATTAAATTTATTAAAATAAATCAATAAACTGCCTTAAAACCTGAGGATGCTTTTATCTTTATTCGTCGCTGTGCACACTTCGTTGAAATGTAAAACATGGGATTCGGTAAAGCTCTTAAAACTGACTTTCATCCTACACCTAAAATGGACAACTTACATCAAGTCTGTTTCTCAATTTGCTTGTAAAATCGTTGGATTGTGCAACAAAGTGACCCTGTGCGACAACAAACGCCAACCCCAACATTGTTTCCGTAGTCTTCTCTTGTTCTGGCAATGTCGTCGTCTCTCATGTATTGGTGACTGCCAAAGAGGTGCACTGGCTCACTAATATAAAAAAAAACAAAACAACTCTAAAGAAAGCACGACATTCTGTTAGTGCCAGTTGGGCTTTAGGTCTGTGTGTGACACCTTCGCAGGAAACAGCTAAGCACCAAACTTCACATCTCTGTTGATGCTGTGTTTGTTAGTTGACATCAACTCATCTTGATCCGCTTCGAGACACCACTTGCATTTGACGATTAGATTCTCAACTCAAAACTCCTCAACCATCACAAACCCAAGATTGTTGCTAACTGTCCGTAAAGCGTTGCAGAACTCATTGCCACCCTTAAAATTAACTCTAAAATATATTGACTGATCTTTTCCCGTTAGTGCTATACATTGATTAACAATCCTATTTTAACTTTCTTTTGCATTCCTTTTTAAATAACCTTTTGTTCTGCTGATAAACTTATTTCCCCTTTTTTTTTTTTCAGTATTTATATTTTTTTTCTCTTTTTCTTTAAATCTTTCAAAGCAGCAATTGAAGCTCATGTTCCCACACGGAAGTTCTATAGCAAACTCCACTCTCCCCAATGGTTTACTTCTGCTTGTGCAGCTGCCATTGCTCAAAGGCAGCATGCATACTGCATATTTATCCAACATAAGTCCAGTGGTATTTAACAGATTAACCAACAAACGACTATGGTTGGTTATCCATCATGATCGCTGCTGAGGCTGCTCTGCAGTATCTCTCTCGCAGCAGTGGGTTTCTGGCATCGAGCCTCTTCAAAATTGGCAGCAGCTCTATGAACTTAGCCTTGCCACTTTAGTCTGTTTATGGCATAACCCTCCAGGTCTTTCGGTTTAATGTAGCATCATTGGACATTGGCTTTGACCGTATTCTTATACTGCAGTCTCGGTTGACCTTGGTTTCTTTTGCCAGCCAGGAGCTCCTCGTACATAAGGCGTCCCGGCATCTGACACTCCTTCATTTGAATCACGTGTCCAACCCATCAGAGTTGGGCTTTGATGATGGTGGCCTCTATCCTGGTGGATTTTGCATGGTCAAGGACCTGCAGATTGGTGATGTGGTCCTGCCATCTAATTCTAAGGATGGAGCGAAGAGCTCACATGTTGAAAAGCTCCAGTTTCTTGATATGCCTGCGATACAGTGTCCACGTTTCGCAATCATAGAGGAGGGTGGGAAGAACCACAGCATTGAACACCTTCAGTTTTGTAGATAGGCGGATGTTGTGTTTGTTGACCAATCGATTGCCGAGTTTGCCCAGTGCTTGACTTGCCAATTCTACTGTTAATTTCTGTCCAAAGAGCCATCACAGGATATGGTGCTCCCCAGATATTTGAAATGTTCCACATTTGCCAGTGGTGTGTCATCAATGGTGATATTAAGGGAGGGGGCGTATGAAGCCAAAGAGCTTGAATGCTGCAAGTCTTGTTCTGTGTGGGCCACTAGTGTGCAGTTGTCAGCAAAGAGAACCTCTTGGAGGAGAGTTTGCAGGCTCCTCGTCTTTGCTGTTAGTCGATGCAGGTTGAAGAGAGAGCTGTCCAAGTGGTAATGAATGTAGACCCCGATCTCCAGATCTTGGACAGCATGGGACAGCATACAGGTGAAAAATATGTTGAAGAGGACCATGGCTAGTACGCAGCCCTGCTTCACGCCATTGCTGATCTGAAAACATCTGTCACATTACCATTGGAGAGAACCCGGCCAGTCATGCCATCATGGAAGAGCCTGATCATCAACACAAACTTTGGAGGGCATCATCTGTGCTCAAGTACTGTCCAAAGTACCTCCCTTTTGATGGTGTCAAAAGCTTTGGTCAGATCAATGAACACTGAGTAGAGAGGCTTGTTCTGTTCAATGCATCTCTCTTGAACGACGGATATCATATCTACAGTGCTTCTAACAGGCCTGAAACTGCACTGTGCCTCAGGATTGGTCTGCTCAGAGACTGTGATGAATCTGTTTAGGATGAGACGCGCAAAGGTCTTTCCGGCAACTGAGAGGAGGGAAATGGCCTTGTAGTTCCCACAGTCTTACTTACTTTATTTGTTCTTATAGAGGGAGATAATCAGGGCATTACGAAAGTCATCTGCCATCATTTCCTCCTCAGCAGGACATCATGGAAGGTCCCAAGGGCGTTGAAGCCTACTGCCTTCTAAATCTCAGCAGGGATGCCATTCATTATTAATGCTCTGCTGCAGATTGTCTGGTCAATCACCTTCTTGATCTCCTTAACAGTAGGGGGTTAGCGAGCAAATCCTGTATGGGCTGCTGGGAGATCTAATTCAAGGTGTCTGAGTCAACTGACGAGGGTCGGTTTAGCAAAGTGCTTAAGTGCTCCTGCCAGCACCTGCTGGGACCCTCCTGGTCCTTGATAAGTATCTTCATATTTGACGATAGTAGTGGGGCATTGCCAGAGATATAGGGGCTGAAAACAGTTTTCAGTGAACTGAAAATTTTTTTAGTGTTGTGAGTGTCAGCATAGTGTTGGACTTCAGCTGATTTGTTCTGCCACCACTGGTCTTGCATTGCTCGGAGATCAGTCTGGACTTTGGCCTGGAGGGTCTTGAGCTTCTCGCGTTTGGAGACAGAGGACGGGTCATTCAGTCACGCTATGTAGGCCTTGTTCTTGATATGGATTGTTTCATATATTATTCCTTAATTGGAATTCATTTTCTGAGATGAGCATTATATGTTAATTTTTATTTTTATTTCGGACTATTAGTCTCATCTTTATTCGACTATTAATAACAACTAATAAAGATGAGACTAATAGTCCGAAATAAAAATAAAAATTAAATATGGATTGTTTCTTTGATCTTTTTCGTTATTCTCATCGAACCAGTTTGTGTGGATACTTGTCTTCACCCCAAGGACTTCCTTTGCAGTCTCACTGACTGTTTCCTTGAAAGAGTTCCATTTCTCAGTGCTGCCTTTGGTGGTCACGCGAGTTTCTCATCTAGCACTTGCTGGAATCATGCCCGGTAAGATAGGTCCTTCAGCCTGGCGACATTATATGAAGCCCCGACAGTCTTGGGGAGGTGCAATGTGCAGCGTCAATACAACCCTGACCAATCTATGGTCAGTCCAGCACTCAGCACCTCTCGTAGCACGGGTCACACGAACGTCACTGATGTCTCGTTGGCGAATGATGAAATCAGTCATGTGCCAGTGTTTCAACCTCGGGTGCATCCAGGTGGTCTTGTACTTGTCTGCCATCCTGGACAAGCTGTTGGTGATGCAAAAGCTGTGCTCTGTACATTTGCTGAGAAGGATTAGGCTGTTGTCATTGATTTTTTCTACTCTGCGTCCTCCCAGAATGCCTTCCCAGCTGCTATAGTCCCTTCCCCCCTTGCATTAAAGTCTCCAAGGATGATTAGTTTGTCACTAGGTGGGGTTGATCTGATAACTTGGTCAAACTGTTCATGAAATTGCTCTTTGGTATCATCTGGGCTTGTAAGTATAGGGGCATAAGTGCTGATAATTTTGAGGTAGCTGGGCTTGCTGAGAGGGATTTGCAGTTTCATGAGGCGCTCGTTGATTCCAACTGGTGGCTCAGACACTCTCCTCAGCAAAGTTGTCCTGATGGCAAAACCAGCATCGTGTATTCAGTCCTCTGCTTGCTGTTTTACTTTCCACAAAAGGTGTAGTCACCTCCCCCCTCTCTTCTCAGGGATTCAACTGTACGAAAAAATAAATATACAACAAATAAATGGCACCATAGCCAATAAAAGTTAATTTTTTTTATCTACCTGTCGCATTTGTTTGTGTTTTTAAGTAGTTTTTATTGCTATTTACTTAATCAAAAAATTCAGTTTTTCGGAGTGGATTAAAAAAAATTGGTGGCATCTTCTTTTTTGGAAAGCAAACCTCATTTTGAATTTTGTTGGTATTTTTTACGAGAGTACCCAGCGTACTATAAACACCCCAATCTCCCTATATTAAGAACAGCCTTCTAGGTTAAAGGTTTTTATTCTGAAAGCCGTTCTTAACATTAGGAGGTTGGGGGTGTTTATTCTGAAAGCCGTTCTTAACATGGGGAGGTTGGGGTGTTTACACTATGCCGGGTACTCTCGTAAAAAATACCAAAATATTCAAAACACCTGTAAACCTTGAATTCAAAACGAGGCTTGCTTTCCAAAAAAGAAGATGCTGCCATTTTTTTTTTCAAATCCGCTCAGAAAAACCGAATTTTTTATATGAAACAAAGAGCAATAAAAACTACTTGAAAACACAAACAAGTGAGTCAGATAATTATAAAATTAACTTATATTGGCTACAACAACATCTAATTCTTGTATATATTTATTTTTTTCATATAGTCGTTTGTCGGTTAATCTGCTAAATTACCTAAGTCCAGTATAAACAGACAAAAGTTTATAGAAACTAGAAGTAATTGTAAGAAAGAAATAGCGACAGCTAAGAGAGAATATACAAAAACCACCAGAAAGCGCAGAAATTAGGAATGTATGATTTCTGGGAAATCTACAACAGTGTAGTAAATAATGGGCAATCAACAATTCCCCCACTATCAAACAATCATGAGGTTGTTTGCATGGCAACCGAGAAGGCTAACATGCTTGCCAGTCGGTTTGCTTCAAACTCTACATTAGACCCAACAAACCACTCCCTCCCTGATTTTTCTTTGTGGACACCACACTAGATGAGTTGAAAATCACCCCTTCTCAGGTGCAGGATATCATAAAAACCTAGACACCTCAAAAGCATGTGGACCCAATCTCATCCTGGCTGTACTATTAAAAAATGCTCTGCTGAGGTTGCTCCAGTCCTTTCCAAACTTTACAACAAATGCCTTAATGAATCTTGCTTGCCTGACTGCTGGAAAACTGCTTCTGTGGTACCAGTTTACAAAAATTCTGGCGAAAGAACTGCTCCATTAAATTATCGCCCCATTAGCCTCCTCCCACTTTTCGCCAAAATATTTGAGTCCATAATAAATCAAGCTCTAGTCCACCACCTTACAGCTACTAAACTTCTGATTGACCAGCAATATGGATTTAGGCAAGCCCTTCCCCAACATATATCCTAACTGTAATCTCTGAATGTATATTTCATACACTGGACAAAGCAGGGTAGGATAGAGTGGTAGCAAATATATCTAAGGCTTTTGACAAGGTATGGCACGATGGTCTTCTCAGGAAAATCAGATCATATGATATCACTGGGAGAATACATAACATAATTAAATCTTTCTTAAGCAAGAGAAGTATCTAGGTTGCCCTCGACAGTCATACATCTAAACAATATGATATAAATGCAGGAGTACCTCTGGGGTCTATCCTTGGATATTTATCATTCCTAATATTCATAAATGACATACCTGATAAAATTGTCTCTGATATGGGTATATTCGCTGATGACACCACACCCTATAACAGGCATGAGGGGAAAACAAATAAACAAAAAAAAAAAAAAAAAAAGAAATGGCAGAAACACTGGAGGAAGACCTCCAATCTGTAGTGGAATGGGGACCAAATTGAATGGCCACATTCAATACTGCCAAGACTAAACTTGTTTTCTTCAATAATTACAAGAAACTTTTTTAACCACCAATAGCTATGGCTAAAGATACGTTACCTGAAAGTACTTCTTTCAAACTCCTTAGATTAACGTTAACAAGTAACATGAGTTGGAACATACATTGGGAGCATTGCCAAGGCTTCTTACAAAAAGTGAAAATGTTTCTATGGAACAAATTAGGTTTGAACTTAACATACCCAGGTTGTCAGCTTGAATAATTAACCATTGAGCCACCATCACCTCTCTGCTGCTGCTGCTGCTGCTGCTGCTGATTCTCTATTCGTGCGACCTAGGCACGACATTCAAGCAAGCCATTATGATAGACAACTAGGCATGATCACTAGTTACCCCTGATTCTATATTCAAGCAATCTCGGTACGTAAACAACAAAACACATTTATTCACAATATTCAGCCATAAAAATTATATGAAATCGAGTTTTTTTTTTTTTTTTTTTTTTTCGCAAAACCTCAAAAGATATATGCTAAAAATAAACTCGATTTTTTTAAAGCCCGAAAAAAATAAATTTGAATCAAAGTGCAAAGTGGTTGTAAACAATCTAGCAAGTAAAATTGCAAATAATAAAACCCAAATGTCAATGTGCAACAAAAAAACGGCATATCTGCTGTCAAAGTTAAAACTTTACACACGCGAGAAAAAAAAAAAAAGGCAACGTTTTTTTGTTATTCAGAAAACGCGGTTTCTCATTGGTCGAGAAGGCGGAGAAGGAGGAGGAATAAAGTTAGCATAATTCGTCACTAGTAAGAAAACTATAAAAGTTAATGACATTGATTCGTTTCTTTGCCCCCCTCCCTCCTATCTCCCACAGAGACAGACACACCTACGACGACAGACCTTATAAACTCGTTTTAAGTATTTTTCCTTTCATTTCATCTCACTTATTCCCACCTGTCATGCAGGTGACAACAATAACAGTCTCTTTCCAGAAGAGTGACTTTCTGAGGAGTCCTCTGGGGGGTAATGTTGCTAAATAGAGTTTGTGGGTGATATGAGAAAATAAGTCTGTGTAGGCATTAAAAATGTTTTTTATTCTGAAACATTATTACATGAGGAGCCATTTCGCGTAAAAAGTGAATTTATTTTACCCATCGAAACTCGAGAAATGCATGATTAAAATGTGTAAACATTGCATAAAAAATATTCAAGATGGTTGTCACCTGCAATTTTGTAGAGCAAGTAGCAACCTTGACCTTGCGATCAAAAACCAAACAAAACGGAATGAACTGAGGCAAACCTGACAAGTTGGAAAATGACAATGAAACAACTGTTATTAATATTTCTATAAGTAAAATAAAATTAAAAGGAAAGTGTCCTGAATTAATAATTTAGCACCGGACTTTACTACTTAGATATTATTAAGTCACTTGTACCCATTCCCCTCCCCCCTTTTTTTTTAATGGAGAGTAGATAATACAGTGAATGTGTTATCGGCAGCTCCAGTAACTCTCGCTTCTCCTTTTTTGTCACTCAGTCCTCATTCAAATGAGTGATTTTTCTGACAAAGGGTGAAGAAAAAGCTGCTTTAAAGGTCAGTAGTACTTGGTGAACAGTAGTCTGAGATGTCGGAAATTTTCTATCTCTATGTCTATCCTTGTGGCCATGTCACTAGTAAGGGTGCTGGAGGTACGTTTTGTCTGGGCTGATGTTATCCGCCTGATAGTCAGGGACCCAAACCTTGGATTAACCACTAAGGAGGCTGTCCTATCAGCAGGCGCAAAGTACTAGGACTGCTGTATTGCCATTTGGTGAATGGATTCTGGATCATGCAGTAGTCTCTGGTGAGGCCTCTCGATGCCATACTAGTAGGTAATTGTTACGGCTTTACCTTATCATGTGCTACAAAAAAAAAAAAAAATTTTCCTGCCTTTTTCTCTTACTTTCCCTCTCTGTACTGCTCTAACCAAGTATGCCGACCTGTTCCACAAATCTCAAAACCTCAACATGAATTATCTCCAGAAAAAAAAAACTCGAATAAACCTAGAACCCCATCTTCCAACGTAGACCCCTACTACCAGGTCTCCTTCTCCAACATCAGGGGTCTACGTTCCAACCTTCCAGAGGTTGAAACCCAATTACAGGAGACGAAACCTGACATATTCTTTCTAAGTGAAACTGGAATAGGGCCGACCACTTCCCTAGATGAGTTCATAATTAACGGATACTCTAACTTAACAGCTAAATCTGACCCCCAAGATCGCCATGGGCATGGAATATTAAAGATGGCTTCCCGTGTGGCAGGGATATCTCTAAAGAAGATCCTAATTTACCCTATATGTGCTTCCGGGTTGCACTTGCTTACACCACTGCATTTATATTTGCACTCTATTGGCCCCATAACAGCGAAGTTACTATCTTTAAGAGTATATCTGAGAAAATAGACCACATCCTGTCTGCACATCCCTCGGCTAACATCCACATCTGTGGTGATTTCAACGTCCATAACATGGAATGGCTGACCCATTCGAATAAGACAGACGACGAGGGGAGGTTTTGTCATGATTTTGCCATTGCTTATAACCTCAGTCATATTGTCCACGAACCCACCCGTGTGCCCGATACACCCAGTCAATATGCAAGCCTCCTAGACCTTTTTCTCTCAATTTCCCCTGAGCTATGTTCATGTTCCGTTCATTCTCCTCTGGGATCCTCCGACCACTCCGTCATATCAGTTAAGATAAAAATGAAATATAATAAGTCCCAGTCCACCGTACTGTATACCGATACTCTATAGCTGACTGGGATAGTTTCCGTACATTCATATCTGATTTACCTCTGCATTCCATGTTTAAAAAGGATGTGTCCTCTATAGTACCAGATCTGACCGAATGGTTACTTGTAGGCATAGACCAATTCATACCATCTAAAAAATTTCAACAAAAACCTAACAGACAGCCATGGTTCTCCCCAGAATGTGCTGCTGCTATCGCGCACAGAAATCACCTTTTCCATAACTACCAACGTAATAAATGCACTGAGACTAAAGCTGCTTTCAGGAACGCCAGCAACCACTGTAAAAGAGTAATAAAAAATGCAAGAGAGCTATATGCCCAGTCTGTTCAATCCAAAGTAGCTGATCAGCGGCTTGGCTCCCACCAGTTTTGGCAAATAACAAATAGGATCCTGAACAGAAGTGTGCGTTCTATCCCAACCATTATCAATGGACCAGAGGTCATCTCGTCAGCATCATACAAGGACAAACTATTTGCAAAGAACTTCGCAGCTAATTCTACCCTATACGACGAAGGCCATCAACTCCCCATATTCCTCTTATAACACATGAACACGCTAGGTAATATACAAATATCTGTGCATGAGGTCGCCAAGCTAATCAAGAACCTTGATTCCAGTAAAGCAACTGGCCCTGACGGCATCCCAATTATAGTGTTAAAAAAGCTTCAACCAGAACTTGCTCCCATACTTACGAAACTGTTTAAACGTTGCCTTAAGGAGAAGTGCTTTCCGACTCCCTGGAAAACCTCATCAGTATGCCCTGTATTTAAGAATTCAGGTGATAAGTCATCTCCCTCTCAGTACAGACCAATAAGTCTCCTGTGTGTTATGAGTAAGTTGCTGGAATCCATATTAAATAGAGAAATAGTAAACCACCTCAGCAGAAACAATCTTCTTAGTGACACACAATATGGTTTCCGTTCTGCAAGATCTACTGCAGATGTGCTAACGGTTATATCTCACAAGATTAGTGAATCTCTTGACAAAGGCTTCCTTTCTAGGGCAATTGCTCTTGACATATCAAAGGCCTTCGACAAGGTATGGAATAAGGGCCTACTTCACAAGATTTCCAGCTACGGTATAACTCGATCATCAGATTTCCAGCTACGGTATAACTCGATCATTAAATCATTTCTCTCCGATAGGCTCATAAGAGTAGTGGTCGATGAACAAAAATCAGAGGCCTGCAGTATTAATGCTGGAGTCCCTCAAGGGTCAATCCTGGTCTCAACTCTCTTCCTGATCTACATCAATGACCTCCCTAAACACATACTTAAATCATTCGTTGACATCTATGCTGATGACACGACCATCTATGGCAACACATCAAAGGCTGTAAATGACAAAGTTCTCTCTGATTCTCTCTCCTCTGATCTCAAGCGCATGGTTCAGTGGGGGAAGTCATGGCTGGTTACCTTTAATGCATCTAAAACCAAACTCCTATCTTTACATCATCAACGCTCTGATCCCCATCTGGCATCAATTGAAATGGATGGCTCTCGTCTGGGAGAAGCCCGATGTTTTGACAAGCTTCTGGGTTTGTCCTTTACTCCTGATCTGAAATGGAACACGTACATCAAGTCTGTTGCCAAGGTCGCTGGAAAGATGGTGGGATCCTTTTACCGCTCCAGAAGATATCTCACTACTGATGCAATTCTCTATGTATATAAAAGCCAAGTACGTCCAAGGATGGAATACTGCTGCCATATCTGGGCAGGAGCTGCTAAAAACAGCCTATCCTGTCTTGACAGAGTACAAAATAGACTTTGTGGCTTAGTGGGGGATGCCCTTTTCTCTACCCTGCAACCTCTCTCCCATAGAAGAGACGTTGCGAGCCTATCCTTGTTTTATCATTATTTCCATGGCAGGTGCTCGTCTGAACTCCAATCTCTGGTCCCCCCCTCGCCACTCTTTCACGAAAAACACCCATCTAGCTGAATCCACTGTGAAAAATTTCCCTCACTCTTTATCTATGCCTAAATCAAAACGTGGATTCCATGAACAAAGCTTCTTTCTTAGAACTGCACGCCTGTGGAACTCTGTTCCGTCTGCCTACTTCCCATCTGACTACAACTTGGATGTCTTCAAGTCCAACATTAAAAAATTCCTAATGAACCGCCCCCTTAAGTAAACACTTCATCAAATCTCCACACTAACGTACTGTACTTGCAATAACCTTTATCCCTGAGTGGCTTCCGGGCCTTGATAAGTGGTGACCACCGTGTAAAAAAAAAATAAAAAAAGTAATATAATGACGATTAAACTACACTGAATATTCCACGTTTCATCCACTCTAGGATTCTTCAGGCTTATGCGCATAAGCCTGAAGAATCCTAGAGTGGATGAAACGTGGAATATTCAGTGTAGCTTAATCACCATATATATTTTATAAATTATTAACTAGGTCTACCTACGTATTGAGCACTTTTGAAGTAAATACTTAAAGTTTACGCATAAATTTATACTTTTGTATATTAATTTTATGTGAGTAAATGAAGTAGTTATATATATATATATATATATATATATATATATATATATATATATATATAATAAAAGAGGTGCAATTTTTCCCCTCTGAACCAAAATACCGTTGGTTTACAACAGATGGCACACAAAAATTTATTTTGTTTACTCTATTAGCCATTACCTTATTTAACTATAGAACGACATTATAAACACATTAATTTGTAATATTAAAACATTAAATTTATTCCTAGGAGCGACATCATCATCATCGTCAGAACCTACAGAGGAAGTAGTTCCCATTTTTTCCTCTATTTGCCAAGTACTACAACTGTCACCCACTTACACTGCATATTTATACTCGCAGGGGACTTGAATTTACATCTCTTCCTATGTAATTTATATATTAACTTTTACACATAGTATTTACCTTCCCTTCTTCTACACTAAAAATATTAATGTCTCCCCATACTTGATCCTCATATTCTGCTTGGTTGATTCCAATATCCATGGATTATTGGAATGATTACATTCCCTTTACATAATGAACACTTAATGTCCGCCATTACTGATACATATATATAATTACATTATAGCCAACCATCGCAATCCAACAGTTTGCTTTGTTCTTTTTTTTTTTCTGGGATTTACATTTACATACTTTCCGTTTTATTTTACATTTGTTTTTCAATTTTTTTAAAATACACGATCTGAGTTTTTTTCCATTTCCAATCCCTATCGTATCGGCAGAGAGAGAGAGAGAGAGAGAGAGAGAGAGAGAGAGAGAGAGAGAGAGAGAGAGAGAGAGAGAATAACGTAACTGATTGACCTCACTTTATTAAAGCGTCATTGCTTGGTTTAAATAGAATAAAAACAAAAGATTATTTCAATTCAGTTTTCGTGGCACAGTGGAATGCGGGCCTGCCTTATAACCTACTGGTTACATGTTTGTGCCCAACCAAAGGAATACTTTAAAAAAAAAGTTATTATTATCGAATTCATACAGTTATATTGTTTTTTTTTTCTTTGTTTTTTTTTTTTAAAAATATCGAATGAAACGAAAAACCTTAATTAGGTTTTATTTTTTTATGGTGATATGTGAAATAATTGAAACTAAGTATTGCAGTTAATACAAAAAATAATAAACAATAAATACACGAAAGAAGTTTTGTTTCATTTCCTTAGGATAGGATTCCATGTTTTCGTTTGTGAATAAATTTCTGCTTCTTAATAAAACTTTGAGAAAACTATTTTTAGTTGTGGAGCCAGGCTACCTACTGCCTCTATTCCCCCCCCCCTCACTACTATTTAAAATTTTTTGCTCAATACCCATACTTCACCTTCTCTCTCCACCCGTTCTTGACATTCTGATAGCCGTTCTTACCATGAAGAGTTGGGAGTGTCTATTCTGAAAGCCGTTTGTAACATGAGGAGGTTGGGCAGCAGCAGCAGCAACAACAACAACAACAGTACTATAATTTTTATCGAAGGGGATAAATCACTGCTACTACTGCTGGTTTGCAATACTCTGCTTTGTCCATATTCAAACTGCTTTGTCCATATTCAAACTGCTTTGTCCATATTCAAACTGCTTTGTGACCGGCAACAATCTATTAGTCTGCAAAAGCCAATTGTTTCCCGACGTCAACAATGCAATATCGCGCATATTTAGGGAATTTACATCCATTTCTCTAAACGTATGAGTTATCGTCCCCGATTCTTTGACCATGAAGCGCCACCTGGTGACAGTCTCGTGCAACACACAAAAAATGGCGCCGTCTGTGTAATGCAGAAGTGCCGTAATGTAATATTGACAATGAAAATAAAGATTTAGACAACATATTTAGAAAATATGCGTTACTGCTGCTACAGATCCGTTTCTTTGCCCCCCCCCACCTCCTTCCGACAGAGACAGATACACCTACATTAACAGACCTTATAAAAGATACAAACTCGTTTTCTTCTCGTTTCATCCCACTTATTCCACCCTGTCATGCAGATAACAACAATCAGTCTCTTTTTCAGAAGAGTGACTTTCTGAGGAATCCTCTAGGTGTGTGAGTAGGTGTGTCTCTGCTTACCTCTAAACTGCTTACTTCCGAGAACTGGTTCGATACCAATCCATTTCTTGCTTATCACACCACGATCTATGGCAGAAACGTGGAAAAAACGAGTGCACACGCATCCACAACTATATTTTAAACAAAATGATCTACAGAATGGAAACATGAATTGGATAGTAACATTTAATGCTACTAAGATTAAGCTTCTTTCCTTTAACAATTACAAGGAACCTTCTTAATCATTATTAGGGTTATGTCAAGAGAATATTCTTACCATTGTTTTGACTCTCGAGTATATATCCGACACAGTTACTCAACCGAGAACCACATCACTCTATCTAAAAACATATAGGATATTAACTGATATATACTCGAGAGTCGAAATAATGAAAAAAATATTCTCCTGTCATAGCCCTAATCATCACTGATTTCCATGACTAATAGCACTCTACCTGAGAGTTCATCATTCAGATTCCTTAGCCTAACATTCATATAAATTGGGACAAATGCAGAGAAGACATTGCCAAGGCTGCTGCAAAGAAGCTGGCCTCTCTCTACCGTGCTTAAAAAACTAGTTACACCTGACAGCATCCTGTATCTCTACAAAGTCACCATGCATGGAGTATTTTTGCTACATCTGGGCTGGGACATCTACTCCTAGTTCATCACTCTTAAACAGTGTTCAAAAAGTTTCCAATCTTACAGGTCTACACTATCAGCCAAGCTCCAACCTCTGTCCCATCACGGCAATGTTGCATCCCTGTACTTGTTTTGCACATGCTTTAATGGAATGTTCTCCAACGAACTTGTAACACTGGTGAGCCCATGATGTAAATACCTTTGAGTAATCTGACAAGCAGCAAAATCCCACCCCTTCACTGTAGAGGTCTCCGGATGCCAGAAAACCTACTTCTAATAGTTTCTTCCCTCAAACTGCTAGAATTTGGAATTCTCTCCCCATTTCTTGTTTCCTTGACTGTACCAAGATGCAGAAGTTTAAATGTAATGTGAACAAACATCTTGCTGCTAAACTCCCTACTTAGAATGGCTCTGTAGGTATGATCCCTAATTCACAGTAATGCCCTACGTCTCAGTGACAGTGTGTTTTGGGTTTGATATGAGTAAATATATTTCTGAATTTTGGAGATGAGGACTAATCGTCCACAAGGACCTGTGGCATAGTGGATAAAGTTCTTGGTAAAATTCAGTTGTAATGTTACACTCTTCTGGAGGTTGAAGTTTCAATCCTCAGTGAGAGCGACACTCAAAAATACAATTACGAATTACTTAGGACTTCTACCCACTCATGGCTGACAGAATGAGAACATGCTACCCCCATGGATTAAATAAAGCTTTGAAATCGTTTGAAATTCCATGCAGATTCCCAGCTTCAACAGAAAGATTCCCAACTTTGGCAGGATATACCTTAAAAAGGTCAAAACGTTGTGAAAATAACACTGAAGAATAAGAACAGTAATCGGAAGAATTCAAATAATGAGTATTTGCGAGTAATTTTTAAGAAAATGCAACTTTTATTTGGTAACGTCAACTGCTGCTAACTACTGGAGTTCATAAGACGTGATGTGGTTCAATTTTGTTTTCTGTCAAGGCAAGAAAAGGTATTTTGGGTAGCACCTCCCCTGTTATTCCAACAGTACTCCATCTTAGAATGTATCTGACTCTATGGAATTGTTTTTTATTTACTATTAGCGAGGGGGAAGCGGCGCCCGGTTTTGCCCGGTCGTAAAATACGCTTAAATATGATATTTTAATTTGTCCAGATTTTGTATATATTATTATAGAGTCGTGATTTCAAAAGTAAAAAAAAAAAAAAAAGTATTTGGGTGGCATCAGCTGGAATTGAAACCGAAAGCAAAACTGTAGCATTCAAAGCTGGTGACGTTACCACTGTACCAACGTGGCCCGCATATGAACTGATTAAAAATAAATGTATTAAAAATTAATGTACAAAATGATTTTTTAATTTTGACCCATTTTTGACCCCTTAAAAACTATTTTATCCGGCTAAAGACCTACAAAAAAAAAAAAAAAAACAGCCAATAAAAAATCCAATCATTTGAGGCCCCTAGTGCCACTCTGTGATTTTTAGTTTCGGAAGAGATAGAGTTTGGAAATATGGAGACAGACAGACAGACATAGAGAGTTTTATAAATTAGATTAAGACTAACAGGGAGGAGTGAGGAGGGGGCGGCTTTGCCCGGGCGAAAAATATGTTTAAATATGATATTTTAATTTGTCCAGATTTCGTATATATTATTACAGTCATAATTTCAAAAGTAAAAACAAAAGTATTTGAGTGCCATCAGTTAGAATTAAAACTGAAACTGTAGCATCTAAAGGTGGTGACGTTACCACCATATCAACATGACGCACATATGGACAGAATAAAAATTAAAAATTAAAAAATAAACTAAGATGAATATATAAGGATTTTTTCAATTTTGACCCATTTTTAACTCCATAAAAACTATTTTATCCATTTTTAACTCCATAAAACTATTTTATCCATTTTTAACTCCATAAAACTATTTTTTCCATTTTTAACTCCATAAAACTATTTTTTCCATTTTTAACTCCATAAAACTATTTTTTCCATTTTTAACTCCATAAAAACTATTTTATCCATTTTTAACTCCATAAAAACTATTTTATCCATTTTTAACTCCATAAAACTATTTTTTCCATTTTTAACTCCATAAAAACTATTTTATCCATTTTTAACTCCATAAAAACTATTTTATCCATTTTTAACTCCATAAAAACTATTTTATCAATTTTTAACTCCATAAAACTATTTTTTCCATTTTTAACTCCATAAAAACTATTTTTTCCATTTTTAACTCCATAAAAACTATTTTATCCATTTTTAACTCCATAAAAACTATTTTATCCAGCTAAAGACTCATAAAAGAACGGTCCGTAAAAAATCCAATCACTTGAGGCCCCTTGCGCTGCTCTACGACTTTTAGTTTTGGATGTGATAGAATTTGAAAATATGGAGACAGACAGACAGATAGACAGACATATAGCCTTTTATATATTAGATTTATTAAAGTTTAAAAAAAAAAATCTATTTTAGGAATATTCTGTATTGGATACGTTTTGTTTTTATGATGTTTAATTTTAGTCTGACAGGCCCGCAGCAAACGTCGGAGGAACTTTTCTTGAAGAAAACCAAACTATCACATGTTTTCATTTAGATTATTCAATAATAATGATCACGATTTGCTTAGTGATTGCGTTTTCTTGAGGTGTGTCTTTAGTACGAACAATGTTATTACAAATTTAAACGTGACTTTATAGAGGAGCGTTTTTGGTTTTACTTTGTTTTAATAAAATAAAATACGCATCAAGTGCACTTGAAACCAAATCACAACGTAATATTAGGAAAATAAACAAATATTTTACTTGTTTGAAATTTATCACAAATATATTTCAGAGGTATACTCCATCTTCAGTATGTTGTTTTGTTTCTTTTTTTCCCCTTTTCTTCTTCCTTGCCATGTTGTAAATTTGGAGAAAGAAGTCTGTTTGTATAGAGCCGCATGTTGTATCTGTCGGTTGTATTTTGAAATGTTTGAACTGTGCGTAGGTCACGTGAGAATAACATCAAGAATGAGATTAAACTTTCACTCTTGACATATTAACGTATTTAACATTAATTAGGGTGGAACGATAAAGTTGTCGCCCTAAAGAAAAAAATCACTACAGCTTTATTTTAAAACTTTTACTGAAAAAATCAATTCAAGTAACTGGATCATGTAGTAGAGCTGACATCTAATTAATGTAGCCGCCTTCAGCCTCAATCACTGCCTCGATACAGGCCTGCAACTGGAAGCTTACCTTTTCTACAAGCCCTGGCGGCAGCTTGGTGAATACTGGCGGATGGCAGCAATCAGGCTGGCTTTGGTGTTGTGGGAGGTCATGTTGGTGATGTTCGTATGACCGAATGAAGTAGTCCAGCCGGTTCAGGTCGGGGGAAAAGGGAAGGCAGTAAGAGAAGTGTACAAAGTTGTAGCACTCCTTGTGAAGCCATCCTGGGTCTCTTTGGACTTGTATGCTGGTACCGAGTCCTGCTGCCACACCCAGGGTTTGCCAGCAGCCACCTGATTTCACTAGGGGATCATCACACTCTTCAGCACATCCAGGTACACTTTGGTGTTGACTTTACAGCCGAATTCGAAGATGTGAGGTGGCATGATGTGGCCCTCACTTGAAACCACACCAAAGACCATAACCGTGGCCGGAAACTTTGTTTTCATCACCCTGTGGTCACATCCCTGTTATTCGTGGCAATCCAGCGATGCATTTTGAGGGTGTTGGCAGTGGTCCTGTTGTCATGTTGGATCAGTAGAGAGCATGAATTGGACAGTGGCGCATCTCCGATCTTGCTCGTTATATAACTGTGCTGCATGCCCAGGTAACACTAATTCACCTTGCTTACAGGCTAAGAGCTGGGTGGAGTGTTTGACATGAGGTTTAAGGAATTTGTTTTTTTTCTCCGAAGTCTGGAATATGCCTTTATTGCCGATATGGTGGACAGAAAAGAGAAATAAAGTTGACATGGCGACGAGAGGTCTGCTCTATCATCTAGGAATATATTGCCATTGGGCCACCTGTTATAGTTAAGTGTCAGACCACCAAGTAATTGATGAGAACGAATCTGAGAGATGGGAGGGTATGGCTGATAGCCAGTTTCTTTGGACGGATGAATAAATTATTGACTTAAACATATATTTGGCTGGAAAGGAGAGAAAATGAGAGAGAAAAAAAGGGAAAAGAGAATTGAAGAAGGATATGGTTAAGATAGAGAAGGAAAAGGAGACTGAGAGGAAAACAGAATGATCTCAAGAGATGGGTGATTGGAATTAGCGTTTAATAAAAACCATTGTGTTCTGAGAAATAGGAGATTTTGCTGACTGGCATCGAGGAGTGTACATCGGTTTGGGCTCCTGCCCGGGGGACAGATGCTGAAACCCCCATAAGAGCTAAGTTAAAAGGCTCTTGTTCTTAGCTGGGAAATTGTTTAAACGAACCTAAGTTGTAACAACCTGTATCACGAAACTGTTGAGAACCCAAAGAATTTAACTTGTACAAAGTTTACCGTGAAGATCTTTTAAACAATTATTTTTGTTCATAAGAAATGATTTCAGAGTTATTTCTGAATTGTTGACTTGGAACACGGTTTATTACAGCACCGATGCCACAACCAGCCTGGACTGCACTGAAAGAGCAGCATAAAGCCATTCACCAGAGCATCTACGAAGGATGAACTCAACCGCGGCATCTGACAATGAACGGCCAGCTGAAGATAAGTAAAATGATTATTATATTGTCCAATTTCTACTGTACACTCTTTAACCCTTATCCTTGAGTGGCCTCTTGGCCTTGATAATGTGTTGATACCTATGAAAAAAAAAAAAAAAGAAAAAGAAAAAGTCCAATGTGAACAAGTTCTAATTGAATCGTCTCCCTAAGTAATCCAAGTTACAAAATTCCCACTGTTTACTATGCTAAAATCACAATGACTAATGTATACCTATTAACCCTTATCCTTGAGTGGCCTCTGGGCCTTGATAAGTGGTGACATCCATGTAAAAAAAAAAAAAAAAAAAAAATGTTCACATAGACTAAGGGTCGTGCACGTTTTGTATGCCCAGAGTATCAGAGTGGTAGATTGCAATAACTAGTAAGCGTCTGGCAACATTTTGAGGGGACCACCACTAGAAAGTTAAGAATGTAGCCTTGCTAGGTTGCATCTATGGTCCTGTGAGCTGGAATCGATGAACATGCCTAGAGGATATATATCACAGTTGAACATTTTTTTTTTTTTTTTTTTTACATGGAAGTCACCACTTATCAAGGCCAGGAAGCCACTCGGGGATAAGGGTTATTGCGTGTACAGTAATCAATGGGATAGTATCGTAGTAATCGTTAGTATTGGAGATTTGATAAAGTGTCTTACTTAAGAGGGCGGTTCATCAGGAATTTGTTTATGTTGGACTTGAAGATATCCAAGTTGTAGTCAGGTGGGAAATAGGCAAACGGAAGAGAGTTCCACAGGCGTGCAGTTCTAAGAAAGAAGCTTTGTTCATGGAATCTACATTTTGATTTAGGCAAAGTTAAAGAGTGGGGAAAATTACTGACAATGGTTTCAGCTAGACGGGTGTTTATCGTGAAAGATTGGCGAGGGGGGACCAGGGATTGGAGATCAGACGAGCACTTGCTATGGAAGTAACGATAAAACAAAGACAGGCTTGCAACGTCTCTTCTGTGGGAGAGAGGTTGCAGGGAAGAGAAAAGAGCATCCTCCACTAAGCCACGAAGTCTATTTTGTACTCTGTCAAGGCAGGATAGGCTGTTTTTAGCAGCTCCTGCCCAGATATGGCAGCAGTATTCCATCCTTGGACGTACTTGGCTTTTATATAGATAGAGAATTGCATCAGCAGTGAAATATCTTCTGGAGCGGTAGAAGGATCCCACCATTTTTCCGGCGACCTTGGCAACAGACTTGATGTACGTGTTCCATTTCAGATCAGGAGTAAAGGTCAATCCCAAAAGCTTGTCAAAACATGGCGCCTCCCCAAGACGAGAGCCATCCATTTCAATTGATGCTAGATGGGGTTCAGAGCGTTGATGATGTAAAGATAGGAGCTTGGTTTTAGATGCATTAAAAGTAACCAGTCACCTCTTCCCCCACTGTACCATGTGCTCAGATCAAAGGAGAGAGAGAGAGGACAGACATGATAGAAAACTGCTATTGCTTTTGGGATTTGTACACAAATGGTCTGCAACAAATAAAGAAAATCGGTTTTTATTGAACGGAAATGGAATCATGTCTTTTCTAGGGCGACGATTTTATCGTTCCATGCAAAGAAAAGTTAAACAATTCTGTATTTAAGTCAAAGTTGAAAAAAAAAGGAGGTTATACAAGTTAACTAGAGACGCGATTGACGAGTTATTGAAAAACAAATTCTCGCAGCTAAATTACCAATTCTCTGATAAATGAAAAAGTTAATTTCAGTAAGGAAAAGAAAGGAAAAAGGAAGAGAGAGACAGAGAGAGAGAGTGAGAGGGAGGAGGAGGAGGAGGAGGAGGAGGAGGGTGAGAAACAATGTAGGAAAGTGAGGGGAGACCAACACTTCCTGAAGAAGAGGAAAGAGGAAATAGAAATAAGGAAAGACTTAGAAAAATCAATTCAATAGAGAGAATTAGGAATTTAGGAAAACTCATACCCGGAAAACTCGACCCCAGAAAACTCGTCCCCTTTTGCTAGGTAGGAAAACTGGTCCCTTATTGAATAAATATCGATTGAAAACACATTTTATGACCGTTCTTGAAGAAGATATTGTCTTTAAAAGAGAATACACATCCCATAATATTTGTAAAAAATATTTTTACTTGTTTACTGTTGTTTTAAAAAAATTGAATTAATTTTTTTAAGTTTTAGTTTTCTACCTAGCTTTGAAAGTTTTGTGTCTTTCAACTTATTTTAAAGAGTTTAGTTAAAAAAAAAAGTAATGTCGAGTGTTACTTATGAACAAAAAATGTCCGACATAAGAGGACCACGTCACGTTTTAGGAGGATAATTGCTCAAAAATAGAAAATTAAAGAAAATATTAAGGTAGATATAGTTTTAAAACGAGCCCCCACCCCAAAGCAATAAATTTGTATATTTTTAGGTAATAATGCACATCCCATAATATTTAAAAAAAATATTTGTACATATTGTTTAAAAAAAATTGAATTGATTTTTCTAAGTTTTCGTTTTCTACCTAGCTTTGTAAGTTTTTGGTGTTTAAACTTATTTTAAAGAGTTTATTTAATTAAAAAGAAATAACAAGTAATGTCAAACTCGACATTACTTAGTAAATAATTTTGAACAAAAAATGTCCGAAAATTAAAGAAAATACTGAGGTAAATATAGTTTTAAAACGAGCCTCCCCACCTCCAAAAGAAAATAAATTTGTATATTTTTAAGTACTGCACAAGTGCCCCCGAAATGACTTTAAACGATACCCTCCCCTCCCAATGTTAAGAATGGCTTTCGAAATAACGTTATTATTTCAGCGCGGTACCAAAATTACATAAGACCGTGTTTTCTTTTTTGTTTTCTAATAACACAAGAATTATTTGTGGGAGATGTCCTTTTCTCTTCGCTGCAACCTCTATCTCACAGAAGAGATGTTGCGAGTTTGTCTCTGCTTTATCGTTATTTTCATGGAAAGTGTTCGACTGAGCTTCAATCTATAGTCCCCCCTCGCCAAACTTTCACAAGAAACACTAGACTAGCTGAAAACATTATCAATAATTTTCCACACTCTTTATCTGTGCCTAAACCTAAACATAGATTCCATAATCAAAGCTTCTTTCTGAGAACTGCACGCCTGTGGAATTGTCTTCCGTTTTCCTGCTTTCCAGCTGTCTATATTATGGTTGTCTTCAAGTCCAACGTGAACACGTTTCTGATGAGCCGTTCCACTTAAGTTAACAAATTTACCGAACTTCCATTACTATTGATTACTATATTGTCCTTTTGACTACTCTACACTCTTTAACCCTTATCCTTGAGTGGCCTATCGACCTTGATAAGTGGTGACGCCTATGTAAAAAAAAAACAAACAAAAAAACCTGAAATAATTCTTCTAAATAAAATAATTGCTTTCTTTGATAATACGTGTTTTGTTTCTTTATTTTTGTTTCGTAATGACACAAAAAGTGTTAAAACTAGAGTATTTTTTTAATAAATATTTGGTTTCGTTTTTCGTATCTTGACTCCGTGATCAAGTTTATATTTTTAAGCAAGAGTTAAAAATAATTTTTAAAAATATTATGGGTGTGTGTGCATACTGCATAGTCTCTTTTAAAAACAATATCTCCTTTAAGAACGGTGATAAAATGTGTTTTCAATCGATATTTATTCAATAAGGGACCAGTTTTCCTACCTAATAAAAAAGGGGGGGGGGAGTTTTTTGGGTACTAGTTTTCCGGGTACGAGTTTTCCGGTACGGGTTTTCCGGAGACGAGTTTTCCCGAGACGAGTTTTCCGGACACCGAGAATTAGATGTAAAAGTCTAAGGAGCAAATAACGTGTCAATAAAATCACGTTTTTTAAACGTCCTTTTGGCATTTCCTGATGAATCTACGATGGTGTTTGTCGAAAATTACCCGGATTTGGGATCAATGCCGTTAATCTAAACTTCTCCCAGAAATCTTAGAAGATACATTGTTGAAAACTAAGCCAATCCAGAAACGTGTTTATAAAATAAGAAAAATATTATTATCTATTTTCTTTGTATATGGACAATGTATATTTCAAAATTTAGTGTGACAGACCAACGAAAATGCTATTTCAAGATAAAGTGCGACAGACCAACAAAAATGCTATTTAAAAATAAAGCACGACAAACCAACGAAAATGCTATTTCAAAATAAAGTACGACAGACCAACGAAAATGCTATTTCAAAATAAAGTGTGACAGACTAATAAAAACTCTATTTCAAGATAAAGTGTGACAGACCAACAAACATGTAATTTCAAATTTAAATGTGACAGACCAACGAAAATGCTATTTCAAAATAAAGTGTGACAGAACAACAAACGTATAATTTGAAACTGAAATGTGACAGACTAATGAAAATGCTATTTCAAATTGAAATGTGATAGACCAACACATATGCTATTTCAAAATAAAGTGTGACAGACCAACGAAACTGCAAGTTAAAAATAAAGTGCGACAGATCAACAAAAATGCTATTTCAAAATAAAGTGTGACAGATCAACGAAAATGCTATTTCAAAATAAAATGTGACAGACCAACAAAAATGCTATTTCAAAATAAAGTATGACAGGCCGACGAAAATGCTATTTCAAAATAATGTGTGACAGACTGACAGACCAACGAAAATGCTATTTCAAAATAAAGTGCGACAAACAGACAACGCTTCTCACAATACGGAACCATTCAAGAAATTATCACACACACAAAAAGTTGTTTGAAATATAAATCCATTTCGCTCATTTAGTTTCCTCCTTCGCCGCAAACAAGTCGCGCGCACCTTCAATTTTCTCTGTTTTTTGCGGGTGTGCGCGCGCTCACGCGTGTGTGTGCTTTTTTTTCTTTAAAAAAGAAAAAAACTTCTGCTACAAACATAAGCTGGATAATAATAACAACGTGTATTGATTTTAGAAAGATAAGCCCGTCACTTGCAAGTTCATTTTTTTTTTTTGTTTTAAAGAGCCGTGACCAAATGGTTTTGTTTATTAAGTTAGATTTTTGACAACTGCGAATTTACATTTTTACTTTATTTTATTTTATTTTTTGACAACTATTTGAAGTTTATTTGAACTTAGGACACTGTATTTTACCGGACGGGACAAGTAAGTGGTGAGTATTTAGTTATTTATTTTTTCTATCGAGTTTTTTTTTCTTTCAGTGTATTGTTATTTTGATAATGAACAAAATGGATTTTTTTTAAAAATTTAAACATGGAAATTTCATGGACCCTAATAAGTACATTGCATTGAACGCGTGTGTGCTTTAAACATTTTACTTTGCGACAATATTCCCCCCCCCCATATATTTTTTTTTTTCAAAAGAAAATGCAGCTTATATCGTTTACTTTAATCATATCTTCATTTACTACAGCTATATTGAATCGGTTAGCTTCCAAAAAATGTCTGTCAAACAAACGTTTCCTTTATTACTAATCAGTTTTTTTATACCTACTTTTAGACCCAGGATAAGTTTAAAACTCTGGGACACCTCAGAGTGGAGTATAGTTTTATTTGGTTCATCCTCCCAAGCATTATCTCTAACATTTGGGAGAGCGTATTGTTTTATTGTCCGTTTGGGGTTTGTTTTACTGTACACATAGATTCGAAAAAAGTTGTCAAAACACAAATATATAACAAATAAATGTTATCAAAGGCAAGATAAGTTACTTTTCTACCTAACTGGATATGTTTTCAGTGTTTTTATTTAATGTAACATGTTTATTCAGCTCGAAAAACATACTGTGTTTACCGATGTATTGGTAAATTCAAAATGGCGCCGGACTCTCTCTTTAACACGGTAAGTTCGGGAAAAGGTGTTATAAATAATAAACTAAACAAAATACTATTAAAAAAACACCGAATATATGTCAACCTATGTCACGGTAATATATATTGAGCGAGTTTCTAACAGTATTTTGTCTAGTTTTATATTTATAGCACCGTTTCCAAACTTACCGTGTTAAAGAGCGAGTCGGGCGCCATTTTGAATTTTCCAATACATCGGAAAACGATGTATGTTTTTCGAGCTGAATAAACATGTTACATTGAATAAAAACACGAAAAACATATCCAGTTTGGTAGAAAAGTAACTTATCTTGCCTTTGATGACATTTATTTGTTATATATTTGTTTTTTGACAACTTTTTCGACACTACAGTAATACAAACCCAAAACAACTTTTAAACTTTTAGTATTATTGAAGATTAACACTGTGAGCCCCCCCCCCATCGATTTTACTTTTTTTAGACTATTAGATGTAAAACACTCTGAAACTATCCGGCGGAAAAAAAAAAAAAAAAAAAAAAAAAAACGGCGGACCTGAGACGAGCACCCTCCCTTATACATTAGTGTCCAATCAATAATAATCCATTAAAAAAAAACAAAAACAAACAAACCCAAAGCCGTTCTTAACATGAGAAAGCTGGGTATTTATTCCGAAAGCCGTTCTTAACATGGGGAGGGTCGGGGTCTAATTTCGAAAGGAGTTCTTCGAGAGCGGGGGGGGGGGGAGGTGATTCTCGTTCAGGTCCACCCCCTAAAAATGTAAACAATTAATTGGCTCTTATTTAGAATTCAACCTAATTGTTAATATATAAAATCTTTATGTACGTAATCGTCACGGAACATTCCCAAAATTAGGTAAATTGATCAAATATGTTTATTTTTTTATAAAGAAAATCGGTTTTAAACAATTTAAGCCGATTAACGTGAACTCGTTAGCATTACAAGACTTATTTCGTAAGTTTGAATTATTGTAAACTTATCTGCTCCCCTTTTTTCAAGATAGCGACATGAGATAAATCCCCCATTTTTTTTTGTTTACTCATAATTTTTTTTTCTTTTTTTTTTTTTTTTTTTTTTTTTTTTTTTTTTAGTTTAAAAATAAAACTACTAAATAAGAACTCAATTATTTCAGAATTTGAAAGAGTTTCACGGAAATCATCTATTTCCGGTCCAACAGTTAAATATTTTTTTTTGTATTTCTACAGAAATTGAACCGAATTGTATGTGTATGTTGAAGGTAGTTAAGCTAACCTTAACTTAAGTTTTAGGTTCGGTTCGGTTCGGTTCAAATTATGTAGAAACTTTTTTCTTTGGGTAGCTCGGGAGGATAACTTATTTTTATTTTTTTAGCAATGTTATTTTACGGGTGACTTTTTTTTTTTTTTTTTAATATCCGCCACTAATCACAATCAAGGATTTGTCTCACGTGACTTAATTTAAAATGATTGCGATCCCTTAAATGCGTCTGCTTTGAATATTTAAAAAATAAATAAAAGAATAAAATAAACGTCGGTGCTTTTTTTTTTTTTTTTTTACGTCTACGCTAATTAATTCGTTCCTTCGGACCAAGATCAAAGTGTAATATCTGTTCTTCAGATGCTGCAGTGCTGCTGCTGCAGTTGCTGCACTCTGCAGTGCAGGTGCACGTCAATTTCTTGTTCTGTCAGTGGATGAGAAATCCTTCATGACTGAGACAATTTTTATTTTTGTTCCTTTTCTCCACCTTAAAAAACGACCCTGGTGTCTAACTCTGTCCTGTGGGAAGGCATTGTAAATAGGTGCTCTAATTAATTCGCCATGAATTCCCAATATTTTACATTTATTTCGTATTTATTTATTTTTATTTTTTAGTCCTGTTTCCGGTTCGGTGTTTTCGCTTCTTAAATTAACTTTGAGACGAATTTTTATTTATTTTTTATTTTTTTTAAATTCTGTTAGAGTAATCTATTCGTTAACCTTACCGGATTAATTACCGACTTTACAATATTTTCTTTTCGGTTCATGCATTTTCATTTTTTTAAAAACTTTTCAAAATAGAATTGTTAGTGATTTGATACTACGTAATGTTTTTTTTTTTTTTTTTTTTTTTTTTTTTTTTTTTTTTATCCTCGATCAGTGAAGGAGAAATCCTTCTAGACTGCGACAAAAAAAACATTAAAGAGGAAAATAAGTAAAAAAAAAAAAGTTAAATTATGCAAGAAAAAAACATGAAAAATAATTTAAACAACTTTTAAACAATTTTTATTTTAAATTAATTTTTTTTTTTAAATGGAAGCATGTTTCTTGCATTTATTCTGCATAAATAAAAATAAAAGTTGTTTAAATTACCTTTTTAATTTATTTTTTACGGTAAAGGTGCAGTATCTTTCCCCCCTCCAAAAATCCTATAAAATTACCACTAGAATAGGGTTTCGAGAGTGCTGAAAACGAAAATAACGTTTAAAATTCCAGGAAACTAGAAGTTTCCAAGATATGAAGAAATTCTAGTTTGAAAAAGTTGGGGATCACTTTTCTATTTTAATTTAACGTAAAATAACACTCCCTTTTGGAAGGGGGAGGCGTTTGTTATTTTATTTATTTATTTATTTTTTTTTTTATAGAGGTAGTGTTCATTTGGTAGTTGTGGCCTGGTAGATCAACATAAAACCTACCTGAAAAAAAAAAATTGTTTTCTCTAGGTTTTCGGGTGTGCTGAAAACAAATATCGCATTTAAATTTTCCGAAAATAAGTATTTTTCCGGATATTAAGCAATGTAATTTTTTGTTATAAGTGGTGACCATTATTGTACGCGCAAGCGTGCATATTTTTTGCCTCGTCATCACAGGTTGAAAATTGAGGCT
This sequence comes from Euprymna scolopes, assembly GCF_053919585.1. Classification (NCBI taxonomy): domain Eukaryota; kingdom Metazoa; phylum Mollusca; class Cephalopoda; order Sepiida; family Sepiolidae; genus Euprymna; species Euprymna scolopes. The sequence goes on from NC_136519.1 coordinate 9,286,239, forward strand.
GAATGAGATTTAAACGTCTGATAACCGTGTGAACGTTGTTCAAACGCATGTGTCAAACAATAATAGGAAATCCATTGCTTAAAAAGCACTCGATATTAAGAATTTAAGATTTAACGGTTGAAAAGACCAGACAAGTGCAAAATTGATTTTAATAAACATTTCAACGTTTCTACACTATTGGGGCGAAATTTCGTAATACTGAATTTCTCATTAAAACAATGGTATCTACGTATTCCTCGTATTTTTAAGATGATTATATCCCAAAATTACGAAAATCGATAAGGTAGAAAATTATTAAAGAACATAAAAATAGAATTTGATGAAAACGATTGTACCTATTTACTATGCCTCCCCACGGGACAGAGTTAGACACCAGGGTCGTTTTTTAACGTGGAGAAAAGGTACAAAAATAAAAATTGTCTCAGTCGTGAAGGATTTCTCCTCCACCGAAAGAGAACAAGAAATAGAAGTGCACGGGCAGCATCTGAAGAACAGATACTACACTTTGATCTTGTCCCGAAGGCCAATATTGTGATGAAAACGATTGTAAGACACAGGAAAGTTTAAAAGGGAGGTAATTTTCCGTTTTAAATTAAACAAGATGGCGAAAATTTTTCTCATGCTAACACGATTAAAGATGTTTCGTTTAATAAATCAGCAATATTCAGGTAATTTCGCCTGCATAATTTGGAAGCTACTATTGTAATTTATTAGAATTAACAAAAAAATCAGTTAAAACCAATGTTTTTTTTTATCTGAAAACTCCATTTATCGACTACAAAATATCGTCCCAATAATGTAGAAGTACCCGCGTTTTTTAAAATTTTATTTATTTACTAAAGATGCTTAGGCTTTGCGCAGGACTTTGCTGTATGCTCCGTTTATGAAGAGCCACACCAAATATGATCTTAATCTTTGGCCTAGGTGGGGGGACTAGGTGTGTCAGAATTTTTTGGGAATTTTTGACACCCTTCTTCACACAAAACTGCGAATAAAATATACAAAACTCGTAATTTCTCTTTTTAAAGTGGTTTGTTTAATTTCTTTATGGAATATACTTCCAAAATAAACTATTGAAGTTTTTGAAAAATAATAGAAATATTATTTTTATTTAAAAAAAAAACAACAGTGTTTACAAAGTCCCTGCGCGCGTTCATGCAGCCTTTTATTTTATTATTTTTTTTTTACGTAATAAAATTAATTGAATTTTACGTGTGAAATTTTTTTCAATTTTTTTCAATTTAAAAATCTATCAAAATTTTTCTATTAGTTCAATTTTTACAATATTTGCAGGTTCAATGTGAAATTTTATGCTCTTTCCAATAAACCGAATATAATATTCTAGACATACGTTTTTTTTTTTAAATTCACCCACCCCCATTTTGAAATGTCTATTAAAATGAAAATAATTAATTTTCTCACCTCAGATTTATATATCACAAAGTGAAGATCTTCCTGATCTACATCAATGATCTCCCTAAACACATACTTAAATCATTCGTTGACATCTATGCTGATGACACGACCATCTACAGCAACACATCAAAGGCTGTAAATGACAAAGCTCTCTCTGATTCTCTCTCCTCTGATCTCGAGCGAGTGGTTCAGTGAGGGAAGATGTGGCTGGTTACCTTTAATGCATCTAAAACCAAGCTTCTATCTTTACATCATCAACATTCTGATCCCCATCTGGTATCAATTGAAATGGATGGCTCTCATCTAGGAGAAGCCCCGTGTTTTGACAAGCTTCTGGGATTGACCTTTACTCCTGATCTGAAATGGAACAGGTACATCAAGTTTGTTGCCAAGGTCGCTGGAAAGATGGTGGGATCCTTCTACCGCTTCAGAAGATATCTCACTACTGATGCAATTCTCTATCTATATAAAAGCCAAGTACGTCCAAGGATGGAATACTGTTGCCATATCTGGGCAGGAGCTGCTAAAAACAGCCTATCCTGCCTTGACAGAGTACAAAATAGACTTTGTGGCTTAGTGGAGGATGCCCTTTTCTCTTCCCTGCAACCTCTCTCCCACAGAAGAGACGTTGCGAGCCTATCCTTGTTTTATCGTTATTTCCATGGCAGGTGCTCATCTGAACTCCAATCTCTGGTCCCCCCTCGCCCATCTTTTACGAAAAACACCCGTCTAGCTGAATCCACGTTCAAAAATTTCCCCCACTCTATATCTGTGCCTAAATCAAAACGCGGATTCCATGAACAAAGCTTCTTTCTTAGAACTGCACGCCTGTGGAACTCTGTGCCGTCTGCCTGCTTCCCACCTGACTACAACCTGGATATCTTCAAGTTCAACGTAAACAAATTCCTGATGAGTACTGTACTTGCAATAACCCTTATCCCTGAGTGGCTTCCGGGCCTTGATAAGTGACCACCGTGAAAAAAAAAAAATCAATAAATAATTTAATTTAAAACAAACAAACAAAAAAGAATAGTTTTGTGCAAATTTACCTGTAAAGTCAAGTTTAAAACTTTTTTTTTTTTTTTTTTTTTTTTTAGTGAAACCTGACATTTTTAAAATTTTGACCTGAAAAGATTGAACACCTGCAACAATTTTTCTGCTTCATTCAATGTATATATTTTTTTCTTTTTTTTTTTTTTTTTTTTTTTTTTTTTTTGATTTAAAAAAAATCACTCCATAAAGAAGAAATAAAATATATTAAATCAAAAACTCATGTATTTCTTTAAGAGAATAAAAAAAAAAAAAAAAATAGAAAAAAAAGAAACTGCTAGTGGGGGACTATCATCATGCCATGTTTAGTCATGATTGGTCCAGTAGTGTGGACTGTAAGAGTATATATACACAGTATATGATCTGGACCATAACCTTAAAAAATGGTGTGCACCATCTCCAAGTGGGAGACCATCATCATGGCAGGTTTGGTCATGATCAGTCCAGTAGTGTGGGCTGTAGGAGTTATGTGTGTGCACACACACACACACACACACACACACACACACACACACACACACACACACAGAGCTACCACTTATATATATAGATTTTTATGAAAATTGGGTACATTTTTACTTACTTTCCACCTTAACAATCACCTTTAAAATTACGACTTGCATAGACTTTCGAGTATGCTGAAAACGAATATCGCATTTACAAATATCCGCAAACAAATAATTTTTCGGATATCAATGTAATTCCTTATGTTATAAGTGGTGACCACTGTTGTACACGCAAGCACGCACCCCCAAAAATATTTGCGGTAAATTTAAATGCGATATTCGTTTTCAGCATACTCGAAAACCAGTAAAAGTCGTCATTTTAAAGGTGATTATTCAAGGTGGAAAAGTAAGTAAAAATTTTTTTATCCAATATGCATCTGATTATCCTAATTGCCATTTGATTTCCTACGTGTTCATACATGTTTAACATTTAAAAATAGGTACTTATGCAGAATACGGACCATGCTGAAATGGTGTTATTAAACCTATTCTTAACATCGCATTAAAAAAAAAAAAAAACTATTCTGTACTTTCACCTAACAATGTATGTAACAAACAAGATACCGTAACAATTGAATTGAACTTGAAGATCCTATCTAAAAAAAAAAAAAAAAAAAAAAAAAAATTGAAAAGTTAAATTTGTGAATTAACACCCTAAATCCCCTCCTCCCAAATGATTTTGTGCATGAAAACTTGATGGAAAGGAGAAGAAAAAAAAACAAAACAAAAAAAAAAAAAACGATTATTTTAGAATTTACACTGAGGGATCAGTTCCGTATAAAATTTTATGGTACATTTTGATATCACCCGGTTTGTTTTCATTTTATGATAGTCCCACCTGTGGCATCGAAAGAGTTAACAAATCACCTCCCCCGTCACTCCCTTTGTTAAAAATGGCTTTCTAAATTTGCCAGTTAAAATGCACAAATGCTGATTTAACATAAAATGAACATCATTCCCGGGTCATTGTAACTTTTTAGGGTTGTTAATTATTTATTTTTTTTACAATTAATCTGAAGTCCGACTGGCAAGGTCGTAAAAACACACGTAATCGCTTACAAAACAAAAGTAAAAGAAAAAGCACAGAAATTATACCTCCTCTCAAATTAGTTAACTGCCCTAAAACGCTAGAATATACTGAAATTGGGAGAGGGGGTATTTTACTTTAATATTACGCACGAAACTGATCCTCACACTAAATTCTGAAATAATTACATTTTTTTTATTTTTTCAGGGCGTTCAAACGTAATCACCTAAAAGAGTGACTATTTCCGGTTTTGAAATCGGAAATTAACAACCAGTGGCACTCCCTCATAATTTTCGATTTTGGTGCAATTTTAATTTCATTAGTTTGTACAAATTTCGTTAACAAATTTTGGTAAATGTTACTTTTAACTGTAACCCAACGCTGACTATCCTAGTTTGTGATTTTAGGGGTTTTCGAAACCGTTGAAAACGAATCTGTCATTTAAACCCGTCACAAAATTAACATTCTGTTTTGAAGACCTGTTTCTAGGGAATATTTTCTTGCGAATAACTCATTTTGTAGCTGTTGGAAACCTCAACAGGAAAAGGTGGGTGGGGGTATTTTGCTGCGTGTTGCCTTAGTCGGGAGTATGTACGTCGAGGAGACACAAGTGCTTTGAGTTCATCAGAGCACATTTCATTAAAATACTTGTAAAACAGGCGCGGGGATGCAACAATGCAACATTGCGGCGATAGGACAGAGGTTGGAGCTTGGTTGACAGTGCGAGATCTATTAGATTTGAGGTTCTTTTTTAGGGTACCCTGTCTAATAGCGAGAGACTAGAAGTAAATGCACCAGCCAAATGTGACAACAATACTCCATGCATGAGTGAATTGTGGCTTTATAAATATACGGTTATACTCTCAGGTGTGAGTAATTTTCTAGTATGGTAGAGGGAATCCACCTTCTTTATAGCTGCTCTGACAATGTCCTCAATGTATCTATTCCCATTCATTTGGATGTGAAGCCGAAGAATTTGGACGATGATGAGCTATCAGAATTTTGGGGGGAATTTTTGACACCCCGAACACGAAGCTGTGAATAAAATATAAAAAAAAATACTCGTAATTTCTCTTTTAAAAGTGGGTTGTTTATTTTCTTAATGGAATATATGTAACGAACCAGGGTATAATACCCTAGCTCGCCACAAGAAAATAATGAAACGAATGGAATTGAAGGAAACAAAGACTCAATTGATGGATAAGATAAACGTCGTTTATTTACTGTTGAAAGAATGTTTTAGATATAACATGTGTTCATGTCCACGAGTGTAACCAATGTTCGTTGCGGGACTGGTATTGTAGAAGGAATAGGAAATATGTGTTCATCTCAAGGTCGGGGCACTATCGTTTGTTCGCGCGTGGGAATTGAAGTGAGTGTTGTAGTGGAAATTGAGAATGATAGTCCAGTGTGTAGACAAAGAAGAGGATATGAGAGTTGACATCAGTTAGTAGTCAGCTACGCGAAGGTGTTCTCGGGGACCAGTAGTAGATAGAGAAAGAGTGGGAATGTGTACATACAGTCTGTTAGCTAGTGCTCCATACATAGTAGTAAGTGGGCATGGCGCGCGCGAGCGTGCGCCTCCCTAAAGGGAGGCGGCTGGTTAGTCCAACCTCTCTGGTCGAGAGCTGGTGTTAAAAGGGTTAGAAACAGCTTGTCTCTTTGTTTTATACTCGTTTCCGGTGATCATTTGCGCATGTGTATAATTCCTTAGAAAGCGGAAGTGATGTCGCCCATGTGTGCGTTCGTGTGCGCGTACATGTGTGCGTTAGCGTGTGTGTCTATACACGTGAATGTGAGTGTATGTACGCGAACGTGAATATGTGTACATGTGTGATGTGGGCGCGTATGTTTGTGTGCGCGTATGTATATGACATAGCTTGAAATGTGAATGTGTGTTTTTGTGTGAGACTTGAAAAAGGCTCGTACATATACTTCCAAAATAAACTAATAAAGTTGTTTGAAAAATAATAGAAATATTATTTTTTTATTTAAAAAAAAAAAAAAAGTGTTTACAAAGTGCCGGCGCGCCTTCATGCAGACATTTTTTTTTTTATGTAATGAAATCAATTTAATTTTACGAGTTAATTTTTTTTCAATTTTTAAACTTTAAAAATCTATCAATTTTTCTATTAGTTAAATTTTTACGATATTTTCAGGGTCAATGTGAAATTTTATGCTCTTTCCAATAAACCGAATATAATATTTTAGACAAACGTTTTTTTTTTTTTTTTTTTTTTTTTTAAATTCACTCCCCTCCCCCATTTTGAAATGTCTATTAAAATTTTAATAATTAATTTACTCACCAAAATTTTATATATCACAAATTGAAGATAAAAGATCAATAAATAATATATTGTAAATCAAAACAAACAAAAAAAAGATGTGTTTTTTGGAAATTTACCTGTAAAATCCAAAGTGTAAAACCTTTTTTTTTTTTTTTTAATTGGAAGCCTGTGTTTTGCTGATATTGTCCAGCAAGTAATGGATGCTGACAAAAATTTTTTTCTATTTCATTCAATGTTTCATTTTTTTTTTTTATTTTATTTTTTATTTTTTTTAAGGCAAAAACTTATAAGTAAAATTTGACTATTTTTAAACTATGGGAACACATATTTCTTCAGACATAAGGCTAGACGGCTAAAGCGAACGTGTGGTTTTTACTGCCTTTTGTCCATCCGTAGTTCTAAACAAGGACAAACCGCTACTTCTGGTTTTTCGATAAAGACATAGAAATGCTTGCGTAATCGTGCTTTTTTCAAATAGTCGTTTAAAAAATTCTTTTATTTAAAAAATAAATGGAATTTAAAATATAAATATGGATAAATTCTGAACAATGAAGAATGGAACTAAACATTCAATAGTATTTTTTATAGGTAAGTGATTTTTGGGAATTTATATCGATTTTTTAAAAAAATTTTTTTTTTATAACCGAAGTAAGTAAAATTTCGTTGATTTTCTTCAAATCTTTTTTAAAGAAAACCGATTTAAAAAAACAAATATTACATAATTTGCTATTAAACGAACAGGTTTAATAGCAAATTATGCAATATTTGTTTTTTTTTTTTTTTTTAATTTAAAAAAATTTGGTCTTTGTTCCTTTAATTGAAAAAAAAAATTAGGGTTTGAATTACATTTTTCAAGTAGTTATAAGCTTGTAAAGATAGAAGGTCGAATTATTCATTTTTTTCACGCATTCATAACATCGGTTTCTGACGCTGCTAATGATGAGCTCTCGGGCAAAGTTTTATATTTATGGCAATCAGTGGTAAAAAAAAAAAGGTAAATTTTTAGATTAGGTCTACCTCCACAATATTCTTTAAAATTACGACTTTTAAAGGTTTTCGACTATGCTGAATACAAAAATTGCATTGAAATTTTGCAGAAATAAGTAGTTATCGAGATATAAAAAGTTGTATTATGCATTGTATTCTTTGGCGACCATCTTTTTTACAAAAACAAAAATAATCATACTAGACCTCTAGGGTAGCTAACAAAAAAAATGCTTACTAAATAAATACTGTGCCTTTTTTTTTTTTTTTTTTTTTTAAGGATGTGTAGTGGGCTTAATAATAAAGGTCTGAAGAACAATCCCCCCCACTTAAAAATAAACCTTTATCCCTAACATTAATCTTGCCTGAAATTAGCCTTCAGGCCAAGATCAGTGTAGTAGCAGATCTGATGCTGCACTTTGTCTTTTCTGTCCTCGGTCGGTAGAGGAGAAATCCTTCATGATTGAGACAATTTTAATTTTTGTTTCTATCCAAAGTGCTCCTTTTGGACAGCTGGGTTTTCCCCACATTAAAAACTGACCTTGTGACTAACTCTGTCCTCGTGGAGAGGAAAATAAATAGCGACATAAATTTTGTGACCCTCCTAAAAAAAAAACAAAAAAACTGTGACCCTACCACTAACCTTAAGTCAGAGAGGCAAGGCCCCCAAGCAAAACCTCTTCTAAACTACATGTAATCGTTTAAAAAGTAAAACCCTTCTACCTCTACCACACGCACTGCTTAAAAAAAGAATAACTGTCCTAAAATTTAAAATTATTCTGAAATTGGAGATTTTTTTGCGTTCAATTTATATACGAAAATGGTATCCCATTCTAAAATACTTTGCACAAAGCTTTTCAGCTTTTTAAAATTTATTTTTTACATTTTTATCTAAAAAAACAATGCACAGTGCCGCTTTGGTGTAAGGAACATAATTTGCAGAGATACTATGTAGGGAGTTGAGCAGCAAGATGTCTGTTTACATTACACTTGAACTTCTGCATGTCAGTACAGTCATGGAAGCAGGAACCCGGGAGGGAATTCCAAAGTCTAGCACTCAGAGGGAAGGAATTATTTAAGTAGAAGGCTTCCTGGCATCTATGGATCTGTACTGTGTAGGGGTGGGATTTTGCTGCTTGTCAGGTTTGTGAAGGGTATGTACTTTGGGAGGGTACAAAGGCTTATAGTTCGTCGGAGCACTTACCATCAAAATACTTGTAAACCATGTAACATTTCGTCGATGGGACACATGTTGAAACCTAACTGACAGTGCGGGACAGGTTGGCGACTCTTTTAAACCCTGTCTAAGAATGACAGACTAGTAGAAGCTCAAATGTGACAGCAATCCTCCATAGATGGGCGAATGATGGCCCTGTAGAGGTGCAGTGGCTGCAGTGCACAGTGCACTGCACTAGGATACTCTCGGGCTTAAATAACTTTCTAGCACAGTAGAGATTGAGAAAGACCATTTTTTTTTCTTTTTCTTTTTTTTTTTTCTTACACATAATCGCTTAATAAAAGTAGAATCTCACTTTCTTCTGTGTGTGAGAGTGAGAGATATTTAGTATGCCAAAAGTTCAATTATAAAATAAGTAAAAATTTACTTTGAAGAAATCAACGTTTTGTCTGGAAACCGACAAACGCAACAAACGTTGACCGATTTTTTTTTTTTTTTTTTTTTTCCTGTTCGCGACGTGTTGAGCAGGACATTATTAAAATGATTTATTATTATCCGGGCTTTCACTTCCATCTGACACCATTTTAATGCTGGGACGAAGAACAACTTTTATTGTTTTACGAAAACAGTTTTAACCGTAAGTTGTACTTCAATTTGGCAGGGAATACCGTAAACGGTTCTGGATCAGAATAGTGCATTTTGAACAAACGCATTTCAGGTAAAAATATTATTACGTACTTACGTGTTATGTCGAAATTAGTGTATATTCCAAAAATTACGAAAAATTATTACAAGTAAAAGTAAAATTTATGGAGTTTATAGCTTTTATAGTATGTTTTATAGTGGGGGAAAAAATCTCAAAATACAGGGAGCCAATCATTTTGACAATCCGCCATTTCAAAATACCGAACCGTTGTTGCGGATGATTTTTCGTAATTTTTGGAATTTAGACTAATTTTGAGATAACCCGCAAGTACATAATGCTTTTACCTGAAATGTGTTTGTTTCAAAATTCACTGTTCTGCACAAGCACGCCGTAAATCTTTACTAATGTCATTGGTTTTAGCAAAGACTTTTAATTTAAAGCCTTAATCCATCTGAACTTAGAATAAGAAAAGTAGCTGTCGGTCGTCTGGGAAGATCGATAATCGCCCACCAAAATCGAAAATTAAACAAAATACTGGTAGAAACCCACCCAATCATCATCAATCGTTCAAAAATGTAATGTTCTACCAGACAAATGGAATTACCTCTTACGATTAACTAGTCAGTGTCACCCAGGATACAGTGACATCTTTCAGTTTTTAAGTTTCCACAATTCCTAAACTTATGCAAAAAAAAAAAAAAAAGAAAGCAAATATTAGTCGTAAGGCTTTGACAGAGTTCAAAATAGACTTCGTAGCCTAGTGGGGGAATCCCTTTTCTCTTCCCTGCAACCTCTTTCTCACAGAAGAGACGTTGCGAGCCTGTCTCTGCTTTATCGTTATTTTCATGGTAAATGCTCGTCTGAGCTCCAATCTATGCCCCCCCCTCTCGCCAAACTTTCACAAGAACCACTCGTCGAGCTGAAACACTATCAATAATTTCCCCCACTCTTTATCTGTGACTAAACCTAATCTAAGATTCCATGAACAAAGTTTCTTTCTTAGAACTGCACACCTGTGAAACTCTCTTCCTTTTGCTTGCTTTTCAGCTGACTATAATATGGTCATCTTCAAGTCCAATGTAAACAAGTTCTTGAAGAGCCATTCCCCCCTTAAGTAATCCAATTTACCAAATTTCCACTACTAACAATTATGACTTTGTCCCATTGACCACTGTACGCTTATCAACCCTCATCCTCGAGTGGCCTTCGGGCCTTGATAAGTGGTGACTCCTTCGTAAAAAAAACAAAAGACAATTGTTTTTTGTTTTTTATATTCTGCATAAAAAGTATCTCTTTCTGAATTTGATTTTTTTTTTCTTTTCTTTTTTTTTCTTTTCTTTTTTTTTCTTTTCTTTTTTTTCTTTTCTTTTTTTCTTTTCTTTTTTTTCTTTTCTTTTTTCTTTTCTTTTCTTTCTTTTCTTTCTTTTCTTTTTCTTTTTTTTCTTTTTTTTCTTTTCTTTTTTCTTTTTTTTCTCTTTTTTTTTTCTTTTTTCTTTTCTTTTCTTTTTTCTTTTCTTTTTTCTTTTCTTTTTTTCTTTTCTTTTTTTCTTTTCTTTTTTCTTTTCTTTTTTTTCTTTTTTTCTTTTTTTCTTTTCTTTTTTCTTTTCTTTTTTCTTTTCTTTTCTTTTCTTTCTTTTTTTTCTTTTCTTTTCTTTCTTTTTTTTCTTTTTTTTCTTTTCTTTTTTCTTTTTTTTCTCTTTTCTTTTTTTTCTCTTTTCTTTTTTTTTTTTTCTTTTTCTTTTTTTTTCTTTTTCTTTTTTTTCTTTTTTTTTCTTTTTCTTTTTTTTTCTTTTTTTTTTCTTTTCTTTTTTTTCTTTTTTTTTCTTTTCTTTTTTTTTTCTTTTCTTTTTTCTTTTCTTTTTTTTTTTCTTTTTTCTTTTTCTTTTTTTTTCTTTTTTTTTCTTTTCTTTTTTTTTTCAGTAATTGGATGAAAATCTCTATAATATTTGATAGGTTGGACGAATTTATTTTTGTCTTTTTTAGATGACATCCATATAAAACAATTCTAACCCAGTTAAAGTTTTTCTTAAAAGGATTAGAAGGCAATAGATTTTGTTTTTTAACATGTTGCAACAAGTCACCAAAAGAATTGATGTACCAGAATCGAACATCGATTGTCAGGATGTCAAAGCTATCGATGACAAAGATCCAGAAATTGACCGACTTTACTTTCTTTTTTTTTTTTTTTTTTTTTTTTTAATGGAAATTGCTTGAGACAAAGTATGAAGCCACTTGATATAAGAAGCTAACAAGAATGAAAGCTGATTATCACAAAGACAAGAGATGCCTATTGATTTTAGTTTTGAAAAGATCAAGGCTGTAGGTAGATGAAAAACAGTGAGCAGGAAGAGAATTCCACAATCTTGCAATCCTTGGAAAGCAGCTACTGGAATAGGAAGCTGTATTATATGAGGTATTCAATCATGAATGCTCTTGTTGCTTTTGGAAATGGCCACCTCTCAGATTAAGCTTGACCTTGTATCACATCTGGCCATCATGGCGAAATAGGTAAATAACAACCATCTCAAATAAAACTTTACACCAAACATAAGATAACCAGTTGAATTGTTGATTTATTGCAAAATGCGAAAGTATTCCTGAGAATTTATATTCTTTGTATTCTTCGAATCACCATTCTCATCTTAACATTTTGGTTGATTTAACCTCCAACCTTCTTCAGGTGTATCTTGTTGAACTCTGGAATCTTTCTGTCAAACTCTGAAATCCGTAGAGAATTTTGAACGGAAATCTTTACTTAATGCATGCGGGTAACATACTCTCGTTCCGTCAGCCTAATTCACAATTGTATTTTGAGTGTCACCCACACAGAAGATTGAACCTTCAACCTTCAGAAGAGTAACTTTACAACTGAATTTTACCAAGTATTTTCATCCCTATGCCACGGATCCTTGCAAACAATTCTAGCATGGATTTTTAAAAGCCTTAAACCAATCTTTTTTTTTTTTGTTGTTTCTAGATGAACGAGAGCATGTTAACTCCATGGATTAAATAAAGGGTTCAATTCAAAATTCCGTGCAGATTCCCAAGTTCAACAGAAAGATTCCAGAGTCCAACAAGATATACCTGAAGAAGGTCGGAGGTTACAAAACGTTATGAAAATAACACTCAAAATGAAAACGGTAATCCGGAGAATCCAAATAATCCGAATAATCAATCTTCATCTAGAAAATTCAAACGCAAGATTCTTGAGTTACTGAAGTTATATGAAAACTAACAGTCCCGACCTGGCACTGCCAAGGAATATTTTAATATTTGTTTTGGTGCACAGCGAAAATGAGTAACAGGAAAATATTATTAATCTACTAGCAGTGCTAACTGGTGTTGCCCGAAGACTATAAAAAGATAGGTTCTGGTGCATATTGTGAACCAGATGTATCTCAACGTTCGTTCGGCTTTAGCCGGAACATGATATCAACAGCCGAATTATGCTAAATGTCACCGATAAAATGACAACGCTACGTAAAAGAAAATAGCAAAATGAATAAATGTAAAATGTAGAAACCAAAAACAAAAAACTGACCTATTGTAATTTGGTATTTTATTATCCATTTTTTTTTTTTTTTTTTTTTTTTTTTTTTTTTTTAAATAACTGTCAAGAAAAGGTTAATCAACCATTACACCCAGTGGTGTGTTGGGCAGCAACAAATCCCTCCACCTCTGCCTACCCTGAACCAGCCTAGCCAGTGAACCCCAAGAATACTGCATAGCTTTCCTCTCCCTTTCTACCGTTCTTCAAGTTGCTCTCCTCTCTTCCTTTTACCATCTGGGGCCCAGTGCAATGCTGTTCTTGTGATTTATTGTAGGTCTTTCCGGAGAACATGGCCATGCATCGCTGTTTTCTGATTAGGCCCATATCTTCTTGATGGCATTTTCTTAGTAGGTCTTCATTGGAGATCTTCTCAGGCCAGAATATCGTTTTGGGGGTCAAATAAATTTAAGGAAATGTTTAAAAAAAAAAAAAAAACGTTCAAAGAAAATTTTTTTTATTTTTCATTTATTTTTTGACATCTTTTAAAAGTTTTTCCAAGTATTTTTTATTGTATTTTTTGGAAAAAAGATTTTTTGTTTGGTTTTGTTTTAAATTGGAAAAGAAGGTATTAAAGATTCATTATGTTGGTACTGTCCATGATTTGCATGTAACAACTGGTGTTTCTCCCCTCCTCTTCTTATATTTATCCAAAAGTCATCAGCTAGGCACATGCGCCACTGCTTCGTTGTAATTCAGTGCGCTGAGTTGTGATTGGCTGACCAGCATGTTACGTCAAACAGCAGCTAAACCCGAGCTCTTGATCGGCATAATCCGGTTGTTGACGTCATGTTTCGGCCAAAGCCAAGCGAATGCTGAGATATGTGTTC
>NC_136519.1:9304709-9317209 GCF_053919585.1 Euprymna scolopes
CTTATGAGTGTGAATTAAATACATTTTCTGGTTTTGGAATGTTAACTAATATATATATATATATATATATATATATATATATATATATATATATATACTCGGTTTTTTTATATTCAAAAGTAATGGACTAATGAATTCAACGAGGTTGTTAGATAGTGCTCAATAAAAAGAGCTGATAATACTTGTTTATTGTTATATAAACATGCTCACATCCCGCTGCTACAAATAGCCACTTGTTTCAATCGAACAACAGATATCATCAGGCAGCGACTTGACTATTCAAAAGTTCAATGAATAACCTTTATTAGATTATTCATTGAACTTTTGAATAGTCAAGTCGCTGCCTGATGATATCTGTTGTTTGATTGAAACAAGTGGCTATTTGTAGCAGCGGGATGTGAGCATGTTTATATAACAATAAACAAGTATATATATATATATATATATTAGTGTTGGGACGATTTATTGGAATATGTGAGAGTATTAGAATCTCAAAAATTTGTACCGATTTTTCGATGCTAAAACGATTCTTTTGTCTTTTTTTTTTTATTTGATTTTGTTTAAAGCAAAATCTTCCAATAATGATAAAATAATATATATTTATTGATTTTAAAACCACCAGTGAAGCTAAAATTGATAGATCTTCCCCCACAAGTATATTTTTACATTTAGGAAAATATCTGCACATTTAACATGTGTGTTTCTATGGTAACCGGAGTGAAGAATACAGCTATATAGTTATATATTTAGAGATTTATAAAGACTTGGAATCGGGAATTTAGTACAGAATCGGGGGGGGGGGGGAATATTGGAATCATCCCATCACTAATGCTCCCTATCTTGGGTTGAGCATTTCGGTAAGTGATATACAAACTGCCATTAGTGTATAAAGTGACGCTCTTTGTGTAAACAAACGGGGCCGGAGGCATTTGGACGATGTCAAAACTAAACATCGTCAAATTCATTACCCATTCAGCAGCCGTATAGCGTAATGGTGAGGAGCCTTGACTGTCATTTGGGCGGTCAGGTTTTGATCCTGGCTTGTGGCAGTTGCCTGTCTAGCCGCACTGACGAGCTGTGAAACAGCGAAACAGTACTGTATGTGGATGACTATAATGCTCCTCATCTTGAGTTGAGCATTTCGGGAAGTGATATACAAACTGCCATTAGCATATAAATCAACACCCTTTGAGTAAACAAATCGAGCGGAGGCATTTGGATGATGTCAAAACCTTGTTAATTCATTACCCATTCAGCAGCAGCCATATAGCCATATAGCGTAATGGTGAGAAACCTTGACTGCCATTTGGGAGGTCAGGTTTCGATCCTGGTTTGTGGTAGTTGCCTGTCTAACCACACTGATGAGCTGTGAAACCACAAAATAGTACCGTATGTGGATGGCTATATATATATATATATATATATATATATATATATATATATATATACTTTTTGAATTGTTAAAGAAACTGTTTATGCTGTTGATCTTTACAATTACCAGTTTTTGTTGGTCCATTGGATTCAAATTTGGAATCTTCTTATCAGAATATCTAATCGGTATCGATAATTTTTATCATGGTGCCACATGCTAAAAGTGCAATGTGACCAAAATGATCGTATTGTGTACGTACATACCTACGTCATCTGTAGCCATTATTTTGACTTCAGTGTATACGCTGATCACAGCTTGTAACTTGTAAATAATTTAATTACTCATTCTAATGTTGGAATAGAAATTCTAAAAATGAATAATTTAGTTTGAATGAAAAGTAACAGCTTTTTATTTTGTCCAATAATTGTTTTGGAGCGTTTGTAAATATGATCCTGCCTGTACATGTTGGCCGTGAGATCATCTATAATATAAATTTCACCTGTCTGTTAAAATGTATGTATGTTTGCCTAAAACTTTTGATAGCAGCGATGGATTTTCATGAAATTGGTATTGTTTTGAAGCTCGACCCATTGGACGACAAATATCGAAAAATTGACTAAAAACATTAATTCCTTCACCCTCAACTTGACACTTTTTTACAGGGAGGGATCGCTTTCTTTTCACCGATATTTTCTAAGTCATCCCCTCTTTGCGATTGACTAGCCTTAATATAAACATTCGTCACTTCCAGTTTGGCGATGGGCGCAACAGCAAAGACGTCACATTTTTTTTTTTTTCATGTTCACTTCCTCCTTCGCGGTACGGGTTAGAGCCTGCCTGCCTACTACCACTTTTTTTTTTTTTTTTTTCTCAACACACACCTCCAAATACCCGGGCAATGCCGGGCACCCAGGCTAGTTATTATATAAAAGAACATTATCTGAATTTCCTATATTTTTTTTTAACTTAAGTTCTTACTATCTCTTACTCTTTGGTGCTATTGTTTTAATTGACCCTCCCCCCTCTCTTTGGCGCTATTGTTTTAATTGACCCCCCCCTCTCTTTGGCGCTATTGTTTTAATTGACCCTCCCACTCTCTTTGGCGCTATTGTTTTAATTGACCCTCCCACTCTCTTTGGTGCTATTGTTTTAATTGACCCTCCCCCCTCTCTTTGGTGCTATTGTTTTAATTGACCCTCCCCCCTCTCTTTGGTGCTATTGTTTTAATTGACCCCCCCTCTCTTTGGCGCAATTGTTTTAATTGACCCTCCCACTCTCTTTGGCGCTATTGTTTTAATTGACCCTCCCCCCTCTCTTTGGCGCTATTGTTTTAATTGACCCTCCCCCTCTCTTTGGTGCTATTGTTTTAATTGACCCTCCCCCTCTCTTTGGTGCTATTGTTTTAATTGACCCTCCCCCTCTCTTTGGTGCTATTGTTTTAATTGACCCTCCCCCTCTCTTTGGTGCTATTGTTTTAATTGACCCCCCCTCTCTTTGGCGCTATTGTTTTAATTGACCCTCCCCCCTCTCTTTGGCGCTATTGTTTTAATTGACCCTCCCACTCTCTTTGGCGCTATTGTTTTAATTGACCCTCCCCCCTCTCTTTGGCGCTATTGTTTTAATTGACCCTCCCCCCTCTCTTTGGCGCTATTGTTTTAATTGACCCTCCCCCCTCTCTTTGGTGCTATTGTTTTAATTGACCCTCCCCCTCTCTTTGGTGCTATTGTTTTAATTGACCCTCCCCCTCTCTTTGGCGCTATTGTTTTAATTGACCCTCCCCCCTCTCTTTGGCGCTATTGTTTTAATTGACCCTCCCCCCTCTCTTTGGTGCTATTGTTTTAATTGACCCTCCCCCTCTCTTTGGTGCTATTGTTTTAATTGACCCTCCCCCCTCTCTTTGGTGCTATTGTTTTAATTGACCCTCCCCCCTCTCTTTGGCGCTATTGTTTTAATTGACCCTCCCCCCTCTCTTTGGCGCTATTGTTTTAATTGACCCTCCCCCCTCTCTTTGGCGCTATTGTTTTAATTGACCCCCCCTCTCTTTGGCGCTATTGTTTTAATTGACCCTCCCCCCTCTCTTTGGCGCTATTGTTTTAATTGACCCTCCCACTCTCTTTGGCGCTATTGTTTTAATTGACCCTCCCCCCTCTCTTTGGCGCTATTGTTTTAATTGACCCTCCCCCCTCTCTTTGGCGCTATTGTTTTAATTGACCCTCCCCCCTCTCTTTGGTGCTATTGTTTTAATTGACCCTCCCCCTCTCTTTGGTGCTATTGTTTTAATTGACCCTCCCCCTCTCTTTGGCGCTATTGTTTTAATTGACCCTCCCCCCTCTCTTTGGCGCTATTGTTTTAATTGACCCTCCCCCCTCTCTTTGGTGCTATTGTTTTAATTGACCCTCCCCCTCTCTTTGGTGCTATTGTTTTAATTGACCCTCCCCCCTCTCTTTGGTGCTATTGTTTTAATTGACCCTCCCCCCTCTCTTTGGCGCTATTGTTTTAATTGACCCTCCCCCCTCTCTTTGGCGCTATTGTTTTAATTGACCCTCCCCCCTCTCTTTGGCGCTATTGTTTTAATTGACCCCCCCTCTCTTTGGCGCTATTGTTTTAATTGACCCTCCCCCCTCTCTTTGGCGCTATTGTTTTAATTGACCCTCCCCCCTCTCTTTGGTGCTATTGTTTTAATTGACCCTCCCCCTCTCTTTGGTGCTATTGTTTTAATTGACCCTCCCCCCTCTCTTTGGTGCTATTGTTTTAATTGACCCTCCCCCCTCTCTTTGGTGCTATTGTTTTAATTGACCCTCCCCCTCTCTTTGGTGCTATTGTTTAAATTGACCCCCCCCTCTCTTTGGCACTATTGTTTTAATTGACCCTCCCCCCTCTCTTTGGCGCTATTGTTTTAATTGACCCTCCCCCCTCTCTTTGGCGCTATTGTTTTAATTGACCCTCCCCCCTCTCTTTGGCGCTATTGTTTTAATTGACCCTCCCCCCTCTCTTTGGTGCTATTGTTTTAATTGACCCTCCCCCCTCTCTTTGGTGCTATTGTTTTAATTGACCCTCCCCCCTCTCTTTGGTGCTATTGTTTTAATTGACCCCCCCCTCTCTTTGGCGCTATTGTTTTAATTGACCCTCCCCCCTCTCTTTGGCGCTATTGTTTTAATTGACCCTCCCCCCTCTCTTTGGCGCTATTGTTTTAATTGACCCTCCCCCCTCTCTTTGGCGCTATTGTTTTAATTGACCCTCCCCCCTCTCTTTGGTGCTATTGTTTTAATTGACCCCCCCTCTCTTTGGTGCTATTGTTTTAATTGACCCTCCCCCCTCTCTTTGGCGCTATTGTTTTAATTGACCCTCCCCCCTCTCTTTGGCGCTATTGTTTTAATTGACCCTCCCCCCTCTCTTTGGTGCTATTGTTTTAATTGACCCTCCCCCCTCTCTTTGGTGCTATTGTTTTAATTGACCCTCCCCCCTCTCTTTGGCGCTATTGTTTTAATTGACCCTCCCCCCTCTCTTTGGTGCTATTGTTTTAATTGATCCTCCCCCCTCTCTTTGGCGCTATTGTTTTAATTGACCCTCCCCCCTCTCTTTGGTGCTATTGTTTTAATTGACCCTCCCCCCTCTCTTTGGTGCTATTGTTTTAATTGACCCCCCCTCTCTTTGGTGCTATTGTTTTAATTGACCCTCCCCCCTCTCTTTGGTGCTATTGTTTTAATTGACCCCCCCCTCTCTTTGGCGCTATTGTTTTAATTGACCCTCCCCCCTCTCTTTGGCGCTATTGTTTTAATTGACCCTCCCCCCTCTCTTTGGCGCTATTGTTTTAATTGACCCTCCCCCCTCTCTTTGGCGCTATTGTTTTAATTGACCCTCCCCCCTCTCTTTGGCGCTATTGTTTTAATTGACCCTCCCCCCTCTCTTTGGCGCTATTGTTTTAATTGACCCTCCCCCCTCTCTTTGGTGCTATTGTTTTAATTGACCCCCCCCTCTCTTTGGTGCTATTGTTTTAATTGACCCTCCCCCCTCTCTTTGGCGCTATTGTTTTAATTGACCCTCCCCCCTCTCTTTGGCGCTATTGTTTTAATTGACCCTCCCCCCTCTCTTTGGCGCTATTGTTTTAATTGACCCTCCCCCCTCTCTTTGGTGCTATTGTTTTAATTGACCCTCCCCCCTCTCTTTGGCGCTATTGTTTTAATTGACCCTCCCCCCTCTCTTTGGTGCTATTGTTTTAATTGACCCTCCCCCCTCTCTTTGGTGCTATTGTTTTAATTGACCCCCCCTCTCTTTGGTGCAATTGTTTTAATTGACCCTCCCCCCTCTCTTTGGTGCTATTGTTTTAATTGACCCTCCCCCCTCTCTTTGGCGCTATTGTTTTAATTGACCCTCCCCCCTCTCTTTGGTGCTATTGTTTTAATTGACCCTCCCCCCTCTCTTTGGCGCTATTGTTTTAATTGACCCTCCCCCCTCTCTTTGGTGCTATTGTTTTAATTGACCCCCCCCTCTCTTTGGCGCTATTGTTTTAATTGACCCTCCCCCCTCTCTTTGGCGCTATTGTTTTAATTGACCCTCCCCCCTCTCTTTGGCGCTATTGTTTTAATTGACCCTCCCCTCTCTCTTTGGCGCTATTGTTTTAATTGACCCTCCCCCCTCTCTTTGGTGCTATTGTTTTAATTGACCCTCCCCCCTCTCTTTGGTGCTATTGTTTTAATTGACCCTCCCCCTCTCTTTGGTGCTATTGTTTTAATTGACCCTCCCCCTCTCTTTGGTGCTATTGTTTTAATTGACCCACCCCCCTCTCTTTGGTGCTATTGTTTTAATTGACCCTCCCCCCTCTCTTTGGTGCTATTGTTTTAATTGACCATCCCCCCTCTCTTTGGTGCTATTGTTTTAATTGACCCTCCCCCCTCTCTTTGGTGCTATTGTTTTAATTGACCCTCCCCCCTCTCTTTGGTGCTATTGTTTTAATTGACCCTCCCCCCTCTCTTTGGTGCTATTGTTTTAATTGACCCTCCCCCCTCTCTTTGGTGCTATTGTTTTAATTGACCCTCCCCCCTCTCTTTGGTGCTATTGTTTTAATTGACCCTCCCCCTCTCTTTGGTGCTATTGTTTTAATTGACCCACCCCCCTCTCTTTGGTGCTATTGTTTTAATTGACCCTCCCCCTCTCTTTGGTGCTATTGTTTTAATTGACCCTCCCCCCTCTCTTTGGCGCTATTGTTTTAATTGACCCTCCCCCCTCTCTTTGGTGCTATTGTTTTAATTGACCCTCCCCCTCTCTTTGGCGCTATTGTTTTAATTGACCCTCCCCCCTCTCTTTGGCGCTATTGTTTTAATTGACCCTCCCCCCTCTCTTTGGTGCTATTGTTTTAATTGACCCTCCCCCCTATCTTTGGTGCTATTGTTTTAATTGACCCTCCCCCTCTCTTTGGTGCTATTGTTTTAATTGACCCTCCCCCCTCTCTTTGGCGCTATTGTTTTAATTGACCCTCCCCCCTCTCTTTGGTGCTATTGTTTTAATTGACCCTCCCCCCTCTCTTTGGCGCTATTGTTTTAATTGACCCTCCCCCTCTCTTTGGCGCTATTGTTTTAATTGACCCTCCCCCCTCTCTTTGGTGCTATTGTTTTAATTGACCCTCCCCCTCTCTTTGGTGCTATTGTTTTAATTGACCCTCCCCCATCTCTGGCAGTATTGTTTTTATTTGACTCCCCCTATTATTGGCACTATTGTTTTAATTGACCTTCCCTATTATTTGCACTATTGTTTTAATTGACCTTCCCTATTATTGGTGCTATTGTTTTAATTGACCTTCCATATTATTGGTGCTATTGTCTTATTTGAATTACTTCTCTCTTTTGCACTGTTGTCCCTATTTGACTCCTTTCTCTTTGGCCCATTTGACCTATCCACTTCTTTCTGGTGTTAACCTCCATTCCACTGTTTTTCAAAGCATTAAAAAGGATTTATATGCCATGGAGACAAACGTTAAAATTTAGATGGGAGAAAACGAAAATAGATAAAGAAAAGAAATAAAAAGTTCAATCTGTGTTAAATGCTTGTAGTGGTCATAAAAACCAGGATTGATAGCAAAATATTTTGTTTTTTCTCGAAGTGCCTCCGGGTTATTCTGGGCCATAAAAAGAAATATTGATTTGATGATAAATTAACTTTACCAAAGATTTGAAATTAAAATTGGCTTACGTTGATAAAAAAATAATAGCCTTTTATCCAGGCATGTTACATATCTTTCATTGATGGTTTTCTGTCGGGGAAAAATCTGTTGAGAGCTAATCTGAGTTGGGAGATTTGGCTATCTGTTCTTTTATTATCATTATCTTAACCAAAATGCTAGAATCTTGACCAACATCTGAGACAGGATGCCACTGACAGTTTTCTTAAGTGTGTAAAATCGGTAAATTGATTGTCAGAGCTGAAGAAGGGAACTGCACACGTTCATTGCAACAATTGTTAATCAAATTACTTGTCAATAACCTTTTTCCCGTGGTTGAAACTTTGATAAGGAAATTGAACAAAATAGATTTGTGGTTAATGCCAAATAATCAACCACATTTGTGAATTTGGTGGATGAGCCTAAAAGAGGAAGAGGAATCTCTCATTCATGGTAGCAGAGAGAGATTAAAAATAGAAGGACAGAGGCATGGACCTAAAAGTCCATTGATTACTCCTGGTCTGATAATGTAATCTCCAGATTTGGAAATTGTATAATGTTACCAATAATGTATTATTGTGAGTTGAATTCTATTTGGGAGGGGAAGTGGAACTATATCTCCCTTATTCTCAAGATAAGTCAATGCATAAGTAAGTTTCAGTTACTCCACTTTGCTTGTCACACTCGGACTTAGGATTAAGATGACTAAATTTTTAAATCAACTAGACTCTGCTCTACTCGCCGCTGAACTCCACACCATTGAGACTGACCCTTGGTTTTGAGCATGAAATCGCTAAACTGGAAAATCGCCCAGACTTTACCCAAGAATGCCATCCAGACACAACTATTAAGAGCCTATGTTAAAACTTGTGAAGAATCAGTGTATAATTTTTCAATTCTCTATTTTCCCTGTTTCCCCTCCCTGTTTTCCCATATCCGCCCATTTTCCCCACCCTTCCTTCACTCTTCCTTTATGACAAAACCTGGTCCAGTTGTTTTATTTTTAGATATACATCTGAGGCAACGCCGACCAAAAATAATATAAGCTTTGTAGGTCTTTGCTTAGTAGTTTTAGACTATTAGCCGGTCATACAAACATGCATGCAAAAAAATTGCCCTTTATGTAATAGACTAGCAAGGCTATCCGGCATTTCTGGAGGAGAATTGCAAGATATTTGTAGAGGACTAGGATATATATATCCTAATCGCGTTACAAAAGAAAATAATGAAACGAATGGAATGAAGGAAACAAAAACACAATTGCTGGATAAGATAAACGTGTCGTTTATTTACTGTTGAAAGAATGAATGTTTTAGATATAACATGTGTTCATGCCTGCGCGGGTGTAACCATCGTTTGTTGCGGGACTGGTGGTGTAGAAAGAAAAGGAAATGTGTGTTCATCTCACTATCGTTTGTTTGCGCGTGGGAAGAGAAGTGAGCAATATAGTAGAAATGAGAATGATAGTCCAGCGTGTAGACAAAGACAAAGGATAGAGGGTTGACATCAGTTAGCAGTCAGCTACGTGAAGGTATTCTCAGGAACCAGTTGTATATATATAGAGAGAAAGAGTGAGAATGTCAATCCAGTTCATGGAGAGAGGAAGCGTATAAAGTGTACATACTGTCTGTTAACTTGTGCTCTCATACATAGTCACAGGGGACATGACGCGCGCGGGTGCCCTAAAAGGGGGGGGGGGAATGGTCTGACGACCGCTCAGCTCGAGAGCTAAGTCGAAAAGGGCTGGAAACAGCTTGTCTCTTGCTTTTATACTTGTTTCCGGTGGTCTTTTGCGCATGTGTGGATTTCTTTTGAAAAGGGAAGTCACGTTGTCCATGTGTGTGTACATGTGCGCGTATGTGAGTACATGTGTGTACGTTAGCGTGTGTGTATATACATGTGAATGTACGTACGTGAACGTGAATATATGTACGTGTGTGGACGTGGGCGCATATGTTTGTGTGCGCGTATGTATATGACAAGTAATATGGCTTGAAATGTGAACGCATGTTTTTGTGTGAGACTAGAAAAGGCTCGCACATATTTCTATTAAAACTTCTGTCTCTTCTCTATCTTTCTCCTCCCCCCTCCGATATAAACCTTCCTCTCTCTTTCTCACCTAACCAATTCCTATATCTATACAAGCACAAACAACTCTACTTTATACAGATTCTCGTGAGGGATAAGTCGGCATACAGGAATTAACTCTGATTGGAACAGGGTTTGTACAGGCTTAAAGTCTTTAAATTTTGACTTTTGCCTTGAAAAGGCCTTATTTGTATTATTACCTTGAAAAATCCTTGAAAATATGGAAAATGTCTTGAAAAAAAATTTCTTTTGTTTCCTTACATAGATGAAAGTATGATCAGAACAGTTGTCTAAATAATTTAAATAATACAAATTATCAATCCTCATCTCCAAAATTCCGAAACAAGATATATATATATATATTTTGTTCTATTGATTATATGGATAGTTTTGGATTGGGTTCCCTTCTCCATTCAGGGTTGTACGCTTGAATAAATACTGCAAATTCCTGTCAATATGTTTTATCTCCAAGTTTTAACTGAAAAGGTCACGGCAGGCCTTTCGGTTGGGAATCAAGTTCAAGTCTTTTGCCGGAAGTTGTACTTAATATCAATAATAATAAAACTCCAATCTTTATGAAGATGTTCATTTCTTGCATCTGGTGTCCTCTACAGTGATTGCATGACATTTTGCTGATTGTCAGATTAGTTTGGGGTGTTATTGTCGAGGGTGAGGGGAACATCAGTATAGCAAGGTCAGAGCACAATCCATTGAAGTACTCATGTTACAGAGCTCGGAAGTATGTATGCAAATGCTGAGCCGTGTACAAAGTATGTCATGGTAGGGGGGGGGGCTATAAAAATGTATGCACAGACGAGGCTGGTCAGAGAGAAGGAACGCGATCACGTTTTATTCAAGGAAAGTATCCAGAAATAAATGTTATTAAAAAAAAAAGGGAGTTGAGTTATTACTTGTCCTATATTCTTTGCGACGTACTCTGTTACAATGCGTTGGGTCCGGGGTGTCTACATGTTAAAGTATGTTTAAACGTGTGTAACGTTACACTTGTAAAATAAGCAGAGAGGTAGAACATTGTGGCGAGAGGACAGGGCCTAGAGCTTTGTAGACAATCTTTAACTTAGCAGTCGAGTGGGGGCACGGATGGAGATATCAAGGTAACATTTTGCAATAAGTGATTATGAAAATTTCTTACAGCATCACATGTCTCGTACGTGTTTACACAGACTGATTTGAAAACCTTTTTTGTTTTTGCTCAGCTTGAAAAACGTGACGTCATTCATCATCTTGACTTCCACATTTTGTTTTGTCTAACGTCGTTTGACCTGTTATGAAGTTGCCCCTTAGTTATCACCGCCCCCAGTATAACATTGTACACTTTTTTTAAACGGCGTTGTTACATTTTAGCAGACCCAACATGTTGTCGACTCCATCGCAAAGAAATAGAAAAAAGGAAATAGATTAACACAGTTGTTCTTTAACAAAAACCTTTATATCTGATATTTCCAACTACATTTTTTTTCTAAATTTTTAAACAGTTCATTTCTTCTCTGTCTATATGTGACTTTTCGTCCCTGCTGTGAGGTCACCCACATCTCAAACTCATGGATTTCCAAACACCAGCCATGCTTCAAACATGTGCTTCTCTTGTCATGTCTCCGAACACCCTGCTTTTATAGTCACATGTCCTTTTGTCTTTGCTGTGACGTCACTTTGTGCAGCCGGCTTAGTCATTTGCATATCTTTATGTGGTTGCTGCTGCTCTCAGCATCAGTGACTCTGTTACACCAGGTCCATTTTAGCCTGGAAATGTAATACCTGTTAGGGCACATGGTGCTAACAGATTAGGCTGTCTGAAGATACTGACTGGCTGACCAAAATGCACCAAACAGTACAGGCGACCAGGAACCACCTGTAAATTTAATAATCGTTTGATACCTCCTCCTTTGGAGGAAGCTAGTTCAATCCGACTAGGGTGAATGCCATATAACTACAACAACTCTGGGAATGTTTCTGTTTTGCAGATTTGGTTCATGATGACATGTACTTAGTGTGACCCTTGTCAAAATTCATACAAGCTAACTCGATCGCTATACGTAGGGTCCCTATTGTGTAACAATAACAAAATGTACATATCATACCAAAGTAGGTTCATGATACATCGATATCAAAGCAAAACTTGTATATATCTCTACTACTATATAAAAGTCACTTTGTGTGTGAGCTTCTTCCTCATAGGTGCAGCCATTTTGGAACCTATCTTTTCCAAATTTCACACAAAGCTAATTTATGTCTGGCAGTGTTCTTATGAATTTTTTGTAAAGAAATTCATCTGATAAGTATCGAAAATTGCAAAAAATCTGATCTTAAAACTCTTTTCTCTCTCGTAGATAAAAAAGAATTTTTAGAGGAGAATATTTTATGTTACACCGGCCAAGGGAGATAATAAAATCTTAGCAAATCATTTTCTCTTAAAAAAAAAACAGATTTATTATAATCTGGAGATATAGATTAGTTGAAGAGCATTTGAGTATGGAACGAATGATCCTGTGCTCAAGTCTGGGTATACCTCACCATTTTATTTAAATTTTTTCTTATTAATGAGTTCAATTTACTTTGCATATTTTAAAGCTAAACATTAACCAGAATTTACTTTTCCAGGGCATTCATCGTCAAGCCCAAATATCAGCTGATGTGATATTGTAAACACACAGAATTTAATGAACGACATTATCATTATTATTTTATATTTATTTTTTGTGAATTTGTTCACCTGGCAAATCATTCCTTTTAATATATAATAATCATTAGAGGATTGATTCTATATAAATATATAATACAATTTTATGTAAGAACCGCCTTTCATTTTGAACTAGGCCTCCTCCACCTATTCAAATTATACACTTGAATAAATAAAATACTTGTGAA